>NC_090447.1:565401747-565707587 GCF_031143425.1 Pleurodeles waltl
GATGACAACAGTGATGGGCAGAAGAGAACAAAGTGTGCACAACTTTTTCACATAGACACTGTACTCCAGATTCACCATGTAAATAATTCAATAAAATCACGTAAACTCAAAATGCTCATGGTGTACTCATTTTTACCATCACATACCATTTGTAACTTGCACATATCTCAGAATGCATGACTACATCACAGCAGTTGTAAACAACTTTGGAACATATGCCCAAATTTAAGAGGGCCTAGCGCATCCTTGCACAACTTTAGCATCATACATCTTACGCTAATGTGGCCCAACAATGGCAAAATCTACGAACCAGAAATACAAAGTGGCACAATGCATCCATTGCGCCACTTTCTAACACCTTGCGCCACAATATCCCTGCGACAAGCATTAAGTATGCAAAGGGGAGTACACCTGGTATGAGGGGTGCCAAAATGGCACAGGGGAATCTAAGAAAATCAACTGTGTCACATTTTGCTCCTACTTTTAACACAGGCTCAGAGCAGCTTTTAAAAGGGGGTACACCATTGGTATCAATGGGCCCCTATGTACTGTTCAGGGTTAGGCCCAAAATTTTGGCACTAACCCTGAACAGTACATCAATAGCATCAAATACCTTGATGCTAATGCTCCCTACCCTGCACCCTTGTGCACCGTCTTTTAATCACGGCGTACACATGATAGAGGTAGGGGGTGCTAAGGGCAGAAAGAAAAGTGGCGCAGCACTCGGTGAAGTACCACTTTTCTTGAATCTGCCCCATAGCCAGAAACAAAAAAAAATTCAAAATATGGCACTACCACATGAATGTGTGGGTGGAATGTAGACATAGGCGGTCATTACAACATTGGCGGTAAAAGCCGCTTACCGCCATGCAGAGGACCACCAACACACCGCCGCGGCTGCGGAAAACCGCCATAGCTATTATGGCCCACAGCACGGAATCCGCCAAAAGTCAGACACCCATACAAGTCCACCACACCAAAGGTCAGTGATAAACTGGTGAAAACAAAACCTCCACCGTCACGCCAACAGAAATACGCCCACACTATCACTACACACGAATCCATGCAGGGGTCTTTCAAACGCGGCATTCCATTGGCGGTACACACCGCTGCGCTCAAAATACACGCACATATACAAAACACAGCCACATTGGACAATTCAAAATACACAAACCTGATACACATACACACACCACTCCCACACACACAATACAATATAAAACACACACCCACATCACCCACAAACCCCTACGACCAAAAATCACAAAGGCCAGAGAGAGACACCACCATCAAAAATACCAGCATCCACAGGCACACAACACCATCACCCACATAACTTCCACGCACCTGACACTACACACCACTACATATCAGCACACTTATTACCCCACACACCACCCCACACATAACCTACACCACCCCATGGCACGGCAAAGACACCCCAGGTTCTCGGAGGAGGAGCTCAGGGTCATTGTGGAGGAAATCGCCCACCCTCACCCTCACCCCCATCACTCTAACTCCTCACAAATGTCCCAATATCACAAACCACACATCCTAACCCCAAGCCCTGCATGCAACAACAAAGCATGGACACCCATCACTAAAGCATGGCCACTGCACATACCCATACACCCCCCTAAACCATCATCACACAAGGCCACACACAGGAATGCAAGCACTGGGGTACACGGTCACTCACGCATTGCACACCGCGGCACACACAGATGTAATAAACATCCTTTTATACCCCTGCAGGACCCCTACCCAATGTCACCGGACAGGAGGGTCCACACATGTCCACACCACCAACAGAAGAGGCCCACAGTGATGACAGCACCTCTGCCCAACTGGATCTAGAAGACCAGCCCGGCCCATCGGGGACCTCGGGACAGTCGGTTCCCCTCACCCAGTCACAGGCCACCACAGAGCTTCCCCCCTTTGGAAACACCAGCACAGCACCCACCCAGCGGGACCATACCTCCGTCCCCAGGACACGTCAATCAGCTGTGTGTCCACCACTACAGGGAACCCAGGCTAACCCACCACCCCAACAACAGCAGGGACCTGGAGGCAGTGGTAGTGGGAACACGGTCCAGGGGACGGAGGCCCAGGAACACAGGGGAACTGGGAGGGCTGCTGTGCGACAGGGGGCAGACAGGCCCAGGGAACCCACTCTCCACGAGGCCCTCTCCAATATCATGGGAGCATACCACCACTCCCAGGAGACGATGGCAATGGTACTGGCCTAGTTTCAGGAGACCTAGCGCCTGCAGGAGGAACAGTATTTGGGCTTCAGGGAGGAACTCAGATCCATCAATTCCACCCTGGGCCCCATCGTAGGGGTGCTGAAGGAAGTACTCAACACCAGGAGGGACACTGTGGCACTACAAGGGGCCCCTGACACTAGCATGGACGATGAACTGCCCACCACCTCCGCCGGCGCTAGTGGACAGGAGGCACCGCCACAGGACCACCACACCAGCACCCCACCCCCTGTAGAAGGAGAACCACCCCGCAAACGGTCCCTGAGATCCAGGACAAAGACAGAGAACGATGCCAAGACCCCCGCCAAGAAATGAGACCACCCTGATTGTCATCCTTCTATCCCACTTTGTCACCCTGTCCATCCTTAAACTGCCCCAGCTCCACTTCCAATGCCCATTTGGGCAATGCACCTGTGAGACTAATAGACTGGACTCTGCCATGGACATTCCTCCGCCATCACCCCTCACCATTTTGCTACCCCCTCCAATTTTGAGCACTAAAATAAACACCCTTAAAGCACAAAACAATCTGGAGTCAGTCTGTGATTTCGGAATACTGTATTAGCAATTACTGTGGCGAAAAGCTCTTTCATTTGTAATGTCAACATACCTATGTCACACAGCTCTAGTCCATGAGGAATCAAAGCAGATGTCACACAGTGGGACCCACATCTGTGAAATCGTAAGGGAAAGTGACAACTCAGTGACCATACACTGGGTGAAAACGACAGACAGTAGAGAGGTAGTAGTGTTTAAGTTCATGTAGTAGGCAGGTTTGTATTCTTACCTGTGTTTCACTGGAAATATTGCTGGATCACTGAGTCCCTGTTGTCCATGTCTTCTTCTACTGCTTCCTCGTCTTCACTGTCCACAGGCTCCACAGCTGCAACAACACCACCATCTGGACCATCCTCCTGCAGAAAAGGTACTTGTCGTCGCAAAGCCAAGTTGTGAAGCATACAGCAGGCCACGATGATCTGGCACACCTTCTTTGGTGAATAGAATAGGGATCCACCTGTCATATGGAGGCACCTGAACCTGGCCTTCAGGAGGCCGAAGGTCTGCTCGATCACCCTCCTAGTTCGCCCATGGGCCTCATTGTAGCGTTCCTCTGCCCTTGTCCTGGGATTCCTCACTGGGGTCAGTAGCCATGACAGGTTAGGGTAACCAAAGTCACCTGCAAATGGTGAGGGACAACTGTTAGACACACACTAACCTGTAGGTATATCCCCAGACCCACACAACCATTCCCACTGACTAGCTTCCAGGTGCTCACCTAATAGCCACACATGGTGCCTCTGGAGTTGTCCCATCACATAAGGGATGCTGCTATTCCGCAGGATGTAGCCGTCATGCACTGAGCCAGGGAACTTGGCATTCACATGGGAGATGTACTGGTCGGCCAAACATACTATCTGTACATTCGTCGAATGATAACTCTTCCGGTTTCTGTACACCTGTTCACTCCAGTTGGGGGGGACCAAAGCCACATGTGTGCCATCAATGGCACCTATGATGTTGGGGATATGTCCCAGGGCATAGAAATCACCTTTCACTGTAGGCAAATCCTCCACGTGAGGGAAAACGATGTAGCTCCGCATGTGTTTCAGAAGGGCGGACAACACTCTGGATAACACGTTGGAAACTATAGGCTGGGACATCCCTAATGCTATGGCCACTGTTGTTTGAAATGACCCACTTGCAAGGAAATGGAGCACTGACAGCACCTGCACTTGAGGGGGGATTCCTGTGGGATGGCGGATGGCTGACATCAGGTCTGGCTCCAACTGGGTACACAGTTCCTGGATTGTGGCACGGTCAAGCCTGTATGTGATGATCAGATGTCTTTCCTCCATTGTCGACAGGTCCACCAACGGTCGGTACACCGGAGGATGCCGCCATCTCCTCACATGTCCCAGCGGTCGGTGCCTATGAAGGACAACAGAGAGCACAGAGTCAAACTACTCAGAGGTAGGTACCCCCAGCTTACACAGCACACCAATTATAATCTAAAAAGTGGCCTGTATGTGTGTTGAGTCTAGGCCTAGGTGTGTGTGACGCAGTTGAAAATGAAGCCATGTGGGCCCCTGAAATGGCGGCTGCCTGACCTGTAAAGTGGGACAATGGAAGGTGAGGTAACTGCGCTGGCGTTGTAGACCGTCGCGGTAGGCGGTCGAAGACCGCAGCGCAATGCTGCATTGGTTAACATTGGGCCCTATGGGTCCCAGGAGTCAATGACGATGTACGCCGGTGGTGACGGTAGGCACCGCCGTGGACATGACCACCATTTTCTATCACTTCAATCACTCGATACCTGATCTTCGATAGGAGAGGACCTACACTGCAAGTGCTGCTGTGACCTCGGTCTGGAAGAGACAATGGCTTGAGTGTCTGGGGAAAGGGCCCCTGCCTTCACATCGGAGGAGTTGGAGAAACTCGTGGATGGGGTCCTCCCCCAGTACACGCTACTCAACGGTCCTCCAGACAAACAGGTAAGTACACTGGGAGCATGCTGTATGGGCTATGCTTCTGTGGAGTGGGGTGGATGAAAGATGGGGGGGTGAGATTGAGGCGTGCATGAAACGACGGTGAGTGCATGTGCCATATGGCAAGGGTAGGGAAGGGGGCCAATGACTGTGACGGTGCAGACGGTTATATCTTCTCCTTTTCCCCTGTACTATTCCTGTAGGTCAGAGCCCACAAGCAAAAATATATTTGGCGTGGCATCGCCAAGGACGTCCGGACCCTGGGGGTCTACCACAGACGGAGCACCCACTGCCGGAAAAGATGGGAGGACTTTCGCCGCTGGAGCAAGAAAACGGCGGAGGCTCAGCTGGGGATGGCCTCCCAACGTGGGAGGGGTGCCCGTCGCACCATGACCCCCCTGATGTTCAGGATCTTGGCGGTGGTGTACCGGGAGTTGGATGGGCGCTTGAGGGCATCACAGCAGCCACAAGGGGGTGAGTACACTCTCACTCTTCTGATTTTGCACGCAGTGGAGGGGTCTGGGTGGGGGAGGTGGGCTGTGGGTTTTGCCTAGGCCAGGGCGAGTTCCGTAGGCAAGGTCCCTCCGTAAGGCAGGCCATGTGGCACCCCACCGCACCTCTGTAGAGTGCGAACTACACCTAGTCATGCCCCTGTGTCAGCCATGTGTGCAGATGTCGTCCATAGCCTGCTGCCCAGGAGGCCACCGCCAGCACCAGCCCTGCTGCCCAGGAGGCCACCGCCACCAGCCCTACTGCCCAGGAGGGCACCGCCAGCATCAGCCCTGCTGCCCAGGAGGCCACCACCACCAGCCCTGCTGCCCAGAAGGCCACCAGCCCCGCTGCCCAGGAGGCCACCGCCAGCACCAGCACCAGCCCTGCTGCCCAGGAGGCCACCGCCAGCACCAGCTCAGCTGCCCAGGAGGCCACCGCCACCAGCCCTGCTGCCCAGGAGGCACCGCCAGCACCAGCCCTGCTGCCCAGGAGGCCACCACCACCAGCCCTGCTGCCCAGGAGGCCACCGCCAGCACCAGCACTGCTTCCCAGGAGGCCATTGCCAGCACCAGCCCTGCTGCCCAGGAGGACACAGGCATCATCCCCGCTGGAATAGAGAGGACCGCCAGCACAAGCCCCGCTGAGCTAGAGAGGACTGCCAGCACAAGCCCCGCTGGGCAATGAAGGACAGCCAGCACCAAGCCAGACCTGTTGGGCTAGAGAGGACTGCCAGCACAAGCCCCGCTGGCCCATGAAGGAGCGCCAGCAGCTGAGTCACTGCAAAAGAGCCCGCCGCTCCAAGCACTGCTGAACAGGGCACCGCCGTCTCAAGCACCACTGAACAGGGCACCGTCGTCTCAAGCACCGCTGAACAGGGCACCACTGTCTCAAGCTCCGCTGAACAGGACACCGCCGTCTCAAGCACCGCTGAACAGTGCACCGCCGTCTCAAGCAACGCTGAACAGGGCACCGCCATCTCAAGCAACACTGGCCCATGAGCACCAAGGGCACTGTCGCTACTGAGTCTGTCACGGGCAGAATGAAGCACTCTGGGCACCATGCCCCCTCCAGAACCAGTGGAGACTGTCATCCACTACCTCTGTCCTTAGCAGGATGAAGCACTCTGGGCACCATGCCCCCTCCAGAACCAGTGGAGACTGTCATCCACTACCTCTATCCTTAGCAGGATGAAGCACTCTGGGCACCATGCCCCCTCCAGAACCAGTGGAGACTGTCATCCACTTGAGAGACTGTGGCTTTGCACTCCCCAGGATATAGCAGTGGGCAGACCACCCAATGTAGAGACTTGAGAGACTGTGGCTTTGCACTCCGCAGGATTGAACAGTGGGCAAACCACCCACTGTAGAGACTTGAGAGACTGTGTCTTTGCAGTCCCCAGGACTGAACAGTGGGCAAACCACCCACTGTAGAGACTTGAGAGACTGTGGCTTTGTACTCCCCAGGATGGAACAGTGGGTAACCCACCCACTGTAGAGACTTGAGAGAATGCCGCTTTGCACTCCCCAGGATTGAACAGTGGGCATGTGGCCCCCTCGTGGATTTGGCGTTGTGCACTCAACCGGCTGAGGTGCCCCCCCTTTCCCTCCCCCTGAGGTGCCTTTTTTCTTGCTCTCTGATGCCCCTGCAGTGTTCGCTCTGTCATGGTTGGGGATCTTGTGTGGGCCTCGCCCATTCCGTGTCGGCCCAGTATTCCACGGACTTAATTGATGCACTACCTGGACTACTATGCTTGGGGTATATTTTGTTAATGGTGTATATATATATTTTTGCCTACTTGATTTTAATATATTATAATGGTTACACTCATTTTCTTTTGTCTTTGCATTCTTCCGGGGGGGTTGGGTGGTGTAACTGTGATGTTTCAATATGGATTAGTGTGTGTGTTGTGGTGGGTGAGGGTGGGGGTGGGGGTGTTGCGTATGTGTGTCCCTGTATTTTCCCTCCCCCCTCCCCTATGTCGTAGGTGCAGTACTCACCGTGGTCTTAGCCGCCGGCTTTCGTGCTCCTGGTAGAGGAGCAGGAAGACTATCGCTGGGAGAATTTGGAATTCTGGCTCCATGGTGTCCTGGTTCCTCGTGGGGTGTGTAGAGGTGAGCGTTTTCCCTTCGGAATCCTGTTTCGCTGTATTTTTATCCACAGTGAATCTGCCCCGGAAAAGGTGGCGGATTGGCCTGTTGTGATACTGTGGGCAGTACTTTGTCCTCCGCCTGTCTGTTGGCGGTGACTGCCGCGCTGTTTGTTTGTACCGCCATGGCGGTCGGAGTGTTAAAGTGGCTGTCTATGTTGGCGGTTTCCGCCACGGTCATGATTGCAAACTTTTTACCGCCGGCCTGTTGGTGGTCTTACCGCCACTTTAACACCGACCGCCAGGGTTGTAATGACCACCATAGTCTATAGCAACTAGATTTTGCATTGTCACATATGATGCAAGTGTGTTGACTTGACATATGCCTGTAGCAATCCTGGAAATACATGTGAAGACTGCTGTACAGATGTATGTGCTAAGTAGGAAAAGGCTAGCAATTACCTCCAATGGGAGGCTTGCGAATGACAATGTCACACATGAGTATTGAGAAAATACTTCTCAGTACCACTCACATGTTTGACCAAGAGAGAGTGCCATACAGGGACCAATACATATAAATGTATAGGCGTATCACACCCAATCCAGTTAGAAATGTGTATGTAAGTCAAGCAATGTCCAAACAAGTCACAGACCCTTGGTAAATTGCATGTGTTAACAATGACACAGAAAGGTTGAATGTGACATTTCCTCTACTCATAGCTGACATGAATAATAACAGTATCAAAACACACTCATGGCAAATGTAACTTAGGTTGTGGAATGCAGATGTGAGTGTTTGCTCATGGTTAATAAATTATGTGAAGCTACAGCATAACAGTTGAGAGAGAAGTTGGAAGACTTGGAGGGCCGGTCCCGCAGAAATAATTTACAGATAATAGGGGTACCTGAAGGACTGGCCATGGACCTGTTCATGGAGGATCTCATTCTGAAAAAGCTGCAACCATGTGGACTTTCCAAATTCTTTTAGGTGGAGCAAGCTCATCGAACCCCAGGCACACGACCGAAGCCGGCGCACCCACTTGTTCCATCATAGCAAGACTCTTCAATTTCCAAAAACGGATGTGATTCTCCAAGCAACTCGCGGCGTCTGTCCATTGCATATAGATAACGCTCAGGTTACCTTCTTCCCCTATTTCACTATTTGGGTCCAGAGGCTGAGCTGCAGTTTCCTTGAGGGGAAGAAGGCCCTGAGGAAACTGGACCTCAAGTATTCATTAATTTTCCTAGCGCAGCTTCGAGCTGTTCCAGCAGGCAAAATTCACTCTTTTTCAACTCCAGAAGCTAGGCAGGATTGGCTGGACGGATGGAAGGTGGCAGGAAGGTCAAGAAACTGAGGCCACCTTTAGAGGCACTAGGGTGGTGGCACCACAATGAAGAATTGTGATATACTCAAAGTGGAGACGCAGGGAAAAAACAATTTGCTTAACCTGGGTCCTTGCCTAATCCCCAGAATGGAGCTTGGGACCCATGGGTGGACGAGAGGGGCCTGGGGGATAGAGAATGTGGCACTGAAGATGTACCTGGAGGTGTCTTTGTCTTGGGGTCGGTTGAGAGCAGCCCTTGATGGCCCTAAATTGGTGATTGAGGTCAAGATAGAGACTGAGGATAAGAGAAACCAACTTGGTGAAGACATTCCAGTAAAGGCCCGGGTGGTAGAAACACTTCTTAGTTAGCAGTATTTTTAGTTGGGGCAGGCGGGCAGTTTGGATTCCGCAGCACAGTGTAGCGGGGGATTCATGTTTGAAGAGGTGTTATTGGATTATTGTTGTCATTTATGTTCAGGTAAGATAAATACCACCAGTCAATGTAGTTGAGGCACACAAGACATTCACTCCCACAATCTGAACCCCACCCAGCATTGGCCCGGCACTCCCTGGGTGTGATCTCTTAACCATACAGTGGGATGGCCAAAGTTAGCATGTCAACCCTAAGGATACTATCCTGGAACATCAATGGCCTAGGAGACAAAGTCAAATGGGGAGTGGTGCTCCAGTAAATCAAACGAGAATCCCCAGATGTAGTTCTCCTACAAGAGACTCACCTCCTGGGTAATAGGTGTCACTTCCTGGATCATTGGGGATATGAAATTGCTGCTTATGAAGGGCATTCTACCTCCTCTAGTGGAGTGGGAATCATGGTGAGGAGAAATCCTCACCCCTGCCATGCTGCCCCTGGTCATCCAGCAAATATGGCCGGATCAGCAGTGTCACTATGTGGCACTCTTAGGGACCTGGGAGGGGAGACTCTTAAATATACTTTCAGGGTGTATCCCACTATGACTTCACAACTCAGTACTACCGGCCCTGACCGCTCTGCTACACAGTCTTCCAGATGGGGAATTGATCATGGGAGGGGACTTTAATGCAACATTGAGTGATAGCATGGACCGACACCCCCCTAGGCCTCTGGACTCAGTTAGACAACCATTTGTAGATGTCCTCACTTTCCAGGGACTGGCAGATGTATGGCGTACCCTTAACCCAGCAACCCAGCACTTTACCTTTTACTCAGGGGTGCATGATAGTTTTTCCTGAATTGATCAATTTGTCATGCCAACTCTCAGCTATTAAAAGTCAGGGAGAATACTAACTTAGCCAGGGGTATTTCTGACCATTCTACCCTGTGGCTGGTGCACGGTCAGGACGAGAGGTGAAAACTAGCTGCATGATATTGATCCCATTGTACCTTGAAATACCAAAAATTAGAGAAGGGATTTTAGCCACAACAGAACATGAGTTATTGTCACTTGAGGCCGGCTTACCAGACGAGGAGAGATCAAAGGAAGCCCACATCTTAGCCCTTAAGAAAAAGGAATACTGGGATGTGGCCCAGGAAGCTGCTAAAATGTGTCATAGGGTGACACAGCTCCACATTTATGAAAGGTGGGACAAGACAGGAAAATTATTGGCCTGGCTGGACAGGAAGGAGGCAGCGGATAGATGTTAGCTGGGTTGCTGGAATCTAGAAGGAGTCGGGGGAACTTGCTAGTAGTCAAGAAGCCATAGCCAAAACATTTGCCCACTACTATGCTAAAATCTATTCAGCATTTCCCCCCTTTCCCTCCCACTGAGGTGCCTTTTTTCTTGCTCTCTGATGCCCCTGCAGTGTTCGCTCTGTCATGGTTGGGGATCTTGTGTGGGCCTCGCCCATTCCGTGTCGGCCCAGTATTCCACTGACTTAATTGATGCACTACCTGGACTACTATGCTTGGGGTATATTTTGTTAATGGTGTATATATATATTTTTGCCTACTTGATTTTAATATATTACAATGGTTACACTCATTTTCTTTTGTCTTTGCATTCTTCCGGGGGGGTTGGGTGGTGTAACTGTGATGTTTCAATATGGATTAGTGTGTGTGTTGTGGTGGGTGAGGGTGGCGGTGGGGGTGTTGCGTATGTGTGTCCCTGTTTTTTCCCTCCCCCCTCCCCTGTGTCGTAGGTGCAGTACTCACCGTGGTCTTAGCCGCCGGCTTTCGTGCTCCTGGTAGAGGAGCAGGAAGACTATCGCTGGGAGAATTTGGAATTCTGGCTCCATGGTGTCCTGGTTCCTCGTGGGGTGTGTAGAGGTGAGCGTTTTCCCTTCGGAATCCTGTTTCGCTGTATTTTTATCCACAGTGAATCTGCCCCGGAAAAGGTGGGGGATTGGCCTGTTGTGATACTGTGGGCAGTACTTTGTCCTCCGCCTGTCTGTTGGCGGTGACTGCCGCGCTGTTTGTTTGTACCGCCATGGCGGTCGGAGTGTTAAAGTGGCTGTCTATGTTGGCGGTTTCCGCCACGGTCATGATTGCAAACTTTTTACCGCCGGCCTGTTGGTGGTCTTACCGCCGCTTTAACACCGACCGCCAGGGTTGTAATGACCACCATAGTCTATAGCAACTAGATTTTGCATTGTCACATATGATGCAAGTGTGTTGACTTGACATATGCCTGTAGCAATCCTGGAAATACATGTGAAGACTGCTGTACAGATGTATGTGCTAAGTAGGAAAAGGCTAGCAATTACCTCCAATGGGAGGCTTGTGAATGACAATGTCACACATGAGTATTGAGAAAATAGTTCTCAGTACCACTCACATGTTTGACCAAGAGAGAGTGCCATACAGGGACCAATACATATAAATGTATAGGCGTATCACACCCAATCCAGTTAGAAATGTGTATGTAAGTCAAGCAATGTCCAAACAAGTCACAGACCCTTGGTAAATTGCATGTGTTAACAATGACACAGAAAGGTTGAATGTGACATTTCCTCTACTCATAGCTGACATGAATAATAACAGTATCAAAACACACTCATGGCAAATGTAACTTAGGTTGTGGAATGCAGATGTGAGTGTTTGCTCATGGTTAATAAATGATGTGAAGCTACAGCATAACAGTTGAGAGAGAAGTTGGAAGACTTGGAGGGCCGGTCCCGCAGAAATAATTTACAGATAATAGGGGTACCTGAAGGACTGGCCATGGACCTGTTCATGGAGGATCTCATTCTGAAAAAGCTGCAACCATGTGGACTTTCCAAATTCTTTTAGGTGGAGCAAGCTCATCGAACCCCAGGCACACGACCGAAGCCGGCGCACCCACTTGTTCCATCATAGCAAGACTCTTCAATTTCCAAAACCGGATGTGATTCTCCAAGCAACTCGCGGCGTCTGTCCATTGCATATAGATAACGCTCAGGTTACCTTCTTCCCCTATTTCACTATTTGGGTCCAGAGGCTGAGCTGCAGTTTCCTTGAGGTGAAGAAGGCCCTGAGGAAACTGGACCTCAAGTATTCATTAATTTTCCTAGCGCAGCTTCGAGCTGTTCCAGCAGGCAAAATTCACTCTTTTTCAACTCCAGAAGCTAGGCAGGATTGGCTGGACGGATGGAAGGTGGCAGGAAGGTCAAGAAACTGAGGCCACCTTTAGAGGCACTAGGGTGGTGGCACCACAATGGAGAATTGTGATATACTCAAAGTGGAGACGCAGGGAAAAACAATTTGCTTAGCCTGGGTCCTTGCCTAATCCCCAGAATGGAGCTTGGGACCCATGGGTGGACGAGAGGGGCCTGGGGGATAGAGAATGTGGCACTGAAGATGTACCTGGAGGTGTCTTTGTCTTGGGGTCGGTTGAGAGCAGCCCTTGATGGCCCTAAATTGGTGATTGAGGTCAAGATAGAGACTGAGGATAAGACCACCAACTTGGTGAAGACATTCCAGTAAAGGCCCGGGTGGTAGAAACACTTCTTAGTTAGCAGTATTTTTAGTTGGGGCAGGCGGGCAGTTTGGATTCCGCAGCACAGTGTAGCGGGGGATTCATGTTTGAAGAGGTGTTATTGGATTATTGTTGTCATTTATGTTCAGGTAAGATAAATACCACCAGTCAACGTAGTTGAGGCACACAAGACATTCACTCCCACAATCTGAACCCCACCCAGCATTGGCCCGGCACTCCCTGGGTGTGATCTCTTAACCATACAGTGGGATGGCCAAAGTTAGCATGTCAACCCTAAGGATACTATCCTGGAACATCAATGGCCTAGGAGACAAAGTCAAATGGGGAGTGGTGCTCCAGTACATCAAACGAGAATCCCCAGATGTAGTTCTCCTACAAGAGACTCACCTCCTGGGTAATAGGTGTCACTTCCTGGATCATTGGGGATATGAAATTGCTGCTTATGAAGGGCATTCTACCTCCTCTAGTGGAGTGGGAATCATGGTGAGGAGAAATCCTCACCCCTGCCATCCTGCCCCTGGTCATCCAGCAAATATGGCCGGATCAGCAGTGTCACTATGTGGCACTCTTAGGGACCTGGGAGGGGAGACTCTTAAATATACTTTCAGGGTGTATCCCACTATGACTTCACAACTTAGTACTACCGGCCCTGACCGCTCTGCTACACAGTCTTCCAGATGGGGAATTGATCATGGGAGGGGACTTTAATGCAACATTGAGTGATAGCATGGACCGACACCCCCCTAGGCCTCTGGACTCAGTTAGACAACCATTTGTAGATGTCCTCACTTTCCAGGGACTGGCAGATGTATGGCGTACCCTTAACCCAGCAACCCAACACTTTACCTTTTACTCAGGGGTGCATGATAGTTTTTCCTGAATTGATCAATTTGTCATGCCAACTCTCAGCTATTAAAAGTCAGGGAGAATACTAACTTAGCCAGGGGTATTTCTGACCATTCTACCCTGTGGCTGGTGCACGGTCAGGACGAGAGGTGAAAACTAGCTGCATGATATTGATCCCATTGTACCTTGAAATACCAAAAATTAGAGAAGGGATTTTAGCCACAACAGAACGTGAGTTATTGTCACTTGAGGCCGGCTTACCAGACGAGGAGAGATCAAAGGAAGCCCACATCTTAGCCCTTAAGAAAAAGGAATACTGGGATGTGGACCAGGAAGCTGCTAAAATGTGTCATAGGGTGACACAGCTCCACATTTATGAAAGGTGGGACAAGACAGGAAAATTATTGGCCTGGCTGGACAGGAAGGAGGCAGCGGATAGATGTTAGCTGGGTTGCTGGAATCTAGAAGGAGTCGGGGGAACTTGCTAGTAGTCAAGAAGCCATAGCCAAAACATTTGCCCACTACTATGCTAAAATCTATTCAGCAGGGTGTTTCTCCACAAAAAGCAAAGCAGCTGAGTTCCTGGGTCACACCCCCCTACCAAAACCCCTTACAGAGGATAGGGAAGCCTTAGAAGAAGAACTTTCCCAGGAGGAAATAGTTCAAGCCATCAGGGATTTGAAGCCAGGCAAAGCATCAGGACCCAACAGGGTATCAATAGAACTCTATAAGTTGACAGCCACAAAGCTTGCCCTACATCTAAAGCAGATGTATAAGGAGATCCAAAAGGGGGGCAGTTTTTCCGTTATACCAGCGCCAGGCTTCCATAGTGGTCATCCACAAAGAAGGGAAGCCCAGGGAGGACAGTGTGTCCTACAGGCCTATCTCCTTGCTGAACTCCGAGGTGAAAATGTTAGCCAAATTGCTGGCCTCGCGGTTCACCCCTGTAGTCCACAACTTGATCAGTCCGGACCAGTCAGGCTTCATGCCACGACGCAATACAGCTCTTAATCTCCATAGGTTACACTGAGTACTAGGACACACAGACACCATTCAGGAAGGCACGTGATCTTGTTCCTTGACATATGCATGGCCCTTGACACTGTGGAATGGCTGTACCTGTTTGCAGTGCTGGAGAGGCTAGGCTTCAGCCCCCTCTTTATTACCTGTACACAATTCCTATATACAGCCCCCCAGGATCATCTAGTAGTGGCCGCCACTTGGTCTGAATCATTTGTCCTTCACTGGGGCATGAGGCAAGGGTGCCCCCTCTCCCCCCTTCTGTTCACCTCGGCCATAGAACTGTTGGCAGCTTGGGTACATCATGACCCCTTAGTACGTGGCCTCAGCTGGGCAGACCAATGGTAAGACAGAATATCACTATATGCTGATGGTATTCTGCTGTATGTGGCAGACCCTACCAGGACCCTAACCCGCATAGTGCTCAAAGTGACTCAATTTAGCCAGTACTCAGGCTATACAATTAAATAGAACAAATCTAGTAACTATATCCTCAAAGGAGTTCCCCCCAGACTGCTGCACGACTGGGAAACAGAAGTGGTGACTGAGGACTTCGAATACCTGGGCATTAATATAACTAAAGATCCAGCAGGCTTCTACTCCCATAATCACCTCCCACTCCTGAGCCACCTTAGACAAGACGTTCAACAATAGAGGGCTCTAACCTTGTCATTGCTGAGTAGGACCATTCTTTTCAAGATGATGTCCCTCCCACATTTTTTCATATGTATTGCATAATAACCCCTTCCCAGTACTCTCATCATACCATAGCGCTATAGACAGCGGACTCTGAATCTATTATGGGATGGGGGAGCAGCAAATATAGCCTTGGCCAAGCTGACTAGGAGCTGGTATGATGGCAAGATTTTTTTTCCTGATGTGATTAAATATCCCTGGGCAGCGCAACTCTCAACCATAAATTACTGGTGGTACTCATCCTCAAATGACCCAGCCTACCGTATGAATAGGTGGCTGATGGAAACGGGAATGGGGGTAATTGAGAACCCTATATGCAACCCCCAAGACGAGGCACACTAGTGGACCAACAGCGATAACACTCACACACTAACGCACCGCACTCGTGGCCCTGGGCTGGGCTGGGAAAATTACACAGGCCATCCCCCTATGGGATTCTGGGGCACTTGGTAACCTGAGAAATTTGCCCGGGTTTGATGAATGGGATCTAGTAGGCATATCAAATGCGGGAGACCTATGGACAAATGCTCAGGCTGTTCCCTTCCTAGATTTACAGGCCGAGTGGCTCCAACTGAATACTACCACTATCTTCGGTGTGTCACGTTCTTCGGTCGGTGCTTCCGGTGGGAGTAGACCTGCCTGAGTGCTCCCTCCTGGAAAGTAGACTGCTGGAAGAACACCTGCATCATAAAGCCATATCTCTAACTTATTAAATGCTAGTCAATGTTATGCCACACCCACTTACACATCTCAAGGGAAGATGGGAGCAGGATGTGGGAAGTCTTGATGTGGATGAATGGTACACGGCACTGGCTTCCCCACGGGAGGCGGGAATTAGAGCCTGGTTTTGCCTGGTGCAGCTAGGACCCTGCATCGATCCTACCTGGCAGACGCCGTTAAGACCAAAATAGACAAAACAAACAACACTCGATGTCTGAGGGGTGTGGTCTTGAGGGATCTTTTTGCCACATTATATGGGAGTGCCTGCCATACAGAACTACTGTAATTCAGTGATTGCCAGCACGAATGAGGTGTGGGTTTGCACAATAGTTGGCTCATCCAAATGATGTTTGTTAAATATCTGACAGGATACGGGTCTTGAGACAGTGGCGATGTCATTGATGATGATTGGATTGACGATAGCCAAAAGAAACATTTCAAGACTATGAGGGCATCGCTTGTACCAGAAGACTTGGACTAGTGCATGGTGGCTGAGAAAGTGGTACACAAAGACAAGGCCTGCCCCAGGAAATGGGTAAACATCAGGGGTCGCTGGAACACTTACAGGGGAAATATGTGGACTAACCCCCTCGTTGAAACAAGTCAGTCCCAGATGGGAACTATTATGAGCCGCAGGTAGACCGGAAGGGGTTGGAGAGGGAATTG
The DNA here is from genome assembly GCF_031143425.1 of Pleurodeles waltl. Classification (NCBI taxonomy): domain Eukaryota; kingdom Metazoa; phylum Chordata; class Amphibia; order Caudata; family Salamandridae; genus Pleurodeles; species Pleurodeles waltl. Next base: position 565,418,261 of record NC_090447.1, read on the forward strand.
TGCCTATCCATAGGTGAAGATTGGTTATGACTGCGATGCCACAAATTGTGCTTGTTGCTTGCGGCTATGCTCCATCTAGAATGCATTCTGATGTATATGATATGTTCTTGCCAGACTGTTAATAAAAGGATAAATACAAACATGTAAACATTATGTGAAAGGACAGCTGAGAGACTCCCTTAGGTCATTTTGAGATCTAGCATGTGGAGGTCACTCAGACACTGCACAAGTGATGTGGCTGGCGTTCTCTGATGTGTGGGGGGGAGTCATGTAATCTAGCAAAGCCGGGAAATGGGAGGGATACTATTACTTAGCCTGTGGAAGAGTCTGTGTCCATCTACAAAGTGCACAAGTCTGATTTAGTATTCTGTGCATGAATGAAGGGACAATGTTGATGACAAAGATGGGTACTAAGGCTAATTAGCAGAAATAATGCCAGCAATGTTGATTTAGTACCATACATGACAAGATGTACCATCAATGTGTGTGAAGGAACACACATAGACTAATACTCACGGTATAAGACAACACTGTTTCCTTGTAACACCAGACACATATTTACAGATAATGTGTAGGTCTTTACATATTCCAGTCACATTGGCAACAACTAATACTGTGTGCGTGGCCAGCACAAACAAGTGTGACAGAAACTAGTGACAAATTACAGTATCTGTACCCTGGGTCTACAGACATGATCCCGTTCCACAATCTATCAATGACCTAACCAAGCATCATAGGAAGATTCTCACCTATTTATGCCAATTCATGTTAAACCATGGTAAATGATGAGACATGTCCTACACAAACAAACTGCCAGTCCACAGTATATCATAGGGCAAGCCGGACATCAAGAACTCCAAGGGTAACAGAACATACTTGGCCATGATATAATAAATGTGCAGGTGTATGTCTGCAGTGGACTGTGCATTGCAGTGTTGATGATCCATCATGAGGATGGCAGATCACCACCAAACACCCCAGATCCCCAGAGTAGGCTACATTGACTCTTGCCAGTCAGGGGCCTGCTGATTGTGCACAGTGAACCTCTGTCAATACATGCAACAATGAGCCTCTGTGGGCATACAAAGTACCACAGGAGCATTGATGATTAGGGTGCCATCACTGCCTGACAGCAGCCCTACCATACAGATTGTATGCAATTTTGTAAATCTGGCAATAAAAACAAAGTTTGAGTCATTGTCCATTCCAAGTGTATGTTGTTCACACATAAGACCTAAATGTTTCCACACATGTCCCACCTAGTTGGACCAGACGTGGTGCCGTCTATTTGCATATGGACAAAAGGGTACAATTTAATGAGAAAATGTGCATGTGTCACATGATTAATTACAAAATTAGATGACCAGTACAAATGTTCCCACATTGGGATGCATAGTTAACACAGGTATGAGTACACAGCCGTGAGGAAATGGCCTACACATATCACTGCTGGAATCATCAATTGGTATGTGTCAAATCCCTACACACACCACTGTATCATGCTTTACTTACCATACATAAAACATATCTTTTCACACACAAACATGTTACATACATAGCTACAATGACACATGTCAACACACCATCTCTAACATTTTGCATGCGTGGGGAACTATATGTTACATGTGTTGCTTTGCATCATGAAGTCTGGCCCTTACAACACACCAGAGTGTGGACATAAGTGCACTCACATTGTAATGTCTTACTGGATCTTAGCCCAGCCTTAGACAACAGCATCCTTTGCTAAAGATTTGCCAAGGGTAACATATGAATGAACATGTATTGCACATGGCCCATCCTATCTTATGCTGTGTTTTGAAATGTTCAATCAGAAGTCTGACATGACAATGTGATAGGCTTACAATATGCGTAGCATCACATATGTACACGCAGTATACATGTGTAAACATTCATGTGGAAAAGAGTCTTCATGCACATTTGCAAACAGTATCAGTCCTCCCATGCATCACACATGCCTACAACCATATGGTAACACATTCCTATATTACCGGTACACAGTGAAATGAATATACATACACATGTTGCCATAACACAAACACCACATCGATGCTTAGCGCCTTAAGAAGGTATGTGAATCCTGGTGCACTGTCAGCCTTTACTCCAAAGTCTACGCATGGCTGGCAAGCATAAAAAAACAAATGACGCATACAGTACTTCTCCATACATCCCAAATCACTAAAATGACGCCTGGTACCATGTGCATCTACTCTAAATAGTCTTGCCGTGTCAGCCTTCCCTCCCGAATCCACACACACCTGGCGTGCATCAAAAAATGACACATAACGTAGTCCTACAAACATCTCAGACGCCAAAAATGACACTTGTCACCTACCCGTCAAATCTAAGTTGACAGGCCTTGTCAGCCTTAATAGAAAAATTTCATGCATGGCTGTCATGTGTCAAAAAAAATATACATACCAGAACAAGTGACGCATATGCCCAGGAAGTAATATAATATCACTTCCTTGCTGCACACATGGAAAAGTGAATTTACTTTCACTTTTACTTTACAGTCTTGTAGCCTGTGGTTAAGAGAGGCTGTGTGGTGCTTGTGCTGGTGTGAGGAGTAGTGGGTTTTGACTACTTTGTGCTGTGTCCTCTCTGTGTCTAGTCCATTTTGTAGAGTTTGTATTTTTTGTGTGCATGATTGTCCTGTTATTGTATACGTCTTGCTGGGTGTCTTTGTTGGGCTAGTTTAGTTTGTTGGGGTGTTTGCGGGTAGGTGGGGTATAGTTTTATTTTTGTTGGGGTGGTTTAATTTTGCTTTGGAGGGAAACTGCAAGATGTTGGGGAAGGGAAGAGCCCATCAGACGAGTGGTGATGAACTGGGAGGGTTCATCTGGTTATTGTACCACTACCTCCCCAACATAGTTGCTATGGGTGGTTGGGTCATCATGGGCTACCCAAGGGAGGCAAGGAAGATGCGGTGGGACAAGGTGCTCTACAAGCTTCATAGGATCTTCTTGGTGGAGCTCACAGACCGCCAGCTGAAACACCCATGGGCAAACCTTGTTGCCTGTGAAGGGGATCTCCTAGTTCACCTGGTGATTCAGGTTGGCGGATCTGTTGGTAAGTACACCTTTTACATTGCAACATACTAATGTGCATGTGCATGACAATAGGACATAAGTATAACTTCAGCATATCATGACAAGGGTGAGGGCAGCAAGTTTTGTGTCTCAACCAACCTGCATTTATGAGAGGTCAGCAATGCACTGGTTGTAGACACTTTACTCATTCCTTTCTGTATACCTTGTGTATGGCATATACATATTGAAGCACAAAAATAGTACACCCATGTGCAATGGTGCGAGGGTTCATGTTTCCCAGATGCAAATGTACATGTCCAGCATGGGCTTTAAAACTGTGGAAATGACCTAAGTAATGTTTCAGTGATTACAAACAAGATGCTGAATATTGGTAGTCATGGGTGTTTTTGTGTTTCTTTTATCATGTATGTGCAGAGTGACACGACTAGAACACAAATGTAAGAAGGACTAATTGACTTTTTTATGCAACATCAGTATTGTAGTTTTTTTATGTAATGTGAGTGATGGAGGCAAGTATCACCTAATCATATATCAAACGTTATGCAATGCAAGCATTGTGGCAGTTTTAAAGCCTGGTGTCACGTGAATCCAGCGCAAGGCTTGAAGGATGCAAGGTGTGTATTCTTGCCATAGGTGGCACATGGAAAAAGAGCCCTTAAATCAACTTGGTTCCACTGTGCCATTTTTGGAGTTAACTTGCATTTGAGCCTTAGGTAGGTTGACAAAATGACAATTCCATTGTTATCAAGATTCACTTAGCAGGCTAAGTACCTTTATGTATGTGCAAAGCATGCAAAGTGCCACCATAATATAATAGTTTACAACATCAGTGTCCTGACATGAGCCATGGTGTGCCATATGTTGCGTACGGCACATACATGATCGAGTTATGTGGTATTAATATGGGGTTGAAAAGAGTCAAGCAACTGAGTGGTTGCTCCGTTTTCACATATATTAACTACAAAGTTCTAAGCTTCTGCCTATAGACAGTATCCTGTCGACAAAAAAATTGAAACATCTGTATCTGAGACATGTATGTATGTGTGCCTCCCATACCTGTAAATGTTTTTGTGGGCTGACTATGGCCCTCATTCTGACCCTGGCGGTCGGCGGAGAGACGGCGGTCGGACCGCGAACAGACCGGCGGTATTAAAAATGGCATTCTGACCGCGGCGGTCCCCGCCGCGACCGACCGCCACTTCTCCACTCCGACCGCCACGGCGGTCATGACCGCGGGGCTGGAGTTTGCGCACTCCGGCCCGGCGGTCGTCCCAAGACCGCCAAGGGTATTATGACCCTGCCTACCGCCGCGGTTTCTTGCGGGCGGGAACCGCCGTGCGAACCATGGCGGTAAGCACTATCGGGGCCAGGGAATTCCTTCCCTGGCACTGATAGGGGTCTCCCCCACCCCCCACTACCCACCCGAGTCCTCCCCCCACACCCTCCACCCCCCTGCCACCCCTCAGAGGTGGTACGAACCCCCTCCCCACCCCCACCCCGACATGCACATACATGCACCCCAACATGCACACCCCCCCAACATGCACATATACACACCCCCTACACACACATACACAACGGGGACACATACCCGCACACATACATGCAGACATGCGCACCTGCCGAACAGCACACATTACCCATAGACACAGCAGCACCCCCCGCCCGCATACACGCACTCACACACCCCCTCTACACACTCACACGCACACCCCCATGCACGCCCACATCACACAACACTCCCCCACCCCCTCCCCTCACGGACGGTCAACTTACCTTGTGCGTTGGTCCTCCGGGAGGCGACGGGAGCCATGGGGAGGTGACCGCCAACAGAAGACCGCCACACAGAAATGTGGGTCGTAATTCTGTGGGCGGTGTTCTGCTGGCGTGGCGGTGGAGGTTGACCAGTCTCCACTTTCCCGCCGACCGCCAGTGTGGCTGCTGGCGGTTTTCCGGCGGAACGCTCCCAGCGGTCAGAATGCGCACAGCGGCATACCGCCGCGGTCGGCGGTCTTCACAGCGGCGGTAACTCGGCGGTCTTGCGAAAAGACCGCCAAGGTCAGAATGAGGGCCTATGTCTTTCTGAATGACGTAATAGATGGCAGTTGTCCATTCCTAACACTAAGTTGACTAGCTCACTCAGCTAAACAAGTGGAATGTGTAACAGTTGTCAATGCTTTTATTTGTTCAACAATCACAAACAAAGGTTTTCCTGTCATGTCTTGCAGAAGCACCTCTACCCTACACTATTGGAGAGGTTTCCCTGTTTGAAGACCCCGATGCAGCCAGTAAGTATCACCTTGTGTGTCACAGGTGTAGAGCCAGGGTTGTGTGTGAGAGGGTATGATCTGTGCAATGGCATGTTAAAATGGCATGTGTGTCAATTAATACACCATCATCTATGCTTGGGGATCAACATAATTTCTGATGTTATGTTGAGGATGTGGAATGAGTTGAATGATGCACAGGTGCCAAGGTGTGCTGCAATGGATTTGTGGGTCTTAGGAAAATGTATTTATGCCCACAAACACACTGATGTCAGTCAAGATATGTGTCAGAGGCGCTCGCTGGCTTATAGAAATGCACGGAGGTTGTCAACATATTTGTCACCACACATGTTGCTGCACTGTGTGCCACATGTTGCACTAATTTACTCTGGACATGGTACAATTTATGTACATGTGTTGAGGTCTCCAAGGGGCTTTTTAATGAGACACTTGCACCACTGGTGCTTCACTTCTCTTCAGAAATGAAACGAGCACCGGCCATGCAAGGAGCTTTTTGTGAAGGTCAACAGTCAATTGAGCACTCATAGAGATTTCAGCTCTTCTTTAGATGGATGTGGGACATATCTACGGATTGTAGCAAACAAGATGTGTGCAGATTAACCTACATGATCTATCCAGCATGATAATTGTGAGCGAGCATGGTCACATCACATGTATGAGATGGGCATGGTGAGTGTTTACCTGGTTCTTAGGAGATGTAACAAGTTTGTGCACAGATAGGATAGGATTAAGGAAAGGTGGTGCTGCGCCCAGTGCTGTGCCACCTACCCTGCACCCCTTAGCACACCCCTACTGCGACCATGTGTGCACCATATTTGAAATTCAACACATCATGGCGCAGGGTATGAGGCAATAGCGTGAAAGTTTTTTAAGCTGTACATACGGGCCCATTGTAACCAATGGTGTGCCCCTTGTAACATCTGCTCTGAGCAGGTGTTAATAGTAGCTGAAATAAATGATGCTGTGGAATCTCATCGATTCCCTGGCACCAATTTTGAGGCCCCCACACTGGGGGACCCCCCCTGCATAAATTATGTCTGGCCAAGGCATAATGTGACACAAGGGATGACAAAGTGGCGCAATGCATGCATTGCACCACTTTGTTAATATGGCACTTTGTTAATATGGCACAGGGAATTTAGCCTTGTTCGGCCACCTAAGCACCACAATAATGATGACACTAATGTGGCGCAAGGAGGCACTAGTCCTTCTTAATCTAGGTCCTAATGTTCATATCCCTGTGACATGAACATGATGCCCTAGTGCCTGGTAGGCAAATTAGTATGGACTTGGGTCTTGACATTGTTGTAGTATGTTTGGTCGACATGTGTCATCTGAAGAGGCTGTATGCATTGCATTGTTGTTCTTCTTTCCAACGCAGTTTTTGATGACATGTTTTCATGTTTTAGCAGCCACAATGATGCCAGCATTGAAGTGTGCATTTGAGAAGAGGGCCGCATCTGCGAAGTCCAGACAGGTTGATACAAGATGGTCTAGTGTCTCTTAAGAGGGGTGGGGGGACAATGTTTATTGTGTCGCTCTACATGTATGAGATCAATCAATCAATCAATCAATCAAAAAAAATTATAGAGCGCGCTACTCACCCGTGAGGGTCTCAAGGTGCTGGGGGTCGGGGGGAATCAAAGGTGGGGGCAGGGAGGGTCACTGTTCGAACAACCATGTCTTGAGGTTCTTTCTGAAGAGCAGGAGGTCTTTGGTTTTGCGCAGGTTGGTGGGGAGGGAGTTCCAGGATTTGGGGGCGAGGTAGGAGAAGGACCTGCCTCCTGTGGTGGTGCGTTGGATGCGGGGGACTGTGACTAGGGCAAGGTAAGATAAGTTTAGATTAGGATAGATAGCTGTAGGGATAAGTTAATATAAGTTAGTGTAGGTTAGCTTAGTGTAGGTGAGTGTGTAGTTTAGGTTTTCAATAGGTAGTTCATGATGATTGACTGTTTGGGTGTTACCATGTCTGCACTGGCCACCGTAGACAAATGCCTTTGGGTATGCATTCATTATTGGTTTACATGTGTGACTATGTGTATCCCCTATGACCATGGACCTGTCTGATTGGCAGCGGTATGACATCAGCTATGACACTTTTCAGCGCAGTTCCTGACACTCGGATTGTGTATGGATACAAATTCTTAGACAGGTAATCATGAAGCATCAATTGTTACTGCTAAGGTCTGTCACAATTATTCTTGAAAAGTTAAGTACACTAAACTCCACCTTATTTGGTGAATAGATACTGACACACTAATGGCTGTCCCTCACAGTCTTACTTATGCCTATTTTGCTGCTCACATCAATGTTGTACTGGTACAATCATCAGGGAAAATTCCAGACACTTGTGTTCTGAACTACACAAGCCATATGTCAACTTGCATGGATACCTGTTTAATACATGCGTTGAAGAATCAGAAAGTTGATTGTAGTCCACATTACTATCAGTCATCCTTAATCATGTTTGAGACCCAGGTTGTGCCTTTGTGTGTGACAGAAAGCCACACATGTCCTTTGGTTCTGTAGTCATTGACATAGCTTCACACAATACATACATTTGTAACAGCTGATGAACACTGAAAGAAAGCAGGGCACATGTGAATAAGTTTTGTTTCCAGTGATGTACAATGTATTGTTCACTGACTCCATGAGAGATCCCAAGCCATTGAATGTCCAGTCAGAGTCCAAGGATGAGGGACATGTCATGAGACATGGGTAGGAGATGTGAGCATTAGTGAGGAGGTATCCAAATTGACAATTCATAGGGGCTGAGACAATGACAGTCCATGCATGATAAGTCAACAGTGGTAGAGTGAAGAGGGCATGTTGCCAGCTGTCACAACACTGGCATGACCTTAAGCACAGAACTAAAGCGATACTGTCCATGTGGCACAGACTGTAACTACTGGGTGGTTTTGTTTGTGAAACCCTTCCACATCTTCATCCTCTGATGTGTGTGGTGGCTCCTGTGCAATGGGTGGTGCTGTTGCTCAAGTTGATGGGGGCACACACACATCAGGGGAAAGAGATGTGGAATCAAAGGTCCCAGCAGGTGCCATTTGTGGGAATGCATAAGGCATCACTGCAGCAAACTGTTGGTTTTGCCACACCTGCTACATCATGGTGGTAGGCAGCCATGTTTCCACTAACGGAGGCAGATCCGGCTGCATGGGCTCCAGGACATTTTGTATAGCCCCCAGCCTGTTCTCAATCATGTTGCTGGCACTTTGGAAGGGCAATTGGTTGTTGGAGTTGGCCTTATTCGGACTGAAGCACCTCTAGGCTGCACACCATGGTCTCCATCTCCACCCTCACCTGCTGTGCCAGCTGCCGCTGGATTCCTACTGCTGTCCTCTGACAGGTTATGTCTGTGTATGAGTACAAACAGGATGTTTTCCCTTCCTGCAGGGCAACACTCATCTGTGCATCTCAGGTTTTATTGTTGCACAGCTGCAAGGATGGATGCATTGCTGGACTGAGTGTTGTTTTGGTGGGAGGTAGACCTCCCTGTTTGCACACATACAAACATGTGGCATGGAAATGGGCACTGTAGACATCATGTGCAATATGTCAGGGAGAGAAGTCCCTAAAATCCACAACACAATGAATCAGCAAGCCCCAAGGAAATCACCAGTAATTCCTGGCACCCCTTACAATGTCATACTCTGAGTGCATCATTAGATGCCATTGCTCCCTTGGATGTTGGCGAGGCCCAGAGATTTGGAGATACTTGTTGAAGGCCCTCAGCATGTTGCCCATTTGGAAGCTACATCATTGTTTCCATTATGGTCATGCAGACCCAAATGTTCGTGGATGAATGCTTGTACCCAAACACATGTGATTATTTCAACATAACTGCAAGTCACTCTATGATGCATTCCAACAGTACGGTTACAAACATTACCCACTTCACATATGCAGTGCACTTTGCTACATGATGCCACATCATTGGCATAGAAATGCATATTGTGGCTCAAAACTCTAGGTCTAGCTGTTATGTCCCTCACCGCTACTGCAGTCGTGCATACCAAATGACATGCAATGATCCATGAGGGCATGTGTCAGCCAATAAACAATGGTGACATATTCCTTATGGCGCACAACATGAAATGTACCCCCATTGTAAATGCCTTATTCCACACACAGGTTGCCATGCACATAGATTTGAGGGAATACAGACAACATCCCCTAAACACAGGTAGACCATGCATGAAACAGCAGCTTACAAATGTTTTGCTAATCAAGGGACACATGCTGACATGTAGCCACAAGGAATGTCGGCAAAGAGTGATGGCACATAAATCATGTCAATAGACATTTCCCACTTACCAAGGGAAAGTAGTGATCCATAGCTACATCCAAAGAAAAATGGAAGCCCAGTCACATGTATGCTGGACACCTCCACAATACAGACTGCAGTGAGGCACCAGCACCTATCATGCCCTGAAGAAAACTAACTTCTGGGTGACAGATGCCCTCATACACATTTACCCAGATTCATGGAGGAAGTCAGTGATCTATCACGTACTTACCTTTGGCCTGTAACATTTAGGAGTAGTAGTCTGTTGCATAGAAATTACACCCACTACAACAACAAACAATACTTGATTAATCAATGTACACAGCCATATGTCATCCCTGCAGAACAAGTGGTTTGTGAATTCCATCCAGTTGTATCCTAGGTCTCTGGAACAATGGTCAAGGTACATCAGTATACAACATGTGACATGACTACTCAAACAATCACTCACCCATTGTGTGACACATGGTTCATCCCTAATCGTCAGGGGTAGCTGTCAGAACCTGACTCAATCACTTGACAATGAGACAGGCAGAAATATGCCTTGTACCCACTCCCTTGTGCACCCTCCTTGGTTATCCTCAAACACCCATCAAGGTCTGGGTAGGCCAATGCCAGAATGGAGGCCATTAGAGGGGTCATGGTGAGATAGGCACCCTACCCACATTAGGAGGACATCCCCAGCTGGACATCTGCGATCTTCAGGGCCAAGATTCTCAAGTTCTCTCACTTTTCCCTACAGAGGGCGCTCCACTGGCTGTGGACCCCAAGTGTCTGCACCTTCTTGGTCATAGCTCTCCATAGTTCTTTTTTTTGATGAGCATAGACCTGCACGGTGCAAAAGACAAATCAATAGATTATAATCACAAGTTTCATCACAAATAGTTGTGTCACATATAGGTCAGTAACACCAAGCCAGGACTTTTCAACTTGTTAATACTCCCCAAGTTTGAAACACACAAACCAAACCAGTAAGTACAGGGACGTGACTACAGGCATATGTATTTGCATCTGCAAACTAAGGCGGTCATTATGAACATGGCGGGAAAGACCGCCGACCGCTGTGTCGGCGGTGAACAGAATCCCACCGGTGGCGGCGAATGGAAACCTGCCATATAATGATTGAAAGACCCAACCCCGCCAAAAAATCCCAGACCACCACTCCCGGACAGGACCCTGTCGGTGGGAATCCCGGCCCACCCCACCCCGCCACCGCCAAGCACACCCACATCCCACCCTCCAAATAATGATGCACAAATCACCTCGGTGGACAGTGGAGGCCGGACGACCATTGGCGGCTCAGACCACCACGGGTGGCAAGTGGGCTCAACAGCAACAAGTGCACACATTGTCTAGGCCTATCACCCACACACCTGACACACATCCAGAACACCATAAAACACCCCTAGACACACCCCACAATCCCTTGCAACAAAAGCAGGACCAGAAGATGGAGAGCACCAGAGCCAGACAGAGAATGCCAGCATACAGGACACGCATAGCGACCCACACAGGAGCACCCATACCCCGTCCCCAGTCCCAACGCCATCCACCACCCTCACCATGCCCCCCAAAAAAAATCCACGCTTCACCGAAAGGGAGCTAAGGACCATGGTGGACGAGATCCTGAAGGTAGAGCCACAAATATTCGGGTCTGAGGTGCAGCACACACCCATCGCATGGAAATTTGAGCAGTGGCAGACCATTGTCAACAGGGTGAATGCAGTGGGACACCATCCACGCACCAGGGACGACATCCGCAAGAGATGGAACGACCGGCGGGGGAAGGTACGTGGCATGGCATCCAGGCACCACATCGCAGTGCAGAAGAATGGGGGAGGACCGCCACCAACACCACCCGAATACACCGACTGGGAGGAGAAGGTACTCGCCATCCTGCACCCAGAGGGATTCACTGGACTCACTGAAGGAATGGACTCAGATAAGTCATCTACAATTACCCCATATACAACACATCAGCAATGCATGCACCACCCCACCCCACCCACACCCACACCCACCTCGACCTACACACCACCCAGCCATTACCCACCACATCCACCACCCGCCATCACCTATAACCCACTAACAGGCCCACATCACTCCCGCTGTGCACAGCCACCCAGCCCTGCACGTACCCAAAATGGAATAATACCCCCTACCACAATGCAACCCCACCACTGCCACTAAGTGCAATGTCCACCTCACAGAGGCACCCTGGAAGGCCACTGAAAGTAACACCAGCCCAAAATAGCCCAGTTCTGTACACGTCAAACCTTCAGGCATATGTAACAGACATGTCTATGTCCCCCAACAGGAACCACCACCCATGCAACCCTAATGGAGGGGACAAGGCGTGCCACAGCACTCCAGGGAGACAGAGGCACATCACAAGACCTTGGCAAAGAATCCCTGGACACTGATGAGCAGTTAGGCCCCTCACACAGTCCTGGATTCTCACCATGCAGCAGCCCCACCCAGGAAACCACTGACACCCCTAACACCCAGTCAAGACCAGCAGGCCAGGTGAGGCGTACCCACACCAGTGTACCCAGGGCACAGACTGGTGGAACACAGCAACAGAGGCCACAGTCTCCCACTCCCAACATGCAGGAGGGCGAGGGTCCCAGTACAAGTGGCACTTCAAGACCTGCGCCGGGGACACAGGCACAGGGGGCTAGGGAAAGTTCAAGTGTCCCAGTGGGTCAGGGGGTAGGGCACCGGATGGATGCAGCAGCCCAGGATGTCATTGCAGAGGTATTGGGGCCTACCAACATACCCAAGACAGGTTGGCACAGATTGTGTCTACCCTGGAGCAAAATCAGAGGATGCAGCAGCAACAACACCAACAGGCCATGGAGCAATGGAAAGAACACAATGCCACAATGGCCAGCATTGCTGGAGCACTGCTGCAGTTGGTCAACAAACAGTCAGACACCCACACTGGACAAGAGGCCCCTACAACAGCCCTGGACAACCAGCAACAGATGACCCAAGCAGCAGAAACAGCACAGGAAATACCCTCCCAGGAATCACAAGGGCCAACCATGCCACCCGAAGAAGCTCCACAGCAGGCGCCCAAACATAGTCTCAGGCCAAGATATGGCACTGGAAACCCAGCTAAGAACAAGCCCCACTCCAATAATTGACACTGCTACTACTGCAAAGCAACCATCCCACCCATTCACCAACAACACTTAGCTGAGGGCAAATTGAAGTAAGATACTACAAATAGGACCCACCTATGGCATTCCACAGGGCTGCCCACAAGTTGGTTTGGAGGACACCCAACCCTTACGACTTCCATTACTGTATATAGCACAATTCACTGTATTCGACCAATAAAACACATTTCTCACCTATAACACTGTCCCCTGTCTTCAATGTTGAACAAAGTGGAGTATGGATGCAACTGGCAGAGAACAACTTTATTGTTATTTTGTGCTTGGGGGTGGTAATGTGTGTTTCAAATTAGGCAAGGAGGGAATGCATATATTGTCTGTCAGTACCATGCAGAAGAGGTCCATGTCTCGCCTATCATGACCAATTCCCCCATATGACATGGCACACTGACAGTATCAGTCACTAACCACAATTACAGGCTCAAGTCCCAGACAGTTATTGGAAGTAGAGTTGTATCAGTTGGTTCCTGGAATTGACATCTTCCCCTTCCTCATCCTCACCATCACTATCCTCACCTCTCTGAGGTAACTGATCAGGACTGTGAGAAAACAGGGCTGATTTCAGAGGCCCCCTAACTTTTTTCCCCCATTTTTCACTTTTTACTGGTGTTTTCCTGACTCTGATGGTGCCCTGGGTACTGCTAACCAGTTCCAGGGCCTGTGCTCTGTGTAATATGGATATTCAAATTAGGCTAATTATAATTGGCTAAGTTAACCTACCTATAAGTCCCTAGTATATGGTAGGGCATGTAGGTTTAGGGACCGCAGCATAGGTAGTGCACCATAGGTGCACTGCTGAGGTGCCCAGTGTCATTTTAAAGGCAGGCCTGCCTTGCTGGCTGCTTTTAAATTAAAGTTATATGGAAATTCGACTTTGGAATTAAAAGTAGTTCCAAAGTCTTACACTACCTTATCTTTACATATAAGTCACCCATAAGGTGTGCCCTATGTGCCCCTAGGGCTGGGTGCCATGTAACTATAAGCAGGGACTTTGTAAAAATAGTTTTATGAGCCCTGGTGAGGTAAAAACAGCCAAATTTGTTTTTCCCTCATTGTAGTAAATGGCCTTCATAGGCTAGAATGGGGAGACTTTGTTTTAATTTTTAAAGTCTCCTTAAATGATGCATACCAAGAATTTGGTATCAAATTAATTGTTGTAATAAATCCCACAACTTCCAGTTGTTGGATTTAATATAGCTTGTTCAGGTAAAGAGTTTTAAACTTTACCTGAAAAGTTGCCAATGTCAGCCCTGCATTGTTTTTGCTGCTGTGCTCTGATTGGCCAGCCCCTAGCAGCTTGGCCAAGCTGCCTTGATGAGGTGTGAAGTGGCCTGGCTTCACACAAAGGAATGTGCCTGTGGGAAGGAATCTCCCCTCAGCAGATGGTGAGGCAGGAAGGGGGAGGGCTGCCAAACTGGTCTTCAAAGGCAGAGAAGGACATTTGGAGCAACCAGCAACACCCCCACATCCTGCAACCCCAGACAACTTGGTGCCCCCTTGATTAGATTAGGAGAGGGCAGGAGAGGGGTGTGTTTATGATTTTTAGCCACCCCAGTGGGTGGGGTCAGCCAGATGTAACCTCCAAAAATCAGATTCAGCCATGATGGATTTTTAGAGAATGTTGCCTACTGGGATTGATTTTTGCCACACTTCCCAGTAAGTGGTCATCACAGGGGCAAGGACCCTGCACCTGATTGGAGAACCAGGACCCCCCTGCTTTTCACCCAGGATAACGATAAAACTGGCAGACCTGCACCCACACCTCAGTTCCCTACCACATCCAACAAGGAACAACAACAGAAGAAGAAGGACTGCCCTGCTGGACCCCTGGCCTGCACCTGGAACCTGCACTCAGAAGGACTGCACCAGCTGCACACTTGGGCTTCACCACAAGAAGGACTTTGCCTGGCTTCAACTGGTTCAAAAAGGGACTCCCTGTTTGCTACAGGTGAAAAATTGCTATCCAGAGTCCCCTGCACCAACTCCTGAAGAAAGCGACCAGCTGACCACTGTCCAGTGGCCAAAAAGGAGTTTGCGCCAGGTGCATTCTGGGTGTTGTAGTCCGCACCCCCAAGGACCATCTCAGAACTGCTGGACCCTTGGTGTGAGCTGTGGACCCCAAAAGAACCTTAAAAGGACATCTGGGTGAAGCCCCATAAGTTTGGAGAAGTTTGGACAACTTTTGTAAAAAAGCTCCATAGAGGGACCGACCCGCCGCGGCAACTCTAGCCGGCTTGCCTCAACCGCGACCCGGCCTGATTTGCTGGTTCGTCCTGGTAAAGAAAATCTCCGAAAAAGAGACTAAGGGAGTCATTCTGAGTTTGGCGGGCGGCAGTCGCCGCCCTCCAAACTTACCCTGCCGAATGACCGTTCCGCGGTCATAAGACCGCGGGGGCCATTCAGACTTTCCCGCTGGGCCGGCGGGCGCCCGCCAAGGGAGCGCCCGCCGGCCCAGCGGGAAAGGCCCTGCTTTCAGCCGGCGGTGTTGCATGGGTGCGACGGGTGCAGTTGCACCCGTCGCGATTTTCACTGTCTGCTATGCACACCTCCCACCATAAGCATTCTCACAGCCAACAGACACCTGCAAACACAACAATGACCACTTCCCCCAGTGTGCCCACCTCTTCCGCCTCCCTGTCTGTCCCCTCTACATGCACACCCTCATGCACTGTACCTTCACTCACTGTTACTGCTCCTCTTCCTGCACTCACCACGATAGCAGACAGCCATACATGCACCCCATACACCACACCTGCACTCACCACCTCTACTGTAGTTGACACATGCAGCACACTCACCAGACTTGCAGACACCCACCCAACATACATCCACTCTAGCTGTCTGTCTTCTCCCACTGTGTCCACCCCCCACCTCCCAAAACACACAAACGCACCAAGACACCCACCCATCAGACATCCACCACACCACAGCATACTGAGCAGTCACCTGCACCCACTACACGCACACCTACACCCCATACATCAACTCCCTCTGCCTCCACTCCCACGCCCTCATCCACGCCCACCCCAATTGCTCCCAAGAAACTTTTCCTCTCCCGTGCAGACCTGTTCCAACCCACTGGCCCACCCTGTCTTGTCCCCAAACGTGCCTACTTCCTTGCCCTTCCGCTCCTTCCACATCACAGCCCACCCTGGTTCAGCCTTCCCATTCCCGTGACCCTTCCCCGGTGAAGAAGAAGGCCCGCTCAGAGCCTAGGCCATCCAGCTCCACCCGAGCCAAACAGACCCTACAACCTTAAAAGGAGAAGCCCACCCCCCAACCTCCTCACGCAAGTCAAAGTCCCACCCCCGTTGAAAATCCCCACCCCTCCTTCCATGAGGTGCCTGGATCCCCATATGGTGCCCTGTTCTGTGGAGCACCCAGCACTTGTGGGAGTGAGGTGTGGCCAGTTGTGGCCAAGATCAATGTGCATTTTATGGACTGGCCATTGGCCCTGTTGGCACTGTTTAGCTCAGTGAGCTACTAATTAAAGTTTCTGTGTGGCCTGTATTTGGGCTGCACGCAGTTCCACCCTGGTGTTTGTTTTATTTTTTTATGGGTGTGGGGCTATTGTATGTACTATGGTCAAGTTGCAGTGGCCTTCGGTCGGGTACGTACCTCTTGGTGTGGGGTGTATGACTTGTGCTGCTGGGAAGGGTTGGGGGCGTTGCAGAGTGGGTGGGTATTTAACTGTGCCCTTTCCTCCCTTGCGTCGTATGTTGCGGTACTTACCGTCATTGTCTTCGTCGGCGGTCTCAGTCGTGTAGGTATATGGCAAGGAGCAAGGCTGGCATGATCAGCAGCTCTCTGTCCATGGCTGCCGCTGCACGTTTTGTGGAACTCCGGTGAGTCTTTCCTTATATTTGTTTCATTTCCGCCTGGCTTTGTGTGGCGGGGGTTCCCGCCCCGGAACTGGTGGTGGAATGGTGGTTCATAATTTGATGGGCGGGATGGGCCTTTCCGACGGCCTGTGGGCGGACTCTGCCGTCATCAGCGGGACTACTTTCCTGGCGGTGGGTGGTGCGCGGGATGCGTGTGTTTCATTTGGTTTATTATTTGGCGGTCCGGAACGCTCCTCTGTTGGCGGTTTCTACCACCACCGCCGGCGGAGCGGAACGGACTGCCATGTTCATAATGAGGGCTTAAGTCACTATCCATCTCATGGCCTACAATGACTAAGCAAGCTTACTGACATCAGGTAGCCCATGCTATAGAAACCTGTACTGTGATGTGAGCCACAATGAAACACTGAACACCTATGTGGCTTCTGAAGGGTAAACTCCTTCAGCATGAATGGACCAACACATTCACATTCGACTCAAGCATGTAGTCCGTACAGGCAACTGCCAGAGTACAAAAAGTAACATTACACATGAGTAATAGTCAAGAGACTGGCATGGTGGGTACAGAAAGTGTCTTCCTTGTGCCTGTGTGGATATGTGGCCTACCAAATGCAGACTAATGCCACTTCAGGGGTGGGGTTCTGTGTAACGTACCTGCACACAGAGCACTCCTTTGGACATGTGTCTATCCTACAGGAGATGGCATCCAACAAACAAAGTCATGCATTGTACAATTTATGCTATGTGACCAAGCTACAGAGTCACTTATCATGGCCTCACAGGAATCAACACACTGTCTGCACTGTGGGACTGTCATTTGTGCAATACGCCTGTATTAGAGGAGTAAGGGATATGTCATAAGTCTAAGACACACATTGACAATGATGCTAAATGCACATATGGATGAGATTCATAATTTACCTCCGAAGCCATTCCTAATCCAGTCAAAGGAATGAGGCATTCAGAACAGGTTTTGCCACCAGAGCCACATATTGGCCACATGACAGATCTGCTGGGGTACAGGAAGTGGGCACAGTGCCACAATTGTATATGATGAAGGGCGATACCCTGAAACCGGTCCCAGGATGCTTGTTTCTAGTCCAGGGAGGACCTGGCTTGGCAGTTCGGGCTGGACTGCTCCCATGATGAAAAGGTTCAAGACTGATTTGCATATGGCTGGGTCCAAACGGGGGTGGCATGGTGAGCAAAAGAACGATGTATTAACCCCAGATCTGTGACTGGGGGTGAGTGTTTGCATTGTTCAGCACTCCATCCATCATCCTTTTGTGTTGCTAAAGTTGCCCTCAGTGGGAAGGGTATGCCCAGACGTGGGTCCCGTGCTCACTGTGCCACTAGATTCAAGCTAGCCTGGCTGATGAATGGTGATACCCTGAAACTGGTCCCAGGAGGCTTGTTTCTGCTCCAGGGAGGACCTGGCTTGGCAGTTCGGTCTGGACTGTTCCTGCAAGGAACAGGGTCAAGACTGATTTGCATATGGCTGGGTCCAAACGGGGGTGGCATAGTGAGCAAAAGAACAATGGATTAAACCCAGATCTGTGACACTGGGGGTGAGTGTTTGCATTGTTCAGCACTCCGTCCATCATCCTTTTGTGTTGCCACAGTTGCAAAGCACAGCCTAGACTAGATCCCATACTCGGAGATACTTTTGACATAGCCTGGTCTCTGCAGGCTGAGCTGACAGAACCTACAAGACACTCAATTCCCATCACTTCCATGGATTACAGTACATCATTTAGCCAACAACAATTTATGATGTGGTGTATGTGGCAAGCTGAAGATCAAAGTCACTCATGATATGCCTGCCACACAACAGTTTAGTAAGGGCAGATGTGGTTTAAAAGATCGGTGGCACTATACACATTGTGCACATGACTCTCAACTGACTCATACAACATGCATACACAGCTTGTGCTGTCATGCACATACATGTTGTCTGACATGTACAACAATCATGAGGAAAGAGATGTCATTGGATGGCAGTGGTGTCTCCTTACCTAGTTATGTGAATCCAACACAAGGAGGATTTAGGACCCCAAAAATCTCACACAACACAATGTGACTGAACATAACATATACCATTTGCCACCAATACCTGCACATTGTCAATCCCATTGATGCTACACAGACAGCAACTACAGGCACTTGAGTAGTCTAATTGGCCCACGTGGGCATATTCTAGTCTGTGTGGAGGGAAAGAATGGTGAAGTACAGAGAAAACTGTGCACATGAGGTAAGTACCTGCTCCTATGGTGAGTCATAGAGCTGTCCATTCAGGGGAAGGACCTTATGCACCAGCCTCCCCAGCTCTTCCTGTGAGAAGGCAGGGGTCCTATCACCTACTGGACTTGGCATGATTACTCCTAGAGGCGGCACACAGCAGTTCAGGTAATGGAGGTGTTGCTGACAGCAGTGTTAGGAGTCAAGTGAGTGAATCTGCTAAACATGACAGTCAAGTCCACCATGTATGTGGTCATCACTGCCAGCAGACAAAGCCATTGGCCCGTGACCGCCACTGGCAGCAATGTTAGCCAATGGCTGTGTCTGCCATGGTGGCACACTGCCTACTGCCATGATGACTTCCGCCGGCGGTCGCGGGCAGTTCCTAATGTCCAGTGAAGTAAGCCAGGTAGCCACCATTTTGGTGGCCTGAAATGTTGTATTTGGCTTTAGAAACTGCGTGACACCTGCAAGAAAGGATCTTTGACCTCTCAAACATTCTTATCCTGTTTTTTCATGTAGATCCTACTTCTCAAACACCATTGTAGTATGTTGTAGGGTACAGATGTCATTTAACAGTGGAGTAGAATCCACTACCACTGAGGCCATTTTGGCAGTCGGGATATCCTGTAACACTTTGTGAGGGGATTCTAAAGCACATCTTTGAGTTTGGTCCATATAGATATCGTTGATATGTGTGGAATACCCTGGGGGTTACATGCAACACTTGTGTTATTTGCAGCTGTGATGTGTACTGGTTGCCATGTCTACCCATTCAGAAATGTCTTGTCACATGATATCATTAACATGCATCATGTATGTTGTTGTGGACACACTGACTAATGTTACAAGTCATGACTTGTCATGCTACTACTTATCCAACCAGCATACCACCCTTTGTACAAGTCATGTCAGTATTGCACTTGCTACCGACAGGTTCCTTCCAACCTACAGTGGTCCTATCTGCTGGTAGGTCCCAACCTATGTTCAGTCTGGTTTTGAAGGATGTTCTCTCGGCAGTGTTGAAACACTTTGACAGCTATATCTGGTTTTCCAGGCGTGAGGATTTGTCCCATGTGAAGGCTGACGTTTATGGTTTTGCACGCATTGCACATGTGGTGGGGGCCATTGATGGCACACATGTTGGCTTGGTTTTATCGCAGGCCAATAAACAAATGCATTGCAACAGAAAGAACTTCCATTCCATCAATATGCAAGTTGCCTGTTTGGGGGATCGCTACATTTGTCTGTGTCTGTTATCCGGGTTCAGCCCTTTTTTCCTCTGTGATGCAGAACAGCACCATGCCCCAGCTGATGTCACAGCTGTACCCAAAGAGGGCCTGGCTGGTTGGTAAGTCACAACTGTCCTGTTTGTGTGTGTGCAATATCTGCGGCTACAGTCATGAAGTGAGTGACTCATTGTTGCACATATGTCCCATAACTTAACAGGAGACTCCATATTTCTAAACAGCCCTTGGTTGTTGACACCACTAAGGAATCCAAGTACACCAGGGAAAGTCCGCTTTATTGAGGCCCATGAAAGAGGAAGACGGGTAGTGGAACGGGCTTTTGGGCTCCTGAAGGCCAGACTAGGTGTCTGGATAGGACTGGTAGAGCCCTCCTCTACTCACCTAGAATAGTGTGTCAGATCGCTGTGGCATGCTGCATGCTCCAGAACATCACCCTGCAGAGGAATATCCCACACATCCCAGATGAGGGGGAGCCTGCAGTGCCATCAGGTGAGAGAGGATAAAAGTGGTGAAATGGAAGGAGCTAACTTGCAGGAAAATCTCATCAACAGCTACTTTTCATGAGTGTAAGTGTGCCATGTGAATTAATGACTGTGACTGTGCAATAAACTATTTGTGAGAATGTGTTGAGTTGAGTGTTTTAGCAACAAATAGGAAGCTGATAATCTGAAATATTCAGCCAAAGGCTGCTTGATAAAATAGCTTTTGATACATCCCTACCTTGATAATGTTGCTTTGTTTGTGTCAGTTTATTTTCAATCCAATTACATTTCCATTTGCTTGCTATGTGATTTGTGTAATAGGTATGTTTTTAAGCCTATGCACCCTGTTTTGTCTTTGTAATGGAACCTTCAACAGGAAATCCATATGTGGGTATTTCAGAGTTGTGACATTGGCAGGTATCTGATGCTCTTTTGACGTACAAAGTGGACATGAATTGTTCTAGGTACTGTAGGTCACAGATTTGGAGTGTATGAGACCTGTGCCAAGGCAGCTTGCACAGTGTTTGGGGGGAAGGTCAGAAGTACACATTGGACTTGTTTTTTTGTGTGTGCTGCATTGGTCCAATTGCATCATGTGTGTCATCATGTGGGCATGCAATATGTAGTCATCGACTGCAAGCAAGTCATTCACCCTTCACATTGGCTAAACACTATTCTTATATGACCTGTATGTAGCTGTAGATGTCTTTTATAATTGCAGGCCACAGTGTCTGTGCCACAACACTGACATATGTTTGTGTCATACCATCAGATGCATGGGTATTGGATTATGATGGACCTGTGATCAGGGACTGTTGTATTGCCATCTGTCTGTATCTTGGATTATGTCGTGTTGGATTACTTTGGTGTGGTGTGTGATAAGGCTTCAGTTACTGACTCATCCACTTTAATGTTTGCCTATTCTACAGGACAATGGCTGACAAATCCCTCCCTTTCATGGTCTGGGGGCTGTACTCTGGAATATGTACTTTGACTCAGTATGGGTCACACACGCTCTAATGTCAAAAAGGTCCAGACATATGGACAACCTATGTGTTGTACACTGGAATAAAATGTTTGGTGTGACCAGACACTTGTATGTATGTGTTTGTGTGAAATTGTAAACTTGAGCAGGACACTGTGTATCTGTAACATACCCATTTTTGCACAAGTAAGTTATATCTTTATCACATGGTTCACATGGTTTTACATTTCTACATAGCAAAATGCTGAAATTAAGCAAACAGACAATGAGTTGGTGATGAGTGAATTTATTTCAGTGCTGATGCAGTACATAACATTTTGACAGAAAATAAAAAAAATAATAAAGGGAAGGTGTCAGTAATGGTGAATTAAATCATTGGAGTAGATGCCATACCATTGGGAGTCCAAAGTCTAAAGTACTTCTCCTATTGGAACTGGAAGTGTTGCGTATGTTCTCATTACTCTAATGAGACTACTGGATTTTGAGCGACAGAATTGCCCGTGGTGTGGGAGGCTAAGTCTAACCCACTGCAATCAATCAATCATTATACTTGTAGAGCGCACTACATACCTGCGAGGGTCTCAAGGTGCTGGGGGTGGGAGCTGCTACTGCTCGAAGAGCCAGGTCTTGAAGTGTCTTCTGAAGGTGAGCAGGTCTTGGATCTTTCTTAGGTTGGTCGGGAGGGTGTTCCAGGTCTTGGCGGCGAGGTAGGAGAAGGATCTGCTGCCGGAGGATTTTCATTGGATGCAGGGGACGGCGGCGAGGGCGAGATTGGAGGAGCAGAGATGTAGGGTGGGGGGGTAGAAGCTGAGTCTGTTGTTCAGGTAGGCTGTCCCAGTTTTGTGGAGTGCTTTGTGTGCGTGGGTGAGGAGTTTGAAGGTGATCCTCTTGTCGACGGGGAGCCAGTGGAGGTTTCTCAGGTGGGGGGTGATGTGGTTGCGGCGGGGTACGTTGAGGATTAGTTGGGAGGAGGCGTTTTGGATACGTTGGAGGCGTTGCAGGTGCTTAGACGGGATACCTGCGTAGAGTACGTTGCCGTAGCCAAGACTGCTGCTGACGAGGGTCTGTGACACTGTTTTTCTTGTTTCAGTTGGGATCCACTTGTAGATCCTGCGGAGCATGCAGAGGGAGTTGTAGCAGGAGGAGGAGATGGTGTTGACCTGTTTTGACATGGAGAGGGATGAGTTGAGTATGAAACCAAGGTTGCGTGCATGGTCGGTTGTTGTCGGTGGTGTACCCAGCGAGGTTGGCCACCACAAGTCGTCCCTGGCGGAGGGGGTGGGCCCTAGGATGAGGACCTCTGTCTTTTCCGAGTTCAGTTTCAGAAGGCTGCCTCTCATCCAGTCGGCGACGGCCTTCATACCCTCATGAAGCTTGATTCTGGTTGTGTGTGGGTCCTTGGTGAGGGAGAGGATGAGTTGGGTGTCGTCGGCGTAGGAGATGATGTTGAGGTTGTGTTGGCGGGCCACTTGTGCGAGGGGGGCCATGTAAATATTGAACAACGTCGGGCTGCGGGATGAACCCTGGGGTACGCCGCAGATGATGTTGGTGGCTTTGGATTGGAAGGGAGGGAGGTGGACTCTCTGGGTTCTGCCGGAGAGGAAGGATGTGGTCCAGTCGAGGGCTTTCTCTTGGATCCCAGCTTCGTGGAGGCAGATTTTCAGAGTGTGGTGGCAGACCGTGTCGAAGGCGGCTGACAGGTCTAGGAGGATGAGGGCTGATGTTTCGCCATTGTCGAGTTGGTTTCTGATGTCGTCTGTGGCGGCGAGAAGGGCGGTCTTGGTGCTGTGGTTCCGTCTGAATCCGGACTGGGAGAGGTCGAGGATGTTGTTGTCTTCGAGGTGGCGAGTCAGTTGTGTGTTAACGATTTTCTCGATGACCTTCGCCGGGAATGGGAGCAGGGAGATGGGGGCGGAAATTCTTGAGGTCCTTGGGGTCTGCCTTCGTTTTTTTGAGAAGAGCGTTGATTTTGGCGTGCTTCCAGCTTTCGGGGAATCTCTCTTTTCAAAGGAGATGTTGATGACCTTCCATAGTTGGGGTGCGATGGCTGTGTCTGCTTTGTTGTATATGTGGTGTGGGCACGGGTCTGATGGTGGTCCTGAGTGGATGGAGTTCATGGTCTTGCGTGTCTCGTTGTCGTTGATGTTGGTCCATGAGGTCAGGCAGTTGGTGCGGGTGGAGATCGTGGAGGAGGAGATTGGCGTGGTTGGGGTGGTCGGGGTGTTGAAGCTGTCGTGGATGTCAGTGATCTTCCGGTGGAAAGCGGAGGCCAGTGCGTCGCACAGTTCTTGGGAGGGTGGGATGTCATTGACGATGGCGCTGGGGTTGGAGAGTTCCTTCACGATGTTGAAGAGCTCTTTGCTGTCGTGTGAGTTGTTCTCCAGGCGGGTTTTGAAGGAGGATCTCTTGGCCAGCCTGAGGAGTTGGTGATGTCTGCGTGTGGCGTCCTTGAGTGCTGTGTGGCTGTCGGGTGTGCGTTCGAGGAGCCATTTCTTCTTGAGTTTCCGGCAGTTGCCCTTGGAGGCTTGGAGGTCGTTGGTGAACCAGGTGGCTTTTTTGCTGGTTTGGTTGTTGGAGGGCTTTTTGAGTGGTGCCAGGTGGTTGGCGCAGTCGTTGATCCATTGCCTGAGGTTGTGGCTTGCGTTGTCAGGGTCGGTGGGGTCAGTAGGCGGTCTCTGGGCTAGGGCAAGTGACACCTGTCGCTCCAATCCAGGGTTTGCTCCGGCTAACTAGCAGTGCCTCATCTCTACCTAAGGGCAGGGATGACTGGGCAGACGAGCGCATGACATAATTGGTTTCCCAGGGAAGACGTGGTCACTCAGGTCTCATCCGTTGCTCTCAGTTACATTAGTCTCATATATACAATGACAAACAGAGGCAGTATATGTTTCAATAATGATTTTAATGAAGCGACTGCATCTTAGATAGCAAAGCGTGAACTGCAATAACCAGGAGGACACAGCATGACAATATTAAAATTGTGACGAAGAGAGTGAAGCATAAGAATAACGCTACCATATTGTCACTACAGTCAATAGACTAATTCCTACCTAGGCTATGATAGAGCACAACGTGTTAAGCTCTAATTCTGCCCTTCATGTTCCCTTAGGAAGACATCATCCCCCATACCTGAGCAAAAGCCTGGAGTCTGCAAAGGAGCTGTAGCAAAGCATTCGGCAATCAGCATACAGTTGTGGTTCTCCGGCTGGAATCTCCCTCTAACGTGTAAGGGACAGGGAAGTGTTTTATAGTAAAGCAGCTGATGTTCTGAGAAAATGTCCCTACGTAAGAATGTGTATTTTCTACGAATGTCGGAGACCAAACTTATACCACGTTTAACGGCAATGTACCTTGCAGTAACCTTGGTAGAAGTACAGAGTGAGCAAGAATGTCTTGTTTGAGAACAGAGTGCTGGCTTCGGCAAAAACAGTTAGATAAACAGAAAATGAAACAAGACCGTAAAAGTGATTATTTTAACAATAATAAACTAAAGCTCAATAAAATATATCTAGGTTAGAGTGCACAGCGGATTGGCCTAGTGTGTTAAAATAACGTGCATGGAGCTATAGCTAAAATGGCTACACAACACCCTTCCCTTGTCGGTTGAAGGTAGTTCAAAACCTAATGACATATAAAATTGCTACTAAAAAAGCTCATCCTAAGATATACATGTAAAAATTAATGTCAATTATAACAAGTCGAAGGGACACGTGAGCATATAAAAGGACAATTTAAAACACCTGGTATAAAAGACCGAATTTCAAAAGTCAAAGTTATTTGTGAAAAGTTCCAATCGATTCAGGGACCATAGAGGACAGGAAACCTTCCACTTCGGGAGATGTTAAAGTTGGAAAGGCATCGCCGAGAAGGACCAAGGAGCAGTCGTGTTCCATAGCCTCAGCCTCAGCCAAGGCAGCATTCCGTGGTGTGCCCAAAGATGAGTTAAGAGCCACATCCTCCAGGAAGGGCAACTCATATATAGCTTCCCATAGCAAACGCAACCTCAACGTGCATGTCTGGTAATGAGCCCTCAGCGAGAACATCAACAGATCAGCGTCCAATGAAAGCGAGCGCTGGGTAGAAAGACAGACTTCCAGTGCATATTCCAAAGAGCACTAAAGGCACCGAAACACGGGCTGCACACAATGCAAAACCGGTCTGAATGACACAGAAGAGTCATACTCCAATTGCTCCAGGAGTGTTGCTCCAAAATACTGCATCATGCTTTCACGACACAGCTGCACTGATGGGAGCTCTTTTATTCCGCCTTGTTGCGGTGGAACAGCCATTGCGCATAAAAAATTGCAACAGCAAAATGCCAACAATTATAGCCAAACTTATTGGAAATCCCCTGAAAATACTGGAGAAAATCGAATGAATGGCTGACGGTATCAAACTGAATATGGAGGAGAAGGTGTGAACGAAACCAGAACCAACAGCCTTAAAAAGGTTTGTGATTCCAGTTGTACTGGATGCATTAAATATCCGTCCCATGAGTTCACTAAAGTGTCTCGGAAAGTTTGTACTTCAAAGGGACTGTATCTCTGTTGACGACCTTGACACCTGAAGTGCATAGGTCTCACATGCAGATGTAAGGGCTACATGCTTCTGAAACAATAAAGCGTTGAGTCTGCTCAACTTGTCAAAATTCACATTTGAAGTAGCAATGAGGCCAAATGTCTGCCACCTCTTTTATTTTAGTAGGAGGAAACAGTACGTTCTTGCAGCATGTAACAATCTTAGAGACCGAAACAACATAAACTATTCCGGCTCGTATCCCTCAACAGTCTTCACCATTGAGGATAACATAGCTGCAGTTTGAAAGCACCTGGAACGTAAGTCTAATCAAGGGGATAGGAACTCCCTTCAGACAACAAACTAAATTTGCTGCAGACGCGTTACACGCCCCATGCAAGTACAGCTGTTTACAAACCATGGAATGGCTGACTGAAGTCTTGCATTCACTACCGCTAAGAAATACTTCTTTCATGCCACTGAGACATTTGTACGAGAAGGGTAGCTCCCACACCTCATGGATATAACTATCTCCCAGCCTTTCATATCTGCCTACCGGAATGTGTTTTAAACAAGAGGTGAATTGAAGTATAGAAATAGGCAGATTAATGACCCCATGTATTAGCCACTCAGCAGATGGTATTTCAGCCACAGTAAAAGGCAACTTTTCTAATTTCTCGATGTTTAGCATGACACAAGTTGCTTCTTTCATAGCCATCAGTTGTTGTTTTCGCGTTAAATTAAAGGAAGAAAATATTTCCCTTGCGCTGACATGTTGCCAGGGAACGCGACCCACCTTCAATGTTTGAAGTGTCCAACCCAACTGTATAATGGACCTTATCTTACTCTGTCCGTGGTATATGGAAGACATATCTGTTTGTATAATGTCTATAGCAGAAGAGACAATGTTATTTAAGGTGAATATTTGGTCAGACAGGGTATTAATCCCATTATCCACAACAGCTAATGCCTTTTTTAGATTTTCCTGGCCTATTTGATTAACCGGACAGCTGCTTCTTGTTCGGAAAGCTTCCTAATTTCATTATATATTTATATAAGAAACGCTTTCTGCTGTGTTTTCTGGGGCCTAACAGGAGGTCCTGTAAATCGGTATTATTAGAAAGGAGACTGAGGTGTTCTCTAACCACATCTAGTGAGGAAGTTCTTAACCATTGCTGGCATAGCATCCCTACACTGTATATTGTAACTATACAAGCATGTTCGTATGATATATAGTGAGGGTCTGGCCTATTAGTTCTAAAACCCCCCGAGGAGTTGATAAAACGTTGGTGACACCCATTGGTATCTACTGGCCACAATAACCACCCGCCGGACGTGTCAGTGAAACATTAAATGTACCATTCTGGACCCATTCATCCAGCTGATCTTCAGTTGCATTTGTATATTTATGCCATTTATAAAATCTTGCAGGGGCAGGTATACTGGGCGTGTTTAATTATGTGATCTTTGTTAAGCCTAGACATCTTGTTTGTTGTACTGTTTCATTTAAGAATTTCATTTGTACAGGTATCAGGCATGCTCTGAATAAAGCTTCCTTTCCCCTCATTTGCCAATGTCTAGTTCCCCACACACTTTTTAAGTCAATCGACCTCAGCCAATATTCATAGCTTTCTATAGTCAACCGGGAAACAAAGGAATCCAAATATATACATTTCGTATTTGTCAATAATATGTGTATGTTTTTAGTAGGTGGCAATTTAAAATAATACGACTCAGCATTTTTAATATCATGCCCAGAAAAATATGTAAACTTTTCACAATATGTTTTGGAATTCCCTTGTGGTGGAGTTGGACAATGTTCCCATTGTGTATAATTAAAAACTGTTTGGGGGCTGTTTGATCTGTGTATGAAATGATGCCCATAATAATTATAGCAAAACATATAACCATAATTTTCTTTAGATTGATAAACATCTTTGTTTTCAAATACAGTATAATACTGCAATACAGTCATCATAGAATCAACTGTTTTCACATCCCAATCATCAGAAACAATCCCTGGTGTTATTACATCATTCATGGAGAGTTTTAACACATATGGTATTTGAATGACCTAAGTAGGGCCATATACAAAAGTTACTTTATCACAAACAATCCCATCAGGAATTGGTATTGCGGAAATGTTCACAAAGACAAGTCTCTTCTGACTTTGTGTGATGAAAAATGTGGTTTTCGGACCTCATCCACCAGTTCAACTGTTGATTTTTCAGGAAGAAAATTACCATGTATTAACAAAAAGAAAGTGATGACAAAACCAATCCAAAGTAGGAAAGGTAGTTCAGTCAAGGAAAGCCACAGATAGTTCCATGGAAAAATAAAGTATGTTATTTTAAGCCAGTTCATTAGCTTACGTGTTCTTGACAGTTCAGGTGTTGAAGAGGCGAATGAGTCTGAGACGTCATCATTGATATCAGCAAAATATCCAGAAGCAGTTCGTGCAAAAACTGGAGCTGTGTTAGTTGGTGGAGTTGGTGTTTCTCCCGGTGGCATAGAATAAATAGTACTATCCGTTTGTGTTGAAGCTGTATCAAATCGATCAACTATTTCTGTATTATTTGATGCTTGTGGAACCAATGCAAGATTATTTTCCACCCTCCCCATGCTCGGAGAGGTGTCAGTGCTGCTACTCACAATTTGTAGAGGAACGTCCTGACCAGTAGTAAGAGGGATTCGGGAACTACTGGTTTGTTCCTCTTGGTCTGCTGTGCAGGATCAGCCACATGGTGTAGTTTGACATTGTCGATGGAGACAAAATAATTTTCTTTGGCACCTGCCAACGGTGGTAGAATTACAGTTCTGGTACCGTGTATTCCCACGTCTGGGACTGGTGCTCGATAAGAAGGACCAAATTCAATTTTCACAGCAACCTTTTCACGTACTTGATTCCCGACTCTAGGAATCCAGCTGGTAGGCATTACAGGTACATCCTTGATTCCTGTGGAGGCAGCACTGTTAGAAGAATTGTCATCACGGAACTGTTGTAAATCTTGTAAGATAGTGACACATTCATTTATGTCACAGGGTGTTTCTGCCGCCTCCACGCCAGGACCATCAAGATCTGGAACATACATTTGAGTTCCAAAAAGGCACTCATATGAAGTACGACCCCCCAGGTACCTTCTAGGCAGATTGTTAAGTGCTATCCGAACTCCATACAGGTGATTAAGCCAACTATGACCCGTACGTAAGACTCCGGCTGTTAAGGATTGCTTTAAATCACGGTTTAATCACTCCATGACACTATTTCTCTCGGGATGAAATGGAGACGAGTACTGGAGTTGGACCCCCAACAAAGCCATGGCATCCCTGAATGCCCTTGAGGCGAAAGCAGGGCCCTGGTCTGAGTGGAAAGCCGCAACTGCATGTGTACCGATAAAGACTTGCAAATCTTTAATAACAGTCCGAGCGTGAGCTGAGCATTGTGGCTACACCCATAGAAATCTGGAGCAAGAGTCAACAGTGACCAGAATATACTTGTATGCACTGTCTGGTGTTAGGGGACGCCAATGGTCCAATTACACACATTGTAAAGGTTTATTTGAAATCAAGAGGGTTGTCTGCGCAGGGCGTTTGGCAGTGGAAACTTTGATTTGTTGGCAGATGTCCCAATAAAGGACATATTGCTTGGTCTCCTTGTAGAGGCCTGGCCACCATTGGCGGGCATTTAAGATTGATATTGTAGTCGCCACACCAGCATGGGCAGATGCTACTCCTTCGTGTGTTGCTTTAATCAATTGTGGTCTTATATCTTTGTTGGGAATATCTCGCACCCATATGCCTGGCATCTTAACTTCAGCATTCAGGCAACCTCCTATTCGGTAGGAATATTTGTCAGGAAATGCTTTTGGATAGGGCATACCATCAGCAGTAGCTTTCACGGCAGCCCATATGTCTGCGTCTGGTTTCATACTTAAACCAGTTACTACAGCGACAGCAGCCACAGCTACTGCTGACTTTGCGGCTTCATCAGCCAATGTATTCCCAGCAACGTGCTGGTGTCCAAGTGTGTGTACAACATGGACATTTGGTGGCGTTTCTTTCAGATCTGCTACTTTCCCCCACAGAAGTCTGTGTTTAATGGTGTTGCGTTTAGAATCTCTGAACCCATTCTGGTGCCAGTAATGCAGGTATTCATTGAAGGACTGGACACAATAATATGAATCACAAACAATCAGTGTATACTGCGCAGGATCCGTATGTTCCAGTGCCATCACCAGAGCTTTGAGCTCTACTAATTGTGCTGTGCAATCCCCTAGGGCTTGCATAAATGTATGGAGTGGACAGAACTTATTGTCCTCCTTATAGCCGCTTACGACTGCGCAAGCAGCAGAGTATTGATGCTTTGTGCCTATTGCAGGTTGTGCTGAGCCATCGGTGTTCATGACTCTGTGATATTGTTCGATAGGAAATGTGTTTGCTGGAATTGGGTGTTCCAGTTCGTATTGCAATAATTCTTGACTTTGTAACTTTGGGTCAAAGATGTAGTCTATATCAGTGGCTGTCAAAGACGTGGCCCATTGTGTCCACTGTGGATGTAATGCTTTAGCGTTTGGGATGCTTGCTTTTGTGACAGCCTCCAGGGCTGGAATTGGAGAAACGACAATACTGTGTTTGCCCTCGGCTAGAAGTCTTTCTTTAATGACAGCCATCTGAACAGCAGTGAGTATTTTCTCAGTGGGAGCAAAGCGTTGTTCTGCTACTGTGTACAAATGTGATGTGTAAACTAGCGGGACAGTCTCACCCTCATTAAAGGTTACATAAGTGAAACCAATAGCCCCAGCAATTACTGTGATGACCAAGCGTGTTTTGTTGTCCCTCATGTGTAGGTGTTGTGCTGCAAGCATGTCTGTCTGCAGTTCGCAAAGTAGTTGTGTGTGTTCGACTGTCCAAAATTTACTTGAAAAGTCAGGACGAATTAAGTCATATAAAGGTTTAATGCGTGAAGCATAATCTGGAATGTAAGTTCTGCCAAAATTTAGAAAACCCAATAGAGATTTGAGATTTTTTTCGTGTTTGGAGGTTGTAGTTGTGCATATTTTTCTAAGAATTGTGGCGCTAGGCTCTTTCCCTCACTTAATAGCTCATATCCCAAAAACAGGACGCTAAGGAAGGATATTTTTGTTGTTTTGATGTTGAATTTGTAGCCAAATTCAGCAAATCCTACAACAATGCGGGATACCCGTTGTAAATGTTGTAACAATTCATCATCCATAAAATAGATATAATCTACATAAGACAACGCTTCAGGGTCAATGTCGTGCAAAATTGCAGTAACACGAGCTGCGAACAGTCCTGCGCTGTTCCTGTACCCCTGAGGAAAACGACAGAATTGTGGCTGGGGGTCTAGTGCACTGAAACTTGTTAAGTCTCTACTCTCAGGCGCTATACTCTGGCAGAAAAAACCATTGGAAATATCCAGTGTTGTTTTGTATTTTTTACACACTATATTGTTCATCAGTGCTGCACTATGTGAATTTTGTATAGCATATGTGCATGTATGACTGTTTAAGTGTCTGTAGTCTAAGACTATTCTGTAAGAATGGTCCCATTTGGCTACTGGAAATAAAGGATTACTCATTTGGGAATACACAGGGTTCAATTATGCCCTGGTACTCTAGCTGTGTGAGCATTTCTCTCACAGGTGCTTTTACTTCATGTTTTATTGGGTACTGAGGTTGGGGTTGAGGCTCATTTTTAATGGTAATTACATGGTAGGGGGATTCTTTATCCCATCCTACATGATTGCGATATAACGCGGGTGCCTGTGCCCATGCCCAATCAATGTCATAGGATTCAGCGAGTTCCTCCAGAGCAAGGGGCGAGAAAGAATGTTTAATAACATCTTCTCCAAATGGGCAGGTACGGACAAATTCAGGTGGACAATCTTGTTCGGCCAACAAAACATCATATATATTTACTACGCTGTCCCAAAAGATTGCGTCTATTATGCGTTCAGTGTCTCCTTCTAACTGTAGTGTTACTTTATACACCCTATCAGGCATGGGGACATGCATGTCTGCAGTTTCTACTTGTAGAAAGTGATCAGTTGCTTTCACCTCCAGGTGCTCTAGAAGACTCCAGCGAATGATTGTGACCTCTGCCGCGCTGTCTAGCAGTGCTAGTGCCCACTTCCTGTTCTTCAAGAGGACCCTCTTCTTGAGTGGCATGTCGTACTGCGACTGCTGTCACCTTTTTCTTTTTAAATTGGGGTTTCTGTTGGGGAGGTTTCTCTTCCTTTTTAATCGAAACCTCTGATGAGCGTTGTGATTCCTGTCTCGGTTTCACGTACTCTCTTCTTTGCTCTGACCCCCCACCTCTCTCACTGCGTTTTTCCAATGAGTCCTGAAAGGAAAGAGATTGGTGTGTATCAGTATATTGATATCTACAGGCGTTTTTATATTATCTCTATTTCTGAGATTATATCTATTCTGTGGGGTCTCCGTACGTGGAGATTCTCCCCTTTCTTTTTTAGGTGTTTGTTGTTGTTCATCCCAGCATTTCTTATTACCCTCAGGAGCTTGTTTGGAAAAATCTTTATTAGGTTTGCCCTGAAATTGTGGTTTAGTTGGTTTGGCCCCTAGACTAATGCTAGAATAGGTCTCTGCGATAATCTTGGGCAGCTCACGTTCCTGATCCTATTGAGGAACATCACAGAGCCGCATGCGCACTGCTAGTGCGACTGCTTCCCCTTTAAGATTACTTAAAATTGCCCATTAATTGCATCCCCAAGTCCAGGGCTGGGGCAAACCTGTATTCATCTTTAATTTGATTCAACATTTCCGGTAAATTGGCGAGTGTCGGTGTACCGTGTGCGGGTGTATAGAGCGCGGCAAATACCGTGCCCAAGGTATTACAGTTATCTATTGTAGGGACCATCCCAATGGCAAGCACATCGTTAGAATTCTATGTTTATCCTGAGGTCCCGTATGGGAAAATACTGCTTCCAGTGCATTAATTTTTTGTGCTAACCAAAACGGAGTTTCCTCTCGTTTGGCGGGTACTTTACCATTGATCGAATGACCAGTCGCAGGGTTTATACCTGGCGTCACTGCATGTGGTTGTGGTGGAGCAGCACGTGCTGGGTTTGTATTTAATGTTTGCATCACAAACTGTACTAATCATCTATATGTCGCTGTTAGCTCGGTATACAAGCGACAAACCTCAGCTACTGCTAGAGTCGCTACTGCAGGGTGAGGTGTATAGGTGGCCAAAAAAGGGCAGGTAGGGCAGTCATTACTTAGAGGACCTAACCCTACTGGTAAAATTGTGTGGGGTAGGGAGCCATCAAGCCAATTATTAATATGT
The DNA here is from genome assembly GCF_031143425.1 of Pleurodeles waltl. Classification (NCBI taxonomy): domain Eukaryota; kingdom Metazoa; phylum Chordata; class Amphibia; order Caudata; family Salamandridae; genus Pleurodeles; species Pleurodeles waltl. The sequence continues at coordinate 565,451,743 of NC_090447.1, forward strand.
TCTTGATAAGATAAAGGTATTTCTAAATATGCATATGCCCTGTATTGTCCAGGTATGTTTGTAAGTGTATAGTGATGAAATGTGTTTGTGTTCCCATCAACTGCTGGAAATGTGACCCAAGAATAGAAAAGTTCTGTTCAATAAGCTTCATGGGCATCCACCACAAATTTGAGTGGACCCCCTAGGCCGTTAGGCCATTTGCTAATAAATGTGTAATCAGACGTTGTCTCATATTGACTGCTATTGCTACCTGTTGTGGATTCGCCATTTTAGATAGTAAATTTGTTCAGAGAAGGCACACCAAATAGGGTTTTTCCTTTTAGAGTTCAAGCTTGAACGACCTCTTAGCATCTGGTAGGATTTCCTACTTAGCTCAGGAAGAAGTCCTCAATACCACGGACGTCTCTGTATATAGTACTGAGGTATCATTGTATATAGTGAGACAGAGATACTCAAGAGGACCCGAAAATTAGAGCCTGACCAAACGTTCGTGGCGCCATGTCACGTAGGCTTTCCTTATTCTAATGAGACTACTGGATTTTGAGCGGCAGAATCGCCCACAGTGTGGGAGACTAAGGGGGTCATTCCAACCCTGGCGGTCGGTGATAAAGCGGCGGCCAACCCGCCAACAGGCAGGCGGTCAAAAAAATGGAATTCTGACCCTGGCGGGAACCGCCAACACAGGCCGCCACTTTAACACTCCGACCGCCACGGCGGGACAGACAAACAGCGCGGCGGTCACCGCCAACAGGCAGGCGGCAGACAATGTACCGCCCACCCTATCACAACTCACCAATCCGCCACCTTTTCCGGGGCGGTAGCCCTGCCGATAAAAACACGGCGGAAACAGACTACGAACAGGAAAACGCTCACCTCTACACACACCACGAGGAAGGAGGACAGCATAGAACCTGAATTAAACATCCTACCAGCTATTGTTTACCTGCTTATCTACCAGGAGTACGAACGCCGGCGCAGACGACAACGGTGAGTACTGCACCTACGACACACGGGAGGGGGGAGGAGGAAAGCTTACGGGCACACACATGCGCCATACACCCACCCCCCCACCCCAAATACCTACACCCCAGTGCAGAGCAACAAGTCAGAGTGACACCCCCCAAACCCACCGGAATAATGCAAAGACACAATTAAAATGATCTATAAAATATATGTATAAATAGCTCCATTGAAGGTATGGGAAATATGCAATATGAAAGATACAAAATAAGGAATGAACATAGTCAAAAATATATACATAGGCAATAAGTCCTGCCCATTCTGTCAAAGTTCCATAGTCCGTGGGCCAATGTGCACAAACACATGGGCAAAGCCCACACAGGAGACCAGATACCATTGGAGAGAACACTGCTGGGGCATCAGATGATAAAACTACAGGCACCTCAGGAGGAAGGGAAGGGAGGGCACCTCAGCCACATGAGTCCACGACGCCAGATCCACGAGGGGCCTCCATGCCCACTGTCCCATCCTAGGGAGTGCAAAGCCACAGTCTCACAAGTCTCTACAGTGGGTGGCTTGCTCACTGTGCCATCCTGGGGAGTGCAAAGCGACAGTCTCTCAAGTCTCTACAGTGTGTGGCTTGCCCACTGTTCCATCCTGGGAAGTGCCAAGCCACAGTCCATCAGATGGATTACCGACTCCACTGTTGATGGAGGAGGCATGATGCCCAGAGTGTTTCGTGAAGCCCTGCTCGACACAGAACCGGCACTGTCAATGGGCCAGCGGTGCTTGAGACGGCGTTGCCCAGCGGAGCGGTGCTTGACAGGAAGGGCCCAGCGGAGCGGTGCTTGAAAGGAAGGGCCCAGCGGAGCGGTGCTTGAGATGAAGGGCCCAGCGGAGCGGTGCTTGAAAGGAAGGGCGCAGCGGAGCGGTGCTTGAGAGGAAGGGCCCAGCGGAGCGGTGCTTGAGAGGAAGGGCCCATCGGAGCGGTGCTTGAGACGGCGGTGGCCAGCGGAGCGGTGCTTGAGATGAAGGGCCCAGCGGAGCGGTGCTTGACAGGAAGGCCCCAGCGGAGCGGTGCTTGAGATGAAGGGCCCAGCGGAGCGGTGCTTGAGACGGCGGTGGCCAGCGGAGCGGTGGTTAAGATGAAGGGCCCAGCGGAGCGGTGCTTGACAGGAAGGCCCCAGCGGAGCGGTGCTTGAGATGAAGGGCCCAGCGGAGCGGTGCAGAGACGGCGGAGCCCAGCGGAGCGGTGCTTGAAAGGAAGGGCCCAGCAGAGCGGTGGTTGAGATGAAGGGCCCAGCGGAGCGGTGCTTGAAAGGAAGGGCCCAGCGGAGCGGTGCTTGAGAGGAAGGGCCCAGCGGAGCGGTGCTTGACAGGAAGGGCCCAGCGGAGCGGTGCAGAGACGGCGGGGCCCAGCTGAGCGGTGCAGAGACGGCGGGGCCCTGCAGAGCGGTGCTTGAAAGGAAGGGCCCAGCGGAGCGGTGCTTGAGATGAAGGGCCCAGCGGAGCGGTGATTGAGACGGCGGTGGCCAGCGGAGCGGTGCTTGAGATGAAGGGCCCGGCGGAGCGGTGCTTGACAGGAAGGCCCCAGCGGAGCAGTGCTCGAGATGAAGGGCCCAGCGGAGCGGTTCTTGTCACGGCGGGCCCCTGTTCAGCGGTTCTTCTCACGGCGGGCCCCTGTTCAGTGGTTCTTGTCACGGCGGGCCCCTGTTCAGCGGTTCTTCTCACGGCGGGCCCCTGTTCAGCGGTTCTTGTCACGGCGGGCCCCTGTTCAGCGGTTCATGTCATGGCGGGCCCCTGTTCAGTGGTTCTTCTCACGGCGGGCCCCTGTTCAGCGGTTCTTGTCACGGCGGCCCCCTGTTCAGCAGTTCTTCTCACGGCCGGTCCCTGTTCAGCGGTTCTTGTCACGGCAGGCCCCTGTTCAGCGGTGCTTCTCACGGCGGGCCCCTGTTCAGCGGTTCTTGTCACGGCGGGCCCCTGTTCAGCGGTTCTTGTCACGGCGGGCCCCTGTTCAGCACTTCTTCTCACGGCGGGGCCCTGTTCAGCGGTTCTTGTCACAGCGGGCCCCTGTTCAGCGGTGCATCTCACGGCGGGGCCCTGTTCAGCGGTTCTTCTCACGGCAGGCCCTGTTCAGCGGTGCTTTTCACGGCGGGCCCCTGTCCAGCGGTTCTTCTCACGGCGGGCCCCTGTTCAGCAGTTCTTGTCACGGCGGGCACTGTTCAGCGGTGCTTCTCACGGCGGGCCCCTGTCCAGTGGTTCTTCTCACAGCGGGACCCTGTTCAGCGGTTCTTGTCACGGCGGGCACTGTTCAGCGGTGCTTCTCACGGCGGGCCCCTGTTCAGCGGTTCATGTCACGGCGGGCCCCTGTTCAGCGGTTCTTCTCACGGCGGGCCCCTGTTCAGCGGTTCTTGTCACGGCGGCCCCCTGTTCAGCGGTTCTTCTCACGGCCGTTCCCTGTTCAGTGGTTCTTGTCACGGCGGGCCCCTGTTCAGCGGTGCTTCTCACGGCGGGCCCCTGTTCAGCGGTTCTTGTCACGGCGGGCCCCTGTTCAGCGGTGCATCTCACGGCGGGGCCCTGTTCAGCGGTTCTTCTCACGGCGGGCCCTGTTCAGCGGTGCTTCTCACGGCGGGCCCCTGTCCAGCGGTTCTTCTCACGGCGGGCCTCTGTTCAGCGGTTCTTGTCACGGCGGGCACTGTTCAGCGGTGCTTCTCACGGCGGGCCCCTGTTCAGTGGTGCTTTTCCCGGCGGGGCCCTGTTCAGCGGTGCTTGTCCTGTGTTTCTAGGGAGCCAGACCTGGCCAAGACTTCCCGCTCAGTCGCCATCCGACCTTGCGGTCGCGGGGCCCTCCTGTGATGGAGTCCTGGGCCCGTGGGTGTCGTCCGTCACAACCGGAATGGGGCTGGTGGGGCCCTCCTGGGCAGCTCGCCTGCTGCCTGACTTCCCCGCCCTGCTGCCCTTGCCCTCCTTTCCTGAAGCTCTGTGGCCCTTGCCTCCCTTTGATGATGTGGCAGGTGACGGGGCAAGGCTACTGTCCTTGGTGGCAGCCGTCTCAGGCTTGTCGTGCCGGCCCTTAGTTTTTTTTGTCCTCTTCCCAGGGGGTGGGCTGGCTGTCCCCTTGCTGCTGGCCGATGTTCCTGCCCTAGGAGCTGGTGGACTCCAATAGCCCTGCACTATGGTCACAGTAGATGCAGGGCTGGTGGTGGCTGAGGTGCTTTTTTTACTCTTACCAGATGGAGGGGGTGGGTCAGTGGTTGGAACGAGGTCAAGGTTGGAAAGGAAAAGCACCTTGGAAGGGCAGGGACGGGTAGGTGTAGTGGGTATGGGAGTGGAGGAAGAGGATGTGGTTGTAGGAGAGTCAAGTGTGCTGTCTTTGGGTGCAGGTGCTTGTGACGGAGGCTGTCGTGAGGTGGATGGCTGTTGGGTGGGTGGCTGCCTGCGTTTGTGTGGTTTGGAAGAGGGGGTGACAGACACACTGGGAGAGGACACATGGGACGTGTAAATGGCAGTGGGGGTGGTGACTGCACGTGTGCGGACTGTAATGGAGGGTGTGCTGGTGATGGAAGTACTGGCTGATGGTGGTGTGCATGCAGGTGTGAGTGGAGACGTCACAGGGAGGGAGGAGGGAGATGAGGAGGTGGGGGACACAGAGGTGGTAGTGACTGTTGGCATGTCTGCATCTGGATGTTGCTTGGGTGAATGCTTGTGGGATCTGTGGTGCTTATGTCTGGATGAGCTGCCCTTGGGTGTAGAGGTGTGTGCAGGCTGGTCTGATGGTGTGGATGGGATAGGCAGAGGAACAGGAGACTGGGACTGGGTGGAGGGAGTCAGAAGAGGGAGGCTGGAGACAGGGACAATGGCTGCCGTCAGTGCTGAGGCCAGAGCGTTGAACGATCGCTGATGGGCAGCCTGACCCGAATTAATGCCCTCCAGGTATGCATTGCTCCGATGAACCTCACTTTCTACACCCTGGATGGCATTCAAAAGGGTAGACTGCCCAACAATGATGGTCCTGAGGAGGTCAATGACCTCCTCACTGAGGGCAGCAGGGGTAACTGGGGCAGGGCCTGAAGTGCCTGGGGCGAAGGAGATGCCCGCCTTCGTGGGCGAGCGGGCACGGAGCAAAGGCTGAGGGGCTGCTGGGAGGGCGGGGCTGGTGCGCTGGGTGGCGGCTCTACCTGTTTTGGCAGTGGGCACGGATGTTGCCACCACCGCAAGGGAGCTCCCTTCCGAGGATGTGTCGGTGTCGCTGACGTCTCCACGGGTCCCCGTTGTGGAGCTCCACTCGCCCTCCGTCTCACTGGTGTACTCGGAGTCTGTTGCATGGCCCTCCGGGGCCATGTGAGATGCAGCTCCCTCGTGCGCCAATGCCACTTCTCCTCCACCTGATGATGCTAATGCACACATGAACAGGAAGACAAAGAAAATGTGGGGGGGGGAGAAATGAAGACAGGTTGAGTGCATGCATTGGCAACACCGTTGTCGGAGAGGACAGACACAGAAGCCCCCTGTCCGCGCAATCGGGGTACACTACTCAGTTATTGTGACTAGGCCTACAGGTCTATGGACGACAAATGCACACATGGGTGAGGCCGGACCATGGATAGCTGTACTTGGCACCCTACAGAGGTGGGGGGCGGGGGCACAGGGCCGTGTCTAACGGAGGGGCCTAGCCTATAGAATGGGCCCTGACCTAGAGATAGCCACAGCCCTCCTCCCCCACCCAGACACCTTCACTGCGCGCAAAGATAGCAGAATGTGCTGATACTCACCCCCTTGTGTCTGCTGTGATGTCCTCACGTGCCCATCCAAATCGGGGTAGGCCACCGCCAGGATCCGGGACATCAGGGGAGTCAATTGGCGGCTGGCACCCCTCCTACGTTGGGAGGCCATCCCCAGCAGAGACTCAGCGGTCTTTCTGGTCCCGCGGCGGATGTAATCCCACCTCTTTCGGCAGTGGGTGCCCCGTCTGTTGTGGACCCCCAGGGCCCGGACGTCCTTGGCGATGGCACGCCAAATGTCGATCTTCTGATGGGCGCTGACCTATGTGACATGTACAGGGTGGTAAAGGAAATCTCATAAAGTTTTCTGCCTGGTCAATGTGAGTGGCCCCCCCTCCCCAACCTTGCCATGTGGCACATGCTCTCATCTTTCGTGCCTTGCACTCCTCATTCGCTCCCCTCCCCACCATCTTACATACACCCCACTCAACACAGGCATAGCCCATTCAACGTGCACCCTGTGTACTAACCTGTTGGTCTGGAGGACCGTAGAGTAGCGCATACTGGGGGAGGACCCCATCAACAAGTTTCTCCAATTCTTCTGAAGTGAAGGCAGGGGCCCTTTCCCCAGTCGCAGCAGCCATTGTATCTCCCAGACCGAGGTCACAGCAGCACTTGCAGTATCGGTCCTCTCCTGTGGATGATCAGGTCTCGAGTGATTACTCAGATAGAAAATGGCGGTCACGCCCGTGGCGGTGCGTACCGCCGCGGTGCGTACCGCCGCGGTGCGTACCGCGACCGCAGGCGCCCATCCTCATTGGCTACTGAAACCCATAGGGTGCAATGTTAACCAATGCGGCTTAGCACCGCGGTCTTCGACCGCCTACCGCCACGGTGTGCCACACCAGCGCATTGACCTCACATCCCACTGTCACACTTCACAGGTCAGGCAGCCGCCATTTCAAGGGCCCACATGGCATAATTTCTACTGCGTCACACAGGCCTAGGCCTTGCATTGCCACTCATACAAGCCTTTCAATGCATAGCGATTCGTGTACTGTGCAAGCTGTGTGAACGAACCTGTGGGTTGCTTGACTCTGTGCTCCATGTTGTCCTTCCTAGGCACCGTCCACTGGGACTTGCGAGGAGAAGGATGAATCCTCCTGTGTACCGACCGCTGGTGGACCTGTCGACAATGGAAGAACGACATATCATACTTACATACAGGCTTGACAGAGCAACTATACATGAACTATGTGCCCAGCTGGAGCCAGACCTGATGTCCCCTATCCGCCAACCCACAGGGATTCCCCCTCTGGTGCAGGTTCTGTCAGTACTCCATTTTTTGGCAAGTGGGTCTTTTCAGACAACAGTGGCCATATCATCTGGGATGTCTCAGTCTATGTTTTCTAAGGTTTTGTCCAGAGTGTTGTCTGCCCTGATGAAATACATGCGGAGCTACATTATTTTCCCTGAGGTGGGCAATTTGGCTACAGTGAAGGGTGATTTCTATGCCCTTGGACATATCCCCAACATCATTGGTGCCATTGATGGGACTCATGTGGCTTTGGTTCCCCCCAAAGAAAGTGAGCAGGTGTACAGAAACAGAAAAAGTTATCATTCGATGAATGTCCAGGTGGTCTGTTTGGCTGACCAGTACATCTCCCATGTAAATGCCAAGTTCCCTGGGTCAGTGCATGACGCGTATGTCATGCGAAATAGCAGCATCCCTTATGTGATGGAACAGCTACAGAGACACCGTGTGTGGCTAATTGGTGACTCTGGTTACCCCAACCTGTCGTGGCTACTGACCCCAGTGAGGAATCCCCGGACCAGGGCAGAGGAACGGTACAATGAGGCCCATGGGCGAACTAGGAGGATCATAGAAAGGACCTTTGGGGTCCTGAAGGCCAGGTTTAGGTGCCTGCATATGACAGGGGGATCCCTAATGTACTCACCAAAGAAGGTGTGCCATATCATCGTGGCCTGCTGTATGCTTCACAATCTTGCTTTGCGACGCCAGGTGCCTTTTCTGCAGGAGGATGGTCCAGATGGTGGTGTTGTAGCAGCTGTGGAGCCTGTGGAGAGTGAAGAGGAGGACGACAACAGGGACGACACGGACAACAGGGATACAGTCATACAAAATTATTTTCAGTAGCACACAGGTAAGAATCACCCACGCCATTTTACATTTACTTAAGGCCTCATGCGTCACCACTGTCTGTGTTTCCCCCCAGTTCCTGTTAATTGATTTGTGACTTTCCCTTCCCTTTTCAGAGCTGTATGACCCACTGCGTGACTGCTGCTTTGTTTGCCCATGGACTAAAGCTTATTGAAATTGGTATGTTGTCATCACAAAGTAACTGGACATTATTGCACCGTTATGTGTAATACATTTGTTAAGAATACAAGCAGACTCCTGTTATTTTAAGTGCAATAAGTGATTTATTTTAAGTGCTACATATAGGTACATGATTGTAAAACGGTGATGGGTGGGGGTGGAGTAATGTCCATGGCAGAGTCCAGTTCTCAGTTGCACAGGTGCATTGTCCATATGCCTGTGGAAGGATGGAGCAGGGGCAGTTAAAGGTTGGACAGGGTGACAATGTGGGACAGTGGGATGACATCAGGGGGTATCTTAGGCTGGCGGGGGTCTTGCAATCCTACTCTGTCTTCTTGTGAGATCTCAGGTTCCGCTTGCCGGGTGGTTCTTCTTCTGCAGGAGGTGGGGTTCTGGTGGCCTGTTGTTGTGTGGGGGCCTCCTGTCCACTAGCGCCGGCGGAGGTGGTAGGCTGTTCCTGGCCTGGGCTAGTGACAGGGGCCCTTTGGGGTGCCACATGGTCCCACAATGTGGTGACTATCTGGGTAAGGGCCACGACGATGGTCCCCATTGCGGTACCGATGTTCCTCAGTTCCTCTCTGAACCCCATGTACCGTTCCTCCTGCAGTGCCTGGATCTCCTGGAACCGGGCCAGTACCGTCGCCATCGTCTCCTGGGAGTGGTGGTAAGCTCCCATGATGGAGGAGAGGGCATCTTGGAGAGTCGGTTCCCTGGGCCTGTCCCCCCCCTGTCGCACAGCAGCCCTCCCAGTTCCCCTGTGTTCCTGGGCCTCTGTCCCCTGGACGGTGTGCCCACTACCACTGCCCCCAGGTCCCTGTTGTTGTTGGGGTGGTGGGTCAACCTGGGTGCCCTGTAGTGGTGGACACACCGCTGATTGACGTGTCCTAGAGACAGAGGCATGGGCCCGCTGGGTGGGAGCTGTGCTGGGGTTCCCAGAGGGGGTTGGGTCTGGTGTAGCCTGTGGCTGTCTGTGGGGAACCGACTGTCCCGAGGTCCCCGATGGGCCGGGCTGGTCATCTGGGTCCAGGGAGACAGAGCTGCTGTCATCGCTGGGGGCCTCTTCAGGGGGTGGGATGGACATCTCTGGACCCTCTGTGGCGGTGTGGTGGCGTTCGGGTCCTGCAGGGGTATAAAGGTATGGTTATTGCTTCTGTGTGTGGCATTTCGTGTGATGGGTGGGTGTCCGTGTACCCAAATGCAGGCATTCCCTTGTGGGGGCTTTTGTGAGGGTGGCTTGTGGGGGTGATGTGTGTGTGCAGTGGGCATGCTTTGGCGATGGGTGTCCATGCTTTGTGGTCGCATGCAGGGCTTGGTGTTGGGATGGGTGGGTTGTGATGGTGAGCCATTTGCAAGGAGTTGGTGTGATGGGGGTGGGGGTGAGGGTGGGGGTATGATTTGGCATGCAGGTGGGGTGGGGGGGGAAGCAGTAGTGAAGATTTGACTTACCAGAGTCCATTCCTCCGCCTACTCCTGCGAGGCCCTCAGGATGCAGGATGTGCAAGACTTCCTCCTCCCATGCTGTAAATTCTGGGGAGTAGGTGGGGGTCCGCCGCCAGTCTTCTGCACCGCAATGTTGTGCCTTGATACCATGGAACGCACCTTCCCCCGTAGGTCGTTCCAGCGCTTCCTTATGTCATCCCGATTGCGTGGATGCTGTCCCACCGCGTTGACCCTGTCCACTATCCTTTGCCATAGCTCCATGTTCCTGGCAATTGTGGCGTGCTGCACCTGTGCCCCGAAGAGCTGGGGCTCTACACAGACTATTTCCTCCACCATGACCCTGAGCTCTGCGTCAGTGAACCTGGGGTGTCTTTGGGGTGCCATGGGGTGGTGTGGATGAGGTGTGGGGTGGCGTTTGTGGTGATGAGTGTGGTGCGTGTGGTGGTGTGTGGTATTTGGTGCATGGATTATGTGTGGGTGATGGTGTTGTGTGCCTCTGTGTTGTGGGATTGTCTATTCTGTGCTCTCTCTCTAGCCTTCGACAATAATTTCGGGTCGTAGGGGTTTGTGGGTGATGTGGGTGTGTGTTTTATATTGTGTTGGGTATGTGGGAGTGGTGTTAGTATGTGTATCAGGTGTGTGTGTTTCAAACTGACCAATGTGGCTGAGTTTTCTATGTGTGTGTGTATTTTGACCGCGGCGGTGTGTACCGCCAATGGAATACCGCGTTTGAAAGACCGCCGCGTGGATTTGTGTGTCGGAATGGTATGGGCGTATTTCTGTTGGCGTGACGGTGGAGGTTTGGTCATCGCCATTTTTTCGCTGACCTTTGGTGTGGCGGACTTTTGTGGATGTCGGGTTTTTGGCGGTTTGCAAGTAGTGGGTCAGAATGACCGTGGCGGTTTACCGCGGCCGCGGCAGTGTTATGGCGGTCTTCTGACCGGCGGTAAGTGCCTTTTACCGCCGAGGTCAGAATGACCCCCTAAGTCTAACCCACTGCAGGTGACACCTGTTGCTCCAATCTGGGTTTTGATCTGGCTAACTAACAGTGCCTCGTCTCTACCCGAGGGCAGGAATGACTGGGCAGCCGAGTGCATGACATAATTGGTTTTCCAGGGAAGCCGTGGTCACTCAGGTCTCATCCTTTTCTCTCAGTTACATAAGTCTCAAATATACAATGACAAACAGAGGCAGTGTATGTTTCAATAATGATTTTAATGAAGCGACTGCATCTTAGATAGCAAAGCGTGAACTGCAATAACCAGGACAACACAGCAGGACAATATTAAAATTGTGACGAGGAGAGTGAAGCATAAGAATAACGCACTACATTACTATTACGCACTACATACTATTGTCACTACAGTCAATAGACTAATTCCTACCTATGATAGAGCACAGCGTGTTAAGCTCTAATTCTGCCCTTCAAGTTCCCCTAGGAAGACATCATCCCCTATACCTGAGCAAAGTCCTGGAGTCTGCAAAGCAGCTGTAGCGAAGCATTTGGCAATCAGCATACAATCGTGGTTCTCTGGCTGGAATCTCACTCTAATGTGTAAGGGACAGGGAAGTGTGTTTATAATAAAACAGCTGATGTTCTGAGAAAATGTCCCTGTGTAAAGATGTGTATTTTCTACGAATGTCGGAGTCTAAACTTATACCACGTTCAACGGCAATGTAGTGCCTTGTTTGAGAACAGAGTGCTGGCCTAGGAAAAAACAGTTAGATAAACAGTAAATAAAACTAGGCCTTAAAAGTGGCTATATTAACAATAAAAAAATAAAGCTGAATAAAATATATCGAGGTTAGAGTGTACAGTGGCTTGGCATAGTATGTTAAAATAACGTGCATGGAGCTATAGCTACAATGGCTACACAACAGAAGGTAGTTCAGGATAAATCAACAGAGTAAATGTGTGGCAAACACATGAGTTCCTTTAGGAAGACGACACTAGCTGGCAGTGGTGGGTGTCTTGCCTACCGCACCCCCTGGATTCTCCACTGAATGTCCCGGCTTGTTTGGTGAAGGGGAATCTTCTGCTACAGAGGCAGGGGTGTCTGAAGCTTTTTCCTCTGTCAGGGCCTCCACCCAGTCGCTGGCACCAATGAAGAAGGGCCTGGTGTTGATGCGCCAAAGAAAGGAGAAGAGTTGTGTTGTAAAACCCTGCTCAGGGTGGAGTTAATGTCCCTCATCACCCCTGTTATGGAGGCCATGTTGGTATTGTGAGCCTCCTACTGTTCACGCATATCCCTATGGATGTCCCTCTGTAGATGCTTGATTTCCTGCAGTTCAGTCCAGACTTGGCTTATCACGCCTTGAGACTCCTGACAGACCCCTAAGATGTGACTGATGGTGTCTTGGCCAGGAGCAGCACCAGTGGCCTCACCCGGCTGGCCCACAGCATCCCTCCCATACATTCTTCCCCCACAGGCCTGTGCCCTTGCCACAGGGTGCCCTCTCCCACTGGGTCCTGGAGCCTCATTGTCAGAAGTGTTGCGCTGCAACTCTGGGTCTAGGACTGGGGACACAAGATGGTGAACTCAGTGATAGCGACATAGGTTGGGGAACTAATGGTTGCCTGTGATGTTGAGGCAACCAGGCTGAGGTATTGATGTGGCCACAGTGAGACTCACTGTTGTGTCTGACCAGGTTGCCAGAACCATCCTCCACATCCAGACGTTCAGGAGTGTCTTCTTCACTGAGGAATTCACCCAGAATGGTAGTGGCAGTCTCTTCTATGTCCTCTGTACCCAGTGGCAGCTCAACCTATTGATGTGAAAGATACAATGTCACTGGTTATATTGTGACATCTACCTCCAACAATTTAGTGTTACATTAAGCATAGACCTTGTACAAATTTATTTTGCAGTTAATCCTATTGTGCCAAGTACCCATGATATTGAGGTGGTCATTTTGACTTTGGTGGTATTTACCGAAGACTGCTGTGTAAGGCGGCACAAAAAGACCACCAGTGATGCGGTCAGAAGACAGCTGTATTACCAACCAACACAACACTACCAAAAAAATTATAAAAATCCAACACCGTTGGCCTTATCAATGGCGTGAAAGAGCCGTTTTCACCACCAGCACCGCCACGCCAACAACATCCCGCCCTCCAAATCACAAATCAATACAACGGCCTTAGCATGGTGGAAATCCATTGGCAGTCCGAACTGCAGCGGACCAAAAAGCACCTCCACCATAACACTGCACCACATTGGACAAAACCAATACCCCACACCTGATATACATAGACACACACCTGACCAGAGCACTACAAAACACACACCCACACATACCCAGAAAACTTTGCTAGCGAGGCAAGAACACACTGACAGAAGGCACTGCAGCTAGATATCACAGTCACCATCACATTGAACGCGCATCACACAACAACAAGAGTAACACAACATGCACATCACTACTGCAAACAAACACCACAAACCACATGCACATCCCATCACTCAACCTCACACCAACAAACAGCACACCCAGAATCCCTGCCCATCACACACCCCACCACACAACCACCATAGCACTACAAAAAATCCACGATTCACAGATTAGGAGCTGAGGGTCAAAGTCAATGAAATAGTCAGAGTGGAGCCACAACTGTTTGGAGCACAGATCCAGCAGACATCCATAGCCTTGAAAACAGACTTATGGCAGAGGATCGTTGTCAGGGTGAATTCAGTGGGAAACCGTTCATGCACAAGGGACAACATTAGGAAGAAGTGGAACAACCTACAGGGGAAGGTACGGGCCATGGCATCACAACACCAAATCGCCGTCATGAGGACTGGTGGTGGGTCCCTACTACCTCCCGCAGAATTATCATCATGGGAGGAGAAGGTCTTGGCCATCCTACACCCAGAGTGGTGATGGGAATACCAGGTGCACTGGACACTGGTAAGTCAACTACACTCCCCAGCCACCATGTACCCCTTCACAGCATGTACCCCCACCACCCTGTCACCCCCTCACCCCACCCTCACGTGCACAAAATCACAATGGACCAAATTCCCTCCCTTGCATGCCTCATCACTCTACTAACACCATTCCCTCATAGGCCCATCTAGTGCATGGATTCCCCACACTGCAGCAAGTACTTCAACCACCAAAAAGCAACACTCTCTACCCTTGCATGACTGCAAATCCACTTCACATCTGTGCACCTGCATGTAAAACTATGTCACCCCCCCTTCACAAACAAGAAATTGGAATGCACATCAGTACATGGCAATGACAGAAGCAAGACCAATACCAACTATTGATCAAAACAGGACCATAGCAACATTCAACTGATGCAAACACAAGCAGTAGTCAAGTAACTGTCAATGCCATTACTGCTAAGCCAGACAATGATGGAATACAACCATGTGTACCACTAGTACAATACCATCATGTAACACAATAAATCTCATTACACAGGTCTCCCACGTACTGCCACACAGCAGAGGATGCCAGTGACTGAAAGCCCAGCCCTGGAAGCAGGTCCAATAGAGGCAGAATCCCCTGGATGTCTGGCTAGGGATGACATACCTGGCTCATCAGAGATGAGTGGTCAGTCCACCACCACCAGCCTGAAGCTGCCCACAACTGAATCCCCCTCTCCTGTGGCACCCATTGCACAGCAGAGCGCACCTTTCCAAACCTGTGTCCCAAGGACAGATCAAACATTATTGTACCCCACAGTACAGGGGCATGAGTTTACATTCCAATACCAAAACAAGGATGATCCTGGTGTCAGTGGGAGGGGTCACACTGCATCAGGGGCACAGGCACAGGGGGCAAGGGCCATTGGGAGGGCAATTGTGGGCCAAAGAATGAGGCAGCATCAGTACACGACTGGCCAGGATGACTTTCTCCAGAGTCCTGGGAGACTACCAGCAATCCCAGTATAAGATGGGCCAGATACTCACCATCTTGCAGGAGACCCAAAAGGCTGCAGGGTAAATACCACCAGAAGGCCATGCAGCAGTGGCAGGTACACAATGCCAACATGGTCTCCATGTTAGGGGTGTTAAAAAAAACTCAACACCATCCTGCATATGTCCTCTACCCAACAGCAGGCCCCATCCAATAGTCACACAACACCTCTGCCCTCTACATCAGCACCTGGTACAGGAGTAGAGGCCCAGCAGGAGGACCCACAGGCAACCAGCACCTCTGCCCCTGCAGCTGATATACCCCTGTAAAAGAGGTCGACCATCCAGACATCCCGCAAGACCTGAGGCAAAGACGAATCCCTTCACCAGGAAGTGATCCCTCTCCTGAACTGTCACCATTGTGTGCCACTGATACGCCCTGTTGGCTGTCCAATGCCAAGTTTCCATCTTCCCAAGGCTAATGGACACAGGACCTGTAAATCATACAGCTGGAACACCCAATCTGAATATCACTGAAATCATGTCCCCATTCCTCTGAATTGTGATGTGAAACACTCAATAAACACCAATGGGCACAAGTAATGGTGTATGTGTCTTCATTGTTTAAAGTGGCATTTCTCTTTACAAGCAACAATCAAATTCACATATCTGGGCCACAAGAATGTCAAAGTGACAGATATAGTAGGAATCTCCAGCAGGTGTGTAAGTACATCCATATTTTAGTAACATCCAGTGGCAAGGGTGCCGTCAGGCATTTCAGTAATCAGCTTGCAAACAGACATGTAACCTGAAGAGGAAAAAAACATGGAATAAGGCTCAATGTTGTAAGGCATGTAGTCCATATCCATACATCAACAGCAGTATAACACAAACACAGGATGATTTCCCCAGCAACTATGATACCACATATGTAAAGGCCTGGATTGTCACTCACACACGTGTAGTAATATAAAGATCACTCATAGGTGACATCCTCTACCGATCACCTCCTTGCATAGTCAGGAACAGATAGTTGTCACACACCAGCCAACAACACAGCAGGATAGGCTTACACAACAGGACAAGTCTGATAAGTGTCCCTTACATTTACTTAAACAGTCAGACTGAGGATCAATAAACTTGGGTACAACCATAGCAATGGTTCGTTATGGCCTAGCATTAAACACATTGGCAGCAATGCATTCCCGCTACCCCTCATGATAGTTCAGCAAACTTTCAGGGTTGGAAACCAAGATGGAAGGCAGTAGTCTACACACACACACCTTGATGCATGCAAATTCTAAGTACAGACTAGCTTTTATAAAATACATGGTCCATGTGCACATAACATCCAAATTACACATACCTGACAATCATCGAAAGTAGTGACTGTTAGAAATGGGGTCTTTGGTTGGCAGTCAGGTTACCCCCTTTACAAGCAAGGATTCTCACTCTAGTCATGGTAAGCCACACACAATCCAAATTATCCTGTGCCTAACCTTTGGTAGCTTGGCACTGAGCAGTCAGGCTTAACTTAGAAGGCAATGTGTAAAATAGTTGTACAATAAATCATGCAGTAACAAATTATAACACCACAAAAATACACCACACAGTGTTTAGAAAAATATAGAATATTTATCTGGGTAAATGCAGGTCAAAACGATCAAGATTTGATAAGTACACATTGAAATATCACTTTAGAAAATGCTAAGAAGAGCCTTTAAAAAGCAACAAGTGTCTCTTGCAAGCGCAAAGTACCTGGTTTGCATTCAAATTCTTTGCAAGGGACCGCAGAGGAGGAGATGCATGGAAAACGGGGAGGTGTGTGTCGGTTTCACTGGGCGCACACAGACCATGAGTCGATAATTTTCCACGCAGGGAAGGCTTTGCGTCGATTTCCGGTGCGCTGACTTCGATCCTCTTTGGGTTGCGGGGTAGGTATTCAGATGCCCTGGGGACAATGCAGAGAAATCCTGGGCGTGCAGGACAAAATCACAGGAGCTGCGTTGATCCGGTGGGTGATGCGAGGAAATTTCTGTTGCACAGCAGGCCCTGCGTTGATACGTCTTGCAGGAAGTCGGGCTGCATTGTTCTGGCTCGGCAATGCGTCAATCCAGGGGACCGTGCGTCGAAGTTCTGGTTGCAATGCTGGCGTTGTGTCGATCTCTTCTCAGGGAGCCAGGCTGCGTCAGTCCAGTATGGCGTGCAGTGATTTTCTCACCGCAATGCAGGCTGTGCATCGTTTCTGACAGACTGTGCATCAAATTTTCACTGCACAAGGAGTTCTTTGCAGGTTGAAGTCTTTTTGACCCTGAGACTTCAAGGAACAGGAGGCAAGCTCTATCCAAGCCCTTGGAGACCACTTCTCAGCAGAGCCGCCAGAGGGCAGCAAGGCAGCAGAGCAACAGCAGGGCAGCGGTCCTTTGCAGAAAGGCAGTCAGGTGAGACCTTTGGGCAGCCAGGCAGCTCCTTTTGGCAGGTTGCTGGGTCTGGTTCAGAGTTTCTTTACCAGTGGTATCTTGTCCAGAAGTGTCTAAGTTGGTAGGGTCAGAGGCCCTGTTTAATTACTCAAATGTGCCTTTGAAGTGGGGGAGACTTCAAAGAGGGGCTTAGAAGTGCACCAGGTCCCCTTTCAATTCCATTCTGTCTGCCAGGGTCCCAGTAGGGGAGTTGACAGTCAGGTGTGTAAGTGTCATGCCCTCCACCCTGCCAGCCTAGGAAGACCCATTCAGTATGTAGATGTGTGCAGGTGTGACTGAGCATCCTGTGTTTGGGGTTGTCTGAGTGAAATGCACAAGGGAGCTGTCAACTGACTTAGCCAGACGTGGATTGTAAGGTACAGAAGGATTTAAGTGCAGAGAAATGCTTACTTTCTAAAAGTGGCATTTCTAAGATAGTAATATTAAATCCAAATTCACCAGTCAGCAGGATTTTGAATTACCATGCTGGCCATTCTACATATGACCTTGTTACTCCTTTCAGATCAGAATCTACCTTTCAAACAGTATATGAGGGTAGTCCTGATATTAGCCTTTTACACAAGCAGGCCTCACAGCAGTGTAAAACGAATTTATAAGTTCTACACTACCAGGACATATTAACTACACAGGTATATGCCCTACCTTTTATCTACATAGCATCCTGCCCTATGGGTTATCTAGGGCCTACCTTAGGGGTGACCGATATGTAGAAAAAGGGCAGTTTATGGTTTGGCAAGTACTTTTAAATGCCGAGTTGAATTGGCAGTGAAACTGCACATACAGACCTTGCAATGGCAGGCCTGAGGCATGGTTAAGGGGCTACTTATCTGGGTGGCACAATCAGTGCTGCAGGCCCACTGCAGCATTTAATCTACAGGCCCTGGGCACATGTAGGGCACTTTACTGGGGACTTACAAGTAGATTAACTAAGCCAATTGGGTAGGAACCAATGTCACCATGTTTTCAGGGAAAGAGCATATGCACTTTAGCACTGGTTAGCACTGGTAAAGTGTGCAGAGTCCTAAAACCAGCAAAAACAGTTTCCAAAAAGTGGAGGAGGCAGGCAAAAAGTTAGGAGTGACCACCCTAAGGCTGTCAGGTCTAACAGTGACGAATAAGGTCAGTCCTGTTGTCATGTGCCTCCAGCTTGTTTGCCTCCTCTTCAGTATCATGGTGACAGGCCTCAGTCAATGCTCCAGGATCAATGTCCCCATCCTCCAACAGTGGGATGTGCTTTTTAAGGGCCTGATTATGAGGCATGCAGCATGCAACAATGATCTTTCAGACTTTCTCTGGTCGGTACTACAGGGCACCACTAGACACATAGAATCAATGAAATCTAGCTTTTAAGAGGCCGAAAGTCCTCTCTATCAACCGCCTCATCCTGCCATGTGCCTCATTGTACCTGTTCTCTCCTCCTGTAGTTGGATATCTAACCGGTGTCAGGAGCCAGGGCAGGTTGGGGTATCCGAAGTTACCTGTGCGGAAAAGGAGATATGACTATAGGAAACAGTGCTAGGCATAGTGCAGACTATGTAGGGAGGGATATCAAATGTTTGACATGGACAGCCCTAGACATACCTATTAGCCAGGCCCTTTTTCCCTGTAGCTGTAACATCAACGCAGGGTCACTGCTTTTCCTCAGGACGTCGGAATCATGTACTGAACCAGGGAATTTCACTACTCATGTACTCGTCTGCGAGACACACCACTTGTACATTGAGCAAATATGTACTCTTCCGGTTTCTGTAGACCTGTTCATTGGCCTTCTGAGGTACCAAGACGATGTGAGTCCCAACAATGGCCCCTATTACATGTGGAACATTTGAAATGTTGTAAAACATTGCCTCAACAGTGATCAATTCAGCATGTTGTAGGAACCTTAGGTACCTGTTTATATGCTTGAGTATAACGTCCAGCACATCCTGTAACACCATACTGAACTTGGGCTGTGACATCCCTGCAGCCTGTCCCACAGTCACCTGAAACAAGCCACTGGCCAGAAAATGCAGGACTGCCAACACTTGGACTGTTGGAGGGATTGCATGGGGATTTCTCAAAGCTGACAGGAGGTCTGGCTCCAACTGGGCGACCAGTTCCCTGATGGATACACTGTTCAGTCAATAGGTCATGATGATGTAGCACTCTTCCATGGTTTCAAGATCTACTAGGGGCCGGTAAACTGATGCATTCCTCATCACTCCATTTTGGCGGTATCTAGGCAGAGAGACAAACAACAATCTGGACACATCTCACAATGTAATGACCCATATCTGATTTATGACAATCAAGAAGTATCGGTCATCTAAGTTGGCTGTCATGTTGTGGAAAGAAACATTACTCCACACTCCATTCCTACCCAGATAATGCCTCATATTTCCATACCTGTGACAATGGACGTGTACAGGACTTGTAGTGATGTACAAATTAAGACTTTCCATATGTTCCACTGTACAGAATGTATATACAAACATATGTATTAACAACTGTGGTAATGTCACCTGACACCCACAACATATGTGAGTGTTGACAAAATATAACCTACAATTAAGCATATTGTGATGATATGCAGGTAACAATACAGTGGGAATCCTTGACAGTCACGTAACAATCTAAAATGGCAGCCTCCTGTCCTCCATGCAGAGGACAGATGAAGTTACCTCATTTCGCCGGTGGCAGTCCTCATGGCGGAAGGTGGTCGGAACTGCTGTGCAACTCCTCATTGCTTAACATTGACGTCTATAGGAAACTAGGACCAATGACAATCACCGCAGGCGCTGATGGTCATGACCGTCATTTTGCATGGCCAAGCTCACTTGACTCCTGGCATTTGGGCAAGGAAGACCTCCACTTCATGTGTTGCTGTGCCCTGTATCTTGGAGCCACAGTGGCATGCACTGCAGGGCCTAGGGCCCCAGCCTTCACAGCTCTGGAGCAGGATAAACTGGTGGAAGAGGTCCTACCCCTATGTGGGTGGCTGTATGGTGCTCCAGAGCAACAGGTCAGTACAAAGTCCTTTGTCTTCCATTACAGGTGGTGTTTGACCGCGAATGTGTGTGCACATTGACATGTCATGACTTATTTGGGGTATTGCATGCACATGATGTATGTGGTGTTTGGTGTATTGACAATGTGCATGGGCCATGTATGTTGTGAGTCGCCAAAGGTTGCAGCTGTAGGTATCATCTACATCATGTCCTCCATTTTTACAATTTGTCCCATGCAGGTCAGCGCGCACCAGAAAAAAGGGTTGTGGAGAGCCATCGACAAACAAGTGTGGACCCTGGGGGTCCATAGCCGGTGGAGCACCCACGGCAGGAAGCACTGGGGGGGCCTGAGACTCATGGCCCAGAAGACTGCAGAGGCCCAGCTGGGGATGACCTCCCAACGTGGAAGGGGTGCCCTCAGGACCCTGACCCCCCTAATGACCCGCATACTGATGGTGGCCTACCCAGAGTTGGATTTGCGCTTGAGGGCAGCACAGCAGCCTCAAGGGAGTAAGTGAAGACTGTTAGGTGACTTCTGCATGGTTGTCTACTGTGTCCCTCACTGGACTTGGGATATTCGAGGTCAGATGGAATTTGGGGAGTGTACAGTCCTGGTTGTCACTCCAATCATGTTGCAGTGTAGTACGTTAGCTATGTAAAGCAATGCAGGAACTGAAGTTGTGGTACTGTACCACATATTCTACTGTACATGTGAGCACATGTGAAGCATTTTACCTGCTTCATACTCCACCCCTGAGTCTACTGTAGTCGTCCAACGTGATCTTGTTGCCACTGTATTTAGGAAATGACAAGTATGTGCAGTTTCCATTCAAATAGATATCATTGCAATATCACTGGACATCTGTACAATTGTATTCCACACATACCTGTCATTTTGTTTGTGTTTACAGTACCTAGGAGGTCAGATTTGTTTAATCCTGTAATGACTAACATGTAGTTGGGCATGTTCAGGGATCAAATTGATAGATGAGTGAGCTAGACAGTTGACAGGCATGGATGATTTTCAATCAGGTATCTAGGCTCCAGAGGTAAGGTAATAGGTGATTAGTTTGGTTATGGCTTGCAGGACACTATTGTTCATGGCTGCAATATGGTCTCTTGTTTTCACGACTGGGGCAAATGGGTGTATTGTTTGTATGTGTAGTGGATGTGTAGGTATTTAGCCTTTCCTCCCTTTCTTTTGCTCCCACCCTCCTTCTCGGTCCACCTCTGTCTATGTGTGCATTAGCATCATCTGGTGAAGGAGGAAGGGCCCGGCGAGTGTGGATGTTGCATCCCACGGGACCCATGAGGTCTGCACCAGTGTAGCTGAGGGGACCAGTGGGACGGAGGGCGAGGGGAGCACCATGGGGGAGACTGATGCTACCATGACATCTGATTCAGAATCCTCCTCTGATGGCAGCTCCCTGGTGGTGGCAGACCCACTTGGTACCACCCCAGCACCATCCTTGTCTGCCACCCCACTTACCAGTACCACCCGTCCTGTAGCTCCCCACTCAGTTGCCTGTTCCCTCTCACCTAGAAGGTGGGCATCTCCTTCGCTGCAGGCACCTATGCTCCTGTGAACGCTGCTGCCCTCAATGGGGAGGCTATTGCCTCCTGAAGTCCATCTCTGTGGGGCAGACAACCATTGTGAATACCATCCAGTGACTGGCGACCCATATGCAGCAGTCAAATGCCTACCTGGAAGGCATTCATGGTGGCTTGTCTTGGCTGCAGAGATCTGTTCAGGCTCTGGCCTCCTTTTTGATGGCAGCCAGTGTCCCTTAATCTTCCGCCCCCCCCTCCAGCTACCTGTTTCCAATCCACAACCCCTCTCCCTTCACCGATCCAGAGCACATCTACAGACCAGCATACACCCACTACAACAGGACAAGGGGCGCAAAGACAAACACAAGGACCGCAAATGAATCCACAGGCATGTACACACACAACACACATCTGCATACACAGCAACAGACACTTTCCACACTGCCTCCCTTACAGTCACATCATCAATCACACCTTCCAGCACTGCATCATCACACACTGATCCTACCAGTATTCTTGTCATACCCTCAATCACCACAACAGCAGACTCCCACCCCACATACCACATCCTCACTCACCACGACCACCTTCTCTACCACCTGCAGCACATCCACCTCACTTGCACACACCACCCCAACATTAATTCAAACGTCTTCCAGTCCCTCTCCCTGCATCTCTACCCCCTCCTCCCAAGATAGACACACGCACCCATTCACCCACCCAACATATACCCACCACACACATTTCACATTTCACATACCAGCATCCATGTACAGAACACCAACACGTCACATGAGCACTTATTCTACCTCCACTCCCATCCCTTCTTCATGTGACTGCCCATGTACCTAAAAAAGTCTTCCTTGCCTCCCTTGATCTGATTCCTACTCCTTACCCAACCCTGTTGCCCCCAAATGTTATGTTCCCCTGCCCCTACCGGGACCTCTACCTCCCATTCCTTCATAGTCCACTCTGGTTTTGTCCCTGATCCTCTACCCAGTAAGAAGTCCACCCCTAACAGAGCCAAAGACCCCTGTCCCAAGCACAAACAGAGACACCCCTCTTCCACAAATAAGCCACCCCCTCCAACCCATCCCCAAACCCCTCAGGTGCTTGTCTGTCACATTGATGCCCCTATGACGTGGAGGCCTATATGCTGTCAGGAGTCAAGTTGGGGCCATGACATGTGAACTATGTGCTATGTGCACTTCTGCACATTGGACTTGCCATTTGGCACTTTTTGTATATAGTTTATGTTTAATTTCATGGTTCACAATACATCTACCCACATTGCTGTGGTTGGCAAGATGAGAAACTTGTCCTGATTTCCTTCTACATGGTGGTGTGACATCAGTGTGCAACGGTGTGTGATGTTTGTGTATGGGTTGTGTCTGTGTTGTTGCATTCTCTGGGTAGATGGGTTTTGCCATGTGCATGTTGTAATGTGTCTGACTGCTTGCTTGTGGGATTGTATGGGGTGTGTGTGCGTCCATGTTTATGGTGCTGCATCTGTGTATTCCTTTGCATGTTGGTTGCACATGACGTGTCACCAGTGTCATTGTTTGCATGTTTTTTCACTGATATTGAGTATAACTTTTTGTGTCAATGGATGTGTGGTGTTTCTCAACATGCCTGTCTATGACTGCTTTAAAGTGTTTGTGGTCTAGTTGTCATTGTGGGATTATGGGGTTTTGTGTATGGATGAGTATGACTGTATTGGTGGTGTTTGTGTCATTGTACTCTGTGTTTGGCACATATCTGCTTGGCTTTGTGTGTGTATTGGGCACATGGCTTTTTTGTATTTTGCGTGTACGTGTGTGTGTGTAGATGTATGTGCTGGTACGATACATTTGTTTGCATGTGTGTATCCTTCAATGCCCATGCCGGGAGTGTGTTATGTGTGGGTGTGTGTCACTGCCCTTTCCTCCACTATGTGCTAAGTGTACTTACGGTTGTAGTTTTTGTCATTGTCGCTAGGCCTAAAGGTGTATGGTGAGATACTACGCTGGGAGGACTTGCAGTTTGTTAGCCACGGCGGTGGTGGACGCGTCTGTGTAGCTGGAGGTAAGTGTCTCCTTTTATACTTTCTGTTTCCGCCAAGCTTTTCATCGCGGTCAGCTTGCTCCAGAAATCCTGGCAGTGTGGTGACTCATAATATGGTGGATGATACTTTGGTTCCCGCCAGCCTGAAGATGGCTACAGGCAGCAACGGTTTGACTACAGTGGCAGTACTGGTGGTAAGCTGGCTATGTTGCTTTGGGTTTACCGTCGTAGTCGTTATATGGCAGTCTGCACAGCCAGCCTGGAGGCAGTCTCACCGCCACTGCAGGCATGGCGGTCCGGTAACTGCCAAACTCGAAATGAGGGCCTGAATGTATTGACCTGACCTTTGTGAAACATGCCAATTCCATCTAAGTGAAACAGCTGCTAAAATGTGCAGATCATTAACCCTTGGGAGGATGGCCTGAGAATGCCATCTTGTCACCACTGCAGACAAAACAGTAGCTCGGCAAGATATGGCTTTGGCCATTTTGGGGCCTAGTTGATTGTTAAGTAGGCAGACCCAGGACTTTCAGGTATATGTGACTGGAGTTGTCATGTGGTCAGTGCATTGTAAATGTGTCTGCTGCAATACCATTCTGGTGATGCATCTTGAGGCCTTTGGGATCATTGTTTTGCATATTGGGTAAGCTGTCCTTCCTGTCCTCCATAGTTTCATCTTGGGTTAGCTGGTCAAGATGGAGCTAGGAGGCCAGATACATCTCTGAGTTGAGAATGATCTGTACCTTGGTTCCTCCCAGGTGTGTAAACTTCAATTGCAATTTAGCAGGCAAGGGTATATATACAAGTGACCACTGTTCTGGTGTTTGGAGTTACTGAAACAGTGCCCTCTAGGAGTTGCTGTAAGATCAATCTATACTACACACACTTGACCAATGCTATCCTCCCAAGTGAGTAAACTTCAATGGAGAGTTCATAAATACATAGATTTGGGTAAGTGGACTTTGTTTTTGTGGTTGTAGTTTGAGACACAGTGTATTGGGCTTAGCATTTCTGTCACTCCCTCCACTTCCCACCACCATAGAAATATTATCCTCCCACGTGAGTAAACTTCCTTTGAGAGTTAACAGACATGGGTATTTGGGCATGTGCACACTGGGCTTGTGTTTGGAGTTGGAGAGACAGAGCCTCCCGCCATTAGCAGCCATGTCACTCCCTCTTCTTCATACACTTGATAAATGTCATCCCCACAGGTGAGCACACTTTCTTTGTGAGTTTCGAAAGAAGGGTATTTGAAGAACTGAACAGTGGACTGGAGTTTTGAGTTAGTGAAACAGTGCATCCTGGCCTTAGCAGTCATGTAACTCCCTGTACTACGCACAATATACAGATACCATCCTCCCAGGTAAGTACACTTCAATTGAAAGTTAAGACCCAGGGGTCTTTGGAGAAGAGAACATTGGGCAGGTGGTTGTAGTTACAGAAACAGTGCCTGCTGGGAGTTGCACTGATTTCACTCTCTCTAGTATACACACTGTACAAATGTTATCTCCCCAGGTGAGTACACTTCAATAGAGAGTTAAGACATAGGGGTCTTTGGACAACAGAACACTGTGCTGGTCTTTAAAGTGACAGAAAAAGGGCCTCCTGGCCTTAGCAGTCATGTCAGTCCCTGTACTACACACGCTAATGTTACCCCCCAGGTGAGTAAGCTTAATTTGTGAGTCAATAAACAGGAGTCTTTGGAGGGGAGGACACTGGGCTGGTGAGTGAAGCAACGGTGATAGACCCTCCTGGCCTTAGAAGTCATGCTAGTCCCTCTACTACACACCCTATACAAATGGTATCCTCACAGCTGAGTAAACTTACATTGAGGTTTGCCAAACAGAGGTCTTTTGATGAATTACCACTGTTCTGGTGTTTTGATTTGCTGAAATAGTGCCTCCTGTGAGTTGCAGTCAGTTTATTCCATCCAGTTCACACACTTTTCCAAAGTTCTCCTCCCAGGTGAGTATACTTCATTTGTGAGTTGACAAACTGGGGAATGTGGGCAAGTGACCACTGTGCTGGTGTTTGGAGTTACAGAAACATGTCCTACTGGGATCTGGAATCATGCCAGTCCCCATACTACACACACTATGCTAATATAATCCCCCAAGGTGAGTACACTTCAATTGAGACTTAACACACAGGGGTCTTTGAACAATTGAACACTGGTCTGGTGTTTGAAATTATATAGGGCCTGCTGAAAGTTGCAGTCATGTAACTCCCTCTAGTTCCCAACACTTAACAAATGGTAATCTCCCAGGTGAGTGAAGAACATTGAGGAGATTACGAACAGGTGCATTTGGGCAAGGGAACCCTGCACTGGTGTTTGAAGTTACAGACACAAGGGCTGCTGGGAGTTGCAGTCATGTAACTCCCTGTAGTACACACACTATACAAATGTTAACCTCCCAGGTGAATCCACTTCCATTGAGAGATCACAAACAATAGTATTTGGACAAGAGAACACTGTGCTGATGGATGCTTTTACAGACACAGGGCCCTCCTGGTGTTAGTAGTCAGGTCACTCCATCTACTTCTCTCATTTGACAAAAGGTATCCTCCCAGCTGAGTACACCTAAATTGTGAGTTGCCAGACAGTGACCTTCAGAGAAGTGAACACTGTTCTGGTGTTTGGAGTTGCCGAGATAGTGCCTCCTGTTAATTGCAGTCAGGTCACTATCTCTACTACCCACATTTGACCAATGTTCTCCCCCCAGCTGAGTACACTTCAATTGAGAGTTCACTAACAGATGTATTGTAGCATATGAACACTGTGCTAGTGTTTGTAGTCACATGAACAGTGCCTGTTGGGAGTTGTAATTATGTCAGTGCCTGCACTACGCACACTTGACAAATGTTATCTTCCCATGTGTGTACCCTTAAATTGATTGGTACCAAACAGGGGTATTTGGAGAAGGGACCACCGGTCTGGTGTTTGGAGTTATAGAACAGTGCCTGATGGAAGTTGGATTCATGTCAGTCCCAGTCCTACACACACTATACATATGCCATCTCTTCAAGTGAGTACACTTCAAATGTGAGTTGCCAAATAGAAGTCTTTGAACTGGTGGACACTGGGCACATGAGTGAAGTGACAGTAAAAGTGGCAAAAGGTAAGCTGTGAGCATGCATGACATAGCATTTTGGTGAAATTTTTAGTGTTGTGACTTACCAGACTCCACTCCCCCAGGTATTCCTGTAAAGCGCATAGGATGCAGGAAGGCCAATACCTTCTGCTCCCAGGGAAAAAGATGTAATAGGGCATTGGGAAGGCCACCACCAGTATTCTTCTTGGACTGCTGCTGGTGCCTGGGGACCAGGGAAAGCATGTTGCATCTGAGGTCATGCCACATCTTCCTAATGTCCTCCCTTGTGTGCAGGGTGGTGCCTATAGCATTGACTCTTTCAACGATCCTGTCCCACATTTCCATTTTCCTACTGAGAGGAGTATGCTGGACTTGTGCTCCAAACAATTGTGGCTCTACTCTTATGATTTCATCTACCATGACACTTATCTCATCTCCTGAGAAACGGGGATTTTTTAAACGTGCCATGGTGGAAATAAAAAAGAAAGGGGGACATTGACTTACTAAACAGGGGAAGTGCAAAAGAGTGTGACTGGACAAAAGTGTGTGCAGAGTGTTGTATGGGATAGTGAAAAAAAGTGGTGCCCAGTGCCTGTACTGTGTGTAAAAAAAAGTATTTCTGACTTCTGTGTGTTACAGTGTAATGCAAAGGATTGTGATCTGTGAAGTGGTGCATTTTATAGTTCCCTTTGCAGGTTTGTCCATTGTAGAAATGTACATAAGGTGTGCTGTTTTCAAATTCATCCAATGTGCAATTGTGTATTACTTTGGTGACTGCTGTGGTTCGGACCGCTATTGGCTGACCACCCTGGGAGTCTGCCATGATGACTGTGTGCTTGAAATACGGTCAATGGTCGGTCACAATGCTGTTGGCACTGGAGGTCGGCCCACCTAATTCCAGGCCTCCGTGCCACTGCTGGTCTGCCTTTTTTCGTTGGCAATCCTGCCTGTATAACTCATAATAGGGTGGTCTGGAAGACCGCCAAAATGGTAGCCTTTTTGGGACTGCCAACATGGTGGTCTGGTGGTCCGACCGCCAAACTGGTTATGAATCCCATAGTCTCTATTGTTCTGTGCAAGGAAAATTAGTTTGAGGTAATATCTCCTTAAGTTCATGTAAAATTCACAGAAGTGCTGAGTGCTTTGCTTAGATCAACAGTCATAGGGGCATGGCATCGTATACGGTGGGCGTACCCTCATTTCCAGAAAGGTAACTCAATGATGTACTGTGCCCACATGTAATCTGGTCAAAGTATCACAGTGCTGAATAACGTTCACACAGGATAGACAGTGTTGACAACCATCCTGCGGAACGGTCAACATGTCCTAAGCAACAGTTGTCTTACTTAATTCATCACACACTCTACAATCCTGCCTATATTTAAGAAAGAATGCCTTAATGGAGCTTTTATTTAGGAACAGAGATCCAGGAGTATCTTGCAGAACAGAGATGTTAAACAAGGTACTGTAGGATGCACTTGCATAGGAGAGCTAGGGGATGTTAGAAACATGGTCCAGAGCGAGACAGTCTAAAATAAGTAATTTGGTGCAACTTGCTTGAGCTTTGGACCAAATAGAGAGCCAAAGTAACAGTGGTTTTAATAGATGCAGATCTTCTAATATTGCAGTCCAACCTACCTCTACATAATCACTGATGATGCTGAGGCAGGGAGACATAACAAATGCTTTACAAAGGTATTCTCCTCAACCTGGAGGAGGCTTCTAAAGGCATAACTCCACAGTTATCCTTCAAATGTGGCGTGGACAGCCCTCTCGCTTTACTAATATCAACCATCTCCTTGACCGGTCGGCTATCCAGCTTATGGGAAAACCTAAAGACCCCTTGGTACTTCCTTATCATCTTTGATCTAGCATTTGCGACCTGCTGGGACCATGTGCCATTGCTTGTGCAAAGAAACCCTAGATAAGAAAAAGAGTTAACTCTTTCTATTGGTGAATCCCCAATGAAGAAGGATCTACACTTCTGCAACTTCTTCCTGCAATCCATAATGTATGCTTTTGGTTTGTTAATAACCATTTTCTTAGAATCCATAAAATCCCCAAATACATTCATCAGTTTCTGCAGGCCGATTGGCGTCATAGATAGTAAAACAGATTAGTCAGCATATAACAACACAGGGACAGGCATATCTGAGACGCTGGGCACATCTGCCTGCAGAGCTTGTAGAGCACCATCAACCCAATTAACAAAGAGAGAAAACAAAAAGGGTGCCAATACACAGACTTGTTTAATATCCCTCTTTACTCCAAAAAGGGGGATCATACCGAACCTTGGATGACAAGTTTACATGTAGATGAGCAAAAAAGTAAGTAATCACCTCCAGGACACCAAGGGAGATCAAAGTAGGCCAAAGATTTGAATAGTAAACTAAGTCATAAACGCTACTTAGATCTGCGAAACAAAGATAAAGAGATTCTGTCTTAGCCCTGTTGTACTTCCCAATTAACAACTCATGGTTTTCACATTGTTCAATTCTATCCAAACCCCTCCTAAAGCTGAACTTCACCTCTGATAGTATAAACTTTTTTGATGCCCATTCCTCAAGTCTCATCAGAAGTAGCTTACTTATCACTTTCACTGAGATGTTTAGAAGGGAAATGTGACAATAACATTTAGGGGTTGATTTGTCTCCCTACTTGAAGATGGGTTCTTTAACTGACACAGCCCTGGAAGGAGGGATCATACACACAGCCACTGCATCAAACACCAGTGTCAGAATGGGACCCCATAGATTCCCTGAAGCTTTAAGGGCATGGACTGAGACCCCATTGGGCCCTGGTGCTTTCCCATCTATACTTTGTTCTAGGACAAAGAGAACTTCCTGAACTGTAATACCCCGTGGAAGATGGTTTAAGTACAGATTATTGACGCCCGCAACTGGCTGGTAAACCTCCTGAGTGGAATCAAAAATGGTGAAAAATATGCCGCCCATGCTTCAGAAGAGACAAAATAATTAATTTCTGGAATAGAATCATTTTTTAAGGAAAGATCTATTAACAGTACTTCAGGACAGTTTGGGGTCATTTGTCTCGGCACCCGTAGCAATTTTGACCAGGCACCTTCTTGCGACTCCTTCCTGACTGTCAATACTTGGCTATAGTTCCTACACAATAGTCTAATAGCAATCTTGTTCATTTGAGTACTGTGTAAAGCCAATTTCAGTAGCTTGGAGGCCTGGGTACACAAGTGATCACACCTCCACTATTTTCATATGAAAACCATTGGGCCTGACTGGGGAGTGTGAACTGCACAACAGATTCTTTAACACTTTTAGCCCAGAAAAGTATTTGCAAAACTAATCAGTTGTGATCGTTGATTACAGTCGGGACAGCACAAGGGGATTAAATCATCTACTAGCAAAGGAAGAGACCAGGACATGCTCAATAATAGTATAATTGTGTGAGAGAACAGGGCTGCTTGAGGAGGCCCCCTAACGTTTTGCCCCCATTTTACACTTTTTGCTGGTGTTTTCCTGACCCTAATGGTCCCCTGGGTACTGCTAACCAGTCCCAGGGCCTGTGGTCTGTGTAAAATCAGTTTGCAAATTAGGCTAATTATAATTGGCTAAGTCAACCTACCTATAATTCCCTAGTATATGGTAGGGCATGTAGGTTTAGGGACCCTAGCATAGGTAGTGCACCCATAGAGGCACTGCTGAGGTGCCCAGTGTCATTTTAAAGCTAGGCCTGCCTTGCTGGCTGCTTTTAAATTAAAGTTACATGCAAATTCGACTTCGGAATTACAAGTAGTTCCAAAGTCTTAAACTACCTCATTTGTACATATAATTCACCCCTAAGGTGTGCCCTGTGTGCCCCTAGGGCTGGGTGCCATGTAACTATAAGCAGGGACCTTATAAAACTAGTTTTATAAGCCCTGGTGACGTAAAACAGCCAAATTAATTTTTCACTCATTGTAGTGAATGGCCCCTATAGGCTAGAATGGGGAGAGTTTATTTTAATTTTATAAGTCTCCTTAAGTAACAGATACCAGAAGTTTGGTATCAGATTAATTGTTATAATAAATCCCACAACTTCCAGTTGTGGGATTTAATATAACTTGTTCAGGTAAAGAGTTTTAAACTTTACCTGAAAAGTTGCCAACGTCAGCCCTGCAGTGTTTTTGCTGCTGTGCTCTGATTTGCCAGCCTCTGGCAGCATGGCCAGGCTGCCTTGATGAGGTGTGAAGTGGCCTGGCTCCACACAAAGAGCTGTGCCTGGGGGAGGTGGTCTCCTCTCAGCAGATGGTGAAGTAGGAAGGGGGAGGGCTGCCAAACTGGTCTTCAAAGGCAGAGAAGGACATTTGGAGCAACCCAGCAACACCCTCACATCCTGCAAACCCAGACAATTAGGTGCCCCCTTGATTAGATTAGGAGAGGGCAGGAGAGGGGTGTGTTTAGGATTTTTAGCCACACCAGTGGGTGGGCTCAGCCAGATGTAACCTCCAAAAATCACTTTCAGCCATGATGGATTTTTGAGGAATGTTGCTCCCTGGGATTGATTTTTGCCACACTTCCCAGGAAGTGGTCATCACAGGGGGAAGGACCCTGCCTCTGATTGGAGAACCAGGACCCCCCTGTTTTTTCACCCAGGGGCAAGGATAAAACTGGCAGACCTGCACCCACACCTCAGATCCCTATCAGATTCCAACAAGGAAGAACTACAGGAGAAGAAAGACTGCCCTGCTGGACCCCTGACCTGCACTTGGACACTGCACTCTGGAGGACTGCACCAGCTGCACACTTGGGCTTCACCAATAAAAGGACTTTAACTGTCTTCTACTGCTTCAAGAAGGGACTCCCTGTTTGCTATAGGTACAAAGGAGCTGCCCAGAGTCCCCTGCATCAAGTCCTGCAAGCAGAGCCCAGCTGACCAGCGTCCAATGGCCATTTGAGGATTCTGACCAGGTGTATTCTGGAAATTGTAGTCCCAACTCCCAAGGAGCAACTCAGATCTTCTGGAACCTTGGATCAAGTTGTGGACACTTCAAGGACCCAAAAAGGACCTCTGGAAGAAGATCCAGAAGTTTGGAGACGTTTGGAGCAACTCCATAAGTTGAAGAGTTGCATTGTGGGAGTTGTTGTCCCAGACCCCAAGAGGCACACCAGAGCCTCTGAACCCTTTGCTGGTTCTGTGGACCACTTTCCTGAATCAGACACTTCTGAAAGTAAGTGTGACAGTGTTACCTCGTGGGTGGCCTGAACTCCTGACTTTGCTCATTTCCAGTGTGACCTTTTTTAATTTAACCCTTTGAACGCTAGTTGCTTCTATGCACTAGAAAGCATTAATTCTTTAAAAATTCATATCTCTGGTTCCCCTTATCGGATTTCATTCGTTTTTCTGTCATTTTAGAGATAAACATATAGGGGTTTTTTCTAACTTTGGAGGAGTGTTAATCCGTCCCAAAAGTGACGGTAAAGTGACGGATATACCACCAGCCGTATTACGAGTTCCATAGGATATAATGGACTCGTAATACGGCTGGTGGTAAATCCGTCACTTTTCCGTCACTTTTGGGACGGATTAACACCTCCTCCAAAGTTAGAATAACCCCCATAATCTCTTTTTATAAATTGATTTTGGATTTTTAAACTGTTTCCTGTGTTTTATTTCATTACTGTTTTGTGATATTTGAATGCTTTACACTGTCTCCTAAGTTAAGACTTGTCGCTCGTTGCCAAGCTACCAAGGGTTGAGTTGGGTTTAATTTACTGAGACCCAACTGGACCTAAGTGGAGGTTAGTGGCCTATTGCTAAGTGTAGATACTTACCTGCCCTTACCAATAACCCATTTTCCAACAGATTGTCAAAGCAAATGAGGCAAACCCAGATAACCCTTAGACCCGGGTGATTAAATATAAGACAACAAATTTGGTCAATTCGGGGGAAGTAGGTGCCTAAACTCCCATGGCATTTATAATCTACTTAAAATCACTATTAGTCCCAAATAAACGTATCATACTCTCAGAACAATTTAT
Organism: Pleurodeles waltl; assembly: GCF_031143425.1. NCBI lineage: Eukaryota > Metazoa > Chordata > Amphibia > Caudata > Salamandridae > Pleurodeles > Pleurodeles waltl. The sequence continues at coordinate 565,484,222 of NC_090447.1, forward strand.
ATCTTAGTATCTACCCTAAGGCTGTCAGGTCTAACAATAAGTGTAGAATTGCTATTTTAAACTCCACATGTGAGTACCTTGACCATGTAAATATGGTCAAGGTATGTACACGTGAAGTTGAGTAGAGGGAACCTATGCTTACCTCTATAAAACATTTTTGTACTTGAAATTTTGCCACAATATTTTGGCCTCCATGATATTCTGTGGTTCATATTCTAGAAGAATACCAACACAGTTATAGGAATCGCCAACATGTGCAAGGTCCAAGCATTGGTCACTTCTGTTCATCAGGCATGGTTGTAAGCGGTAATGTAAAAAAGGCTTAACTCCTCTAAAGGGTAATACACAACAGAAATAGTTGCAATGCTCCTCTCACTAAAATAATGCTATTAGTCATAATCCCCTCCATCATGAGATGATTTACCACTCAAATAGCTTTACATTTATATTGTGGAAATTCAGCAACTTTTCACCAAACTTCAGTTTATGGGTTCCGACAATACATCCATTTTCATCACAAATATACCCTTTTCAATTTTGTTTTACATATAATAATTCAACCAAGCAAAATCATCTAATTTAGTAGCTTGTTGAAGAAGCCGGGTCTACAAACATAGGCCCTCATTACAACCTTGGCGGTAAATGCCACCTACTGCCGTGCTGACGAGCGCCAACGTACCATGACCGCGGTGGTAATCCACCAAGGGTATTATGACCCACACAGAGAATACCGCAACAATTACAGACACCCACACAAGTCCGCCACACCAAAGGTCAGTGATAAACTGGTGGTACCACACCTGACACACATACATACACCACACCCACACACTCACAACACTATAAAACACACACCCACATTACCCACAACCCCTTACAACCAAAAAAATAGAACAAGCACAGAGAGACAAGCAAAGAGCACACATACACTCAGAGGCACAGAACACCATCACTCATACACCATCCACGCACATCATATAAAACATCACAACACATCACCCCACACATCACCTCACACATATCACTCACACCACATCATGGCACCTCAAAGACACCCCAGGTTTTCTGAGGAGGAGCTAAGGGTCATGGTGGAGGAAATAATCCAGGTAGAGCCACAGCTATTCGGATCACAGGTGCAGCAGACCTCCATTGTTAGGACAATGGAGCTATGGCGGAGAATCATCGAAAGGGTCAACGCCGTGGGACAGCATCCAAGGACCAGGGATGATATCAGGAAGAGGTGGAACGACCTACGGGAGAAGGTACGTTCCGTGGAATCAAGACACCAGATTGCTGTACAGAGGACTGGCGGCAGACCCCCACCTCCTCCCCCACAACTAACAACATGGGAGAAGCAAGTCTTGGAATGATGCATCCTGAGGGCCTCGCAGGAGTAGCAGGAGGACTGGACTCTGGTAAGTCATATCTTAATTACCATATCCCCCCAATCTGCATGCCATCACTAATTCCTACCCCTACTCACACCCTCTTCATTCCAACACCTCACATATACCCCACTATCACAACCCACCCATCCCAATACCAAGCCCTGCATGCAACACCGCTGCATGGACCCCCATCACAGACCTGCATGGACACCCATCATCACACCATTCCCAGTAGAGAGACTCACCCAGCCCACACAATCAGCAATCACACAAATCCAAGACGACACCCATTGCACAAGATGGCTCAAACATATACGATAACAATGCATTTGCATCCCAATAGGACTCCTACCCAACGTCACTTGGCAGTAGGTGCCAGCTACATCCAGTCCCCCCACAGAAGAGGCCCAAGGTGATTACAGCAGCTCTGCACGCCTGGATCAGGATGACCCACCTGGCCCATCAGGGATCTCTGGACAGTCGGTTCCCCTGCCACAGTCCCAACCCAACAAACACCAGCACAGCACCCACCCAGCGGGCCCATGCAACTGTCCCCAGGACACGTCAATCAGCAGGACCACCACTACAGGGACCCCAGGCAACCCCACAAACACAGGATGATCAGGGACCTGGGGTCAGTGGCAGTGGGCACACGGTTCAGGGGACAGAGGCACAGGACAACAGGGAAACTGGGAGGAGTGCTGCTTGACAGGGGGAGGACAGGCCCAAGGAACTGACCCTCCACGAGGCCCTCTCCAACATCATGGGAGCATACCATCATTCCCAAGAGACCATGGGCACGGTACTGGCCAAGCTGCAGGAGACCCAGCGGCTGCAGGAGGGACAGTACATGGGGATCAGGGAGGACTTCACCAAAATCTACACCATCCTGGTCACCATAGCAGGGGTGCTGGCTGATATGGGCAAGACCACGAGGGAGGCAGTGGCTCAACAAAGGGCCCCTGACACTAGCCAAACCGAGGAACAGCCTTCTACTTCTGCCGGCGCTAGTGGGCAGGAGGCCCGCCACACTACCATCAGGCCACCAGCACCCCACCCCCTGCAAAAGGAGAAGCATCCTGCAAACTGTCCATGCGATCCAGGTAGAAGACAGAGAACATTGCCAAGACCCCCGCCAGGAAATAAGACCCTCTTGATTGTCACCCTACTGTCCCACTCTGTTACCCTGTCCACCATGAACTGCCATTGCTCCACTTCCTATACCCCCTTGGACAATGCACCTGTAATGCCATGAGACTGGACTCGACCATCGACCTTCCTCCACCATCACCCCAGGCCCTTGCACATACCCCTATACTTATTGGCACCGAAATAAACACCCTTGAAACAAATACCAATCTGGAGTCAGTCTGATGATTCACAAATGTATTACTACAATATTAGCAAAGCATTGCAATGTATATGTTCATTTACTCATACCAATGTATGACAGTTGCTGGGCAGCAATACACATAGCAGAAGCCAGAATGGGGTACACAGATCTGACAAAAGGGAATCCAAATGGAACAGTCAGTGTCCATAGACAGAGGGTAAGAGGCTGCCATGCACAATGTCAAAAGTAAACTGAAATGTCAAGAGGAGTTACAGTGTCTTACCTGTGTGTCACTGGAAGTACTGCAGGATAATGTTTGTTCTGTTGTCAACATCTTCTTCCTCTGCCTCCTCTTCCTCACTGTCCACAGGCTCCACTGCTGACACACGACCATCACCAGGCTCATCCTCCAGCAGAAAAGGCGCCTGGCGTCTCAATGCCAGGTTGTGCAACATACAGCATGCCACAATGATCTGGCACACCTTCTTGGGTGAGTAGTACAGGGAGCCACCTGTCAGATGGACGCAATGATCCACCTAGTTCGCCCATGTGCCTCATTGTAACGTGCCTCTGCCCTTGTCCTGGCATTCCTCACTGGGGTCAGTAGCCATGAGAGGTTGGGGTAACCAGAGTCACCTGTAAATATCGTGGGACAATAGTGAGACACACGCTAACCCTTAGGGACAATCCCATACCCAGACACCTACTCATACTGTGTGGGGACTTTGGGCTCATCTATTAGCCACACCCGGTGCCTCTGGAGTTGGCCCATCACATAAGGGACACTGCTATTGCGCAAGATATAGGCGTCATGCACAGAGCCAGGGTACATGGCATTCACATGGGAGATGTACTGGTCTGCCAAACACACCATTTGCACATTCATTGAATAGTAGCTTTTTCTATTTCAGTACACCTGTTCATTTCTGCGAGGGGGGACAAATGCCACATGTGTCCCATCAATGGCACCAATGATGTTGGGGATATGTCCCAGGGCATAGAAGTCAGCTTTCACTGTGGCCAAATCCTCCACCTGGGGGAACACGATGTAGCTGCGCATATGTTTCAGCAGGGCACCAGCCTGCTCAACACGTTTGAGAACATTGGCTGAGGCATCCCTGATGCCATGGCCACTGTAGTTTGGAAGGAGCCACTTGCCAGGAAATGGAGCACTGACAGGACCTGCACTAGATTGGGGATTCCTGTGGGCTGGTGGATAGCTGAAATCAGATCTGGCTCCAATTGTGCACACAGCTCTTGGATTGTGGACCTATCAAGTCTGTAGGTCAGGATAATGTGCCTGTCCTCCATTGTTGCCAGGCCCACCAGGGGTCTGTACACCGGAGGATGCCACCATCTCATCATCTGCCTCAGCGGTTGTAGCCTATGGAGGAGAACGGTGAGCAGAAGGTCATATTTCCACATAGAATGCACAACTGCGTCCGAATTAATGTTACAGAAGTTGTGTGTTATATCGTGAGTCAGTTTAGGTGCCTAATTCTCTCCAGCCTGTACCTATTAACGCCCCCTTGGGGGGAACAACTGTACAGGAGACTGACTCTCCCCTTAAGGATTACTTGATTTCGTGTGAGAAAGGCAATCCTGGCAGTGCGTTGGTTTCAGCAGCCCCACATACCCGGGGCAGCGGAGGTTCTGCTTGCCCTGCTACCACACTGTTTGTACCCAAAATCGCCCATGGGAATATGAACAGCGATGCTCTGGACCTTGGTTCTTCTAACTCTTTTTTGCCACCTGTTAATAGAAGCAGTTCTCCTGCAATCAAGCCCTTGGACCGCTTTTGCTGAAAATCAGGTCCCGGGGGTCTTTACAGGTTTATTGAATGCAGATGAACAGTTACAGCCTCCAGTTTCCATGTACCCCTCCATGACCCCAGTGGATCATTTAACTCCAAAACTTGTATTTACTCCAGAATATCGTTCCAGGGGTCCCCATGATATATTGAATAGGGGGAATATTTTAAGACTTCTTAATGCCATTTCGGATCTTAACCATATTGGTTCTAAGGACATTGTGTCCATTGAATTTTTAGACTCTAGGGGGCCTTACTCAAGTGACTCTACTCTGGTTACACTAATTTCTGCTACAATAGCTCAGTCTATTCTCCATAGGAGAGATTTATTTTGCTCATGGGATATTATAATAACTCCCCTTAAGGAGTCTGGATACCCGGCGTTATTATCAGAATCTCAATGTTTGAAGGCTCCTACAGTTTTGAAACCATTTTCAATCTTGAAAAGTGCCCTAGGTGGCTCCTCTACTTTTAATGGCATTCTCCCTACTGACTCTGGTTTTAAGGGGTCTTCTAACTGGGATTGGCTGCCTTCCACTCTTTTGCACGGTCACCCCCATCAACCCCTATGGGTGGGCGGTTTTGTTCCAACTTCTGGACATTTGTCCCTATGTTCATGGAACATTAATGGGGTTGCGCATAAGTTTGCTTTGGCCGACCTTTTAAAAAATTTTAACAGTCACGATGTAATTGCCCTTCAGGAAACCTGGGCTGAGCATAGTTGTCCACTGCCAGGGTATTTAGAAATATGGAAATCTGCTCACAGAACAAGCAAGAATGGCCATGCCAAGGGTGGCCTGGCCATTTATGTGACTGTTAAATTAGACGGGAGTATACTACCTCTGGCTTGGGAGGATAATTGGATCCAAGGAATTGTTATAAGGAATGGGCATGCGCAACAGTCCATTATAATAATTCATGTTTACATTGCCACTGGAACCATGGAAAAAAGGGGTAGGTTGTTGCGATTGATGCAGATTGTAGCCGATCTAGTTGGGATTTACCCATGTGCTAGTTATCTTATAACTGGTGATTTTAACACAAACCTGTGTCAGGATACAATGGAAGCTCTTGAGGGTCCAGACTGTGTTAACCGCCAGTTAATTCCTGAACAATTAAGGCCCCAAGGTTGTCTGCACTGCCCTTTGGGAGAGTACTTAGTCATGCATCTTAATAGTATGGGCTTTAAAGTTTTGAATGGTCGCTCATGTGATGATGCCCCCCCACGGTGGACAAGGTCCGATGGTCGAACTTGCTCCCATTTAGATTATACCATCTGTAATATTGAACTGTTTCCTCTCATTGAAAAGTTTCAGATTTACCGTCAGAGTGAGAGCGACCATTGTCCACAAATTGTATTAATCAAATCAAGATTTCCTGTTCATGATGTCATGCTGGTTGTGGGTGGTGGCGTTTGTTTCGAATCACTAAAGCGCATAAAATGGAATACTTCTATTGGTGGCACAATATTGGCTGACTGCATTAATTTTTTTAACTCTGAGAGTTTGGGTTGTGTGTTCACTATTGAGTCATGGGTCAAACTTTCTTGCCTCCTATTGTTAAAGTTTCCCCAACCCATGCGCAATTTTGCTCCACCCCAGTCCTTTCTTGTCTGCAGGGAAACTAAGACTTTAAAGAGAGCACGGTATAAGCTTGCAAGGGCAATCAGGAAAAGTCCCAATTCAGAGAGTTTATTCATTGAATATAATCAATTAAGGAAAGATTATAGGAAGGCTGTTTATGACGACCATCAGACCTATCTCGGTCAGTTTTGGGCTAAACTTCTAAGAGCAAGCAAAGATTCAAACTCCACGAAATGTTGGTCCCTTATTAATAATCTAACCAGTAATCAAAGGGGCACGGGCGTTGTTGACATTTCAGAAGGAGCATGGGTGTCTTATTTGACCAACCTTTTTTCTGATAGTGAGCAGGATGAGGAACCATTGGATGAGGGGGCCCATAGATCTACTCCTGCTTTGTTTAAAACATGTTTTCATCTATAGGGTCTCTACTTCCCATGCAGGGAGTAAGGAAGTCCTTCCAATCACGCCTTCCCCACATCATCTCGAGGGCTAAGCAATTTGGAGCCCCCGGTCCCAGTGGTCTTCCACAGGCATTATTTAAACAGGATCCTCTCTTTTGGGCTGATCATTTCGCACATTAGTTCGAACACTGTTTTCTGACCTCAACAATACCTGAGTCCTGGTGTGGTGCCATCCTCCACCCTTTATATAAAAATGGTTCATGGTCTGATCCTGCTAATTTTAGGATGATAGCCCTGCTGGACAATGAGATTAAGTTTTCTTCTGGCCTTTTGTTGCAGGATCTTCGAGCTTGGGCTGAATCGAAGGCCTTAATCCCCGTAGTTCAAACAGGGTTCTCAGCTGACTCAGGTACCTCAACCAATTTATTAGCCCTTTCTATTTTGATTGATAGGGCGGTTTCATCAGGCTTGATGCTGAATAGCTGTTTTGTGGACTTCAAGGCAGCATTTGATCGGATCCCCCGGAGTGCTCTATGGGTCAAATTACAAAGCTGGGGCATCCCTCCAGTACTTTTGGGTGCTATTATAGAACTCCACACTAACACCTGGGTCCGTATTAAGCTTGGCGATGGGTGCTCCCTTTCTAGGAAAATTTCGACCACTCGTGGTGTGAAACAGGGCTGTGTACTCGCTCCTCTTCTTTTCAATTTGTTTATTCCTGATATGTCAACATCTCTTGACGCCATCAATTCTCATCCCCCTAGGATCGGTGGCCTTAGGCTTAGTCAGTTGCGTTATGCCGACGATCTTGCTTTGTTCAGTTGTACTAAGATCGGCCTTCAATGGTTGCTTACTCAACTTGCAACGTATACTTCCGCTAAACAACTAGAAGTTAATTTGTGTAAAACAAAAGTGGTTTCCTTTGGGATGAAAAAACATTTGGGCTTTAGCTGGTACTATAAGAACCGCAAACTTGTTTCTGACCAGTCCTACAAATATTTAGGGGTGCATTTTGATTCGAGGGGCAGCTTTGTTAATCACAAGAAGGCAATTGAACTTAAAGCTGCGACTTTGCAGGTGGCTTTTTCCAAATTAGCAAAAGTGTTAAAGGGGCCGACCCTCATTCCCTTAATGAAAGTCATGAAAGCAAAGATTGCCCCCATGCTGGTCTATAGTCAAGAAATTCTGTTGGGCAAAGGCTCCTGCCTATTAAATAGGTTGCTTAATAAAATCTATAAAAGAGTTTTTCATGTTCCGCACCTGGCTTCACAAGCTCAAGTACGTTTGGAGTTTGGGCTTCCGGATCTGGTGGCAGTTGATGCTGGTGCTTTCCTGAAGTTGTGTCATAAACTGCGTCAGGCCTCAGTTGGCCATCTGGAGGCAGTCCTGTGGCAAGAAATTAGTGAGCCAAAATCGAAGTGCACTTACTCCCAATTTTTGGTTGACTGTAAACGGTGATTGGATGCCGGTGATCTCTGAAAAAGCAATCCCCCCTATTCCTTGTTTAAATCAGAGATTAAAAGGCTTATTCAATTGTACTCTTATCACTCAGACTGCTCTCTTTTTGCCCATTGGAAGCATGCCTGGGCAGTAATTGGCTCTTTTAAACCAGGTACGTCCTCCAGTTTCTTCTCCTGCTCATATGGGTTTTGGTTGAAAAAGGCCTTTTTGGCCCTCAGGATGGGTGAAAACATTTGCCTCAATGGCAGCTATCCCCTGGGGACAGTGTGATATGCAGAGGCTGTAGCGATGCAGAGGAAACCATTGATCATGTGGTCTGCCTATGTCTAGCCTTATCAAAGGAGCGTAGACTTTTGCTCCAGAGCAAATGGAATGAATTAGGAATTCACTCTTGACGACAAGCAATTATTCAGTCTATGGACCCAGGCAATCCAATGTTAAATTTGTTACTGACCAAATTTATTAAATTTGCACGATCTAAATTTAATGGCACTGCGAGCAGTGAACATGCTTAGTTGGATATTTTTCCATGCTCTTGCAATTTTGCCAGTTATTGGTTAGGACGAGGAATTTTATCGGTATTTGATGATGTTCAGTGAAATCATTATTTTATGCACCATGCACTTTAGGGCTGTGCCCATGTGTATTAGCCTGTGTTTATTGGGGCTTTGGGTCAGATGGCCGGTATTGTACTGTATTGTTTCATATTGTTTTTAATATGTTGCATGTGCAATTTATGGTGTGCTTTTAGTTTGAACTCAGTTCTTGAGGGCATTTGTTTTTGATAGTTTTTTTGTTGTGTTTTTTTTTCCTTTTTCCATTTTCCTTTTGTCTTGATCATTTGCATTGGATTTTATTATCTGTACAATACATTATTACACATAGGACAGCTCAGTGTGTGTTGTGTCCGCCAACAGTAGTGGTGTTGCTAACATTGACCATGTGTGTCATCTGTCTTCCCCCCCTTTTTGTTTTGTCACCCTGTCCTTGTGTGCATTACCATCATCTGGCAGAGGAGCAGGGGTGCCCGCAATGGAGGGAGCTGCATCCCACCTGGCCCATGTGGGTGAATCCACAAAGGGTGAAGGCACCAGTGGGATGGAGTCGAGGGGAGCTCCACGACGGGGACAGGAGGAGATACCAGTGACAGCGACTCCTCCTCTGATGGAAGGTAGCCACCCCAACAACAGGTACAGCCACCACCCCCCCCCCCACAAGCACTGCCCTCCCAGCAGCCTCTCAGTGTGTTTCCCGTGCCCGCTCACCCAGGAGGGTGGGCATTTCCTTCACCCCAGGCACATCAGACCCTGCCCCAGTCAGCCCTGCTGCCCTCAATGAGGAGGCTATTGACCTCCTGAGATCCCTCACTGTTGGGCAGTCAACCATTCTGAATGTCATCCAGGGTGTCGAGAGGCATTTGCAATAAACAAATGCATACCTGGAGGACATTAATTCTGCCGTGCTGCCCAACAGAGAGCATTTCAGGCCTTGAACTCAGCACTGATGGCAGTCATTGTCCCTGTGTCCAGCCTCCCCCTCCAACTCCCACTACCCAGACCCAATCCCCTAAACCTCAGCCTATCCCAAGCACATCTTCAGACCAGCATGCACACACATCAACACACAAAAGTGGCTCAGGAAAACATAAGCACCACACAGGCATTCACACAAGCACCATACCCATGAACACATATCAACATCCACTGCCTCCACTGTGTCCCCCTCCTCCTCGTCCTCCACTTCCCTCCCAGTATCGTCTCCACTCACACCTGCATGCACTACATCATCAGCCACTGCCTCCATCACCAGCACGCCCATCACAACTCACCACTCACGAGCAATCACCACCCCCACAATCATTCACACGTCCCCTGTGTCCTCTCCCAGTGTGCCTGTGAGCACTCCTCCCAAAGTACACAAACACAGGCACACACCCACTCAACAGCCATCCACCTCACAACAGCCTCCAAGCCCATGCACCTTCACCCAAACTCAGCAGATGTATACCTCCTACAACCACTACCTCTTCCTCCACTCCCACACCCCCTCCATCTTCCCATCCCAGTGTGTCAAAAAAACGTTTCCTAGCTAACATCAACCTCTTCTCTACACCTACCCCCCTTCCTTCCCCTAGGGCCAGGATGTCTAGATCCCAGCCCAGCACCTCAGCCACCAAATCTGCGTCTGCTGTGGTCCCTGCAAGTCCAGGTGGATCGAAGGGGGCACCTGTCAGAGCTGTCAGTGTGCCACCTACAGATGGGAAGTACTACCCGATTCCGCCACCTGACAAATTCAAGAAGGGGCGTGCATGCAACAGGGGGAAGTCACAACATCCATCCAGCAAGGCTTCATCTAAACACAAAGAGGACATTGCCAAGGTCCCAGCAGTGACTACCAAGCTGGGGAAGGGACACAAGAGCAAGGCCAAGTCATCTCAGGGAACAAAGCCTCCTGGTGAGGGGCTGGTGTCCACCATTTCCCCAGACAAGCCAGCAACCTGTACCACGGTCACCACGTTGCAACGACCGTCACCTGCACTGCCACATGCACCGCCACCTGTACCACCACTGCCACAACGTCAGTCTGCAGCATCCTCCCCAGTGATCAGCCATCCGAGGCTGCCAGAGACGGTCTGGCATTTCCCTGCACCACCACAGACACCTGCACCACGGCCAGCACCGGCAGCATCTCCGCCGCAGCCACCACCACCTGCACCGCCACCTGTACTGCCATCTGCACTGCCACGTGCCCAGCCGGTGCCACTACATCAGATGGCAGCAGCATCCCCAGTGGACAGCCGTCCAAGGCTGCAGGTGAGGTCCTGGACTCTGGACACTCCACATGAGGCACCACCACCAGCACTGGCACTACCAGCAGTTTGCAGCCTAAGTAGCTGCAGGATGGAGTGTGGCTCTGCCTCCATGGAGTATCATGCTACCTGTTCCGTGAACATCTCGGTCCGCAGACACCCAGGTGAAAGAATGTGAACTGCCACACCACAGGTGCAGCATCACTGGGCACAATGCCCCCTCCTGAACCAGTGGAGAGATGCATCCACTCCCCCAATCCTTGGCAGGAGGATGCGAACTGGGCATTATGCCCCCTCCAGAACCAGTGGGGAGATGCATCCACTCCCCCAATCCTTGGCAGGATGAAGCACACTGGGCAATATGCCCCCTCCAGAACCAATAGTGGGCAGAGCACCCACTAGAGAGACTGTAGCCTTGCACTCCCCAGAACCAAGCAGTGGGCAGAGCACCCACTAGAGAGACTGTGGCCTTGCACTCCCCAGGACCAAGCAGTGGGAAGAGCACCCACTTGAGAGACCTTGCACTCCCCAGGACCAAGCAATGGGCATGTAGCCCCCTCGAGGAGCAGTGGCATAGTACCATCTTCCTGCTGAGGTGTCCCCCCTCCCCTTCCCCCTTAGATGCCTGTGTTTTTTAGACATGATGCCCCTGCAGTGTTCTCTCCGTTTTGAGGCAGGTGTCATGTGTGGGCTTCGCCCATGATTTTTGGGACCACTGGTCCACGGACTTTACAAGTGACAGTGTACGGCCTTCTGTACATGATGTAAATATTTGTGTATACTGATTATGTTAAATTCTAATGTATTGCTATGTTTAAATGTTCCAATATATCACTGGTTCATTTCCTTTTGTCCTTGCGTTCTTCCAGGGGGTGACAGGGTGTATCTATAATGTTGTTGGATGTGTTAGTGTGTATGGTGTTGTGGTTGAGGGTGGGGGTGTTGCGTGTCGCGTGTGTGTGTAACTCTCTTTTGTATCCCCCCTCCCCTGTGAGCTAGGTGCAGTACTCACCGTCATCATCGCTGTTGCCTTCTTTCAAATTCATTGTGTATTAGTAGATACACCAACATGGGGAGGACCTGAAGTTCGGGCTCTATGGCGTCCTGGTTCTTTGTGGAGGGTCGAAAAGTGAGTGGTTCCCCTTCGGTGTACTGTTTTCGCCGTGCTTTTGATGTCGTTGGTACAGCCCCGAAAAAGCTGGCGGATTAACACTCCGACCGCCAAGGTGGTAGCAACCAACACCGCGGTGGTCACCGCCAACAGACAGGCGGAAGACAATGTACTGCCCACTGTATTATGACAGGTGGAGAAGTGTGGCACAATGGTTATAGCGGCAGACCCTGATGCCGAGATCTGGTCTGGAACCAGGGTTCAATTCCCACCTCGCCAGGTCTTGGGCTCAATTCCCTTGGACCAGATAATTCTCGCCTCAGTGCCTAATCTAATTAATGGGTCCCACTCTGTAACTCTGGGCAATAGCTTGCTTAATCTCCACAACGGCCCTCACAGCGCTTGGATGATTGGCTTCACCCTGGGGCTGTCCAAGAGTGGGCGCCTCACACGGAAAAGCCAAGAGGGGTTCCACAGCGGTATGCGTACAGCGCCTTGAGACCCTAACAGGTGAGTAGTGTGCTATACAAGTGCAAAGTTTATCAACAAGCTACATTCCTTAATAGACACAAAATGAGGAGGCTTTTGCAAAGTACTCAAAATCCTACCACCTATAAATGGAATGTGTGAGGCACATGAGGCCAAAACACTGTTACAACGATTCACATACATGTTGCAAAGTAAAGATGAGAACGTCATTCCCTAATGTGAATACTTCACTGCTCATACAAAGTATAAGCAAGAATGCATAACTTTAAATGGTTTTATGGGCCAGATATTAATGCCCATTTTCCCCATGGATTTTCATTGTACTTGTGCTACACAAGGATGCAGAAGGGCAAACCAATACCGTGAATGACAGTAACCAAAGTATTCAAGTGCTCCTTGCTTTGCCTTTTGTATAGTGATAATTGTTGAGTAGTGAAATACAGGCCAAAATAGCTGACGTTACTCGACCCGAGAAAGGCCTCACGTGTGTTGAGTTTGAGTGCATCCACACATAACATTATTTTGCATTAGTGGCAGACGAGAGAATCTGTAAGAATGCTGCACCTCCCCAAGACAGGGGAAAATGGGAGATGTATGCTCAAGAATTATTTGTGTTACCTATTTTTAAGTGATCAGCATGATGTGGCATACTTAGCAAGAAGTATATGCCAATGATGATGGATGTTTTCCAGGAAGGTGTGGGTTTCTGTGCACTTACAAACCAGCCAACAAGGCAGAATGCTTTTCACAATGCTGCAATGGAGTCTGCATTAGTGCTAGGGCGCAGTTTGTGATCCCCCACAGGCAGCCATCTCTATCACACAGGATGCTACAGTGAGGAGACTACCTGGGTTGTGCTATGTATAAAATCAAACCCTGAGCTGTACTTACAGTGTCTAAAGTAGGTAAATGGTGCAATGTACCTTCAGAAGCAAGGTGTAAAGTATTTGTACCAACATACACAGTAACTCACTGAAAACACTACAAAATGACACAATACAGGTTTAGAAAAATAGATGATATTTATCTAAACAGAGCAAGACCAAAACATACACAAGTCAAGATATGAATTTTTAAAAGAACAAGGCCCTCATTACAACCCCGGCGGTAATACTGCAAACTGGCCGGGGAAAAAAAAATGGGATCACAACCGTGGCGGAAACCGCCAACATAGACATCCACTTTAACACTCCGACCGCCACGGCGGTAGAAACAAACAGTGCAGCGGTCACCACCAACAGACAGGTGGAAGACAAAGTACCGCCCACCCAATTACAAGAGGCCTATCCACCACCTTTTCCGGGGCGGAACCAACGCTATCAAAAGCACGGCGGAAACAGTACACAGAAGGGAAAACACTCACCTCTCTACACCCAACGAGGAACCAGGACACCATGGAGCCCGAACTACACGTACTGCCCATGTTGGTTTACCTCCTCTTCTACAAGGAGTACGAACGGCGGCGGAAGCGACCACAGTGAGTACTGCACCTACAACACAGGGGAGGGGGGGAGGAAAGAGAGTGACACACACACGCAACACGCACCACCAGCACCCTTACCCTCACACACAACATACACACAAATACATGCAGCACATTATATATACACCCCCCCCACCCCCTGGAAGAATGCAAGAACAAAAGGGGAGTGCAAAGTCACAGTCTCTCAAGTCTCTCCAGTGGGTGGTTTGCCCACTGCTTTATCCTGGGGAGTGCAAAGCCACAGTCTCTCAAGACTCTCCAGTGGGTGGTTTTCCCACTGCTTTATCCTGGGGAGTGCAAAGCCACAGTCTCTCAAGTCTCCCCAGTGGGTGGTTTGCCCACTGCTTTATCCTGGGGAGTGCAAAGCCACAGTCTCTCAAGTCTCTCCAGTGGGTGGTTTGCCCACTGCTTTATCCTGGGGAGTGCAAGGCTACAGTCTCTCAAGTGGATAACAGTCTCCACTGGTTCTGGAGGGGGCCTGGTGCCCAGAGTGCTTCATCCTGCCAAGGACTGAGGTAGTGGATGTATCAATCCACTGGTTCTGGAGGGGGCATGGTGCCCGGAGTGCTCCACGTGCAGTGTGGCGGGTACAATTCCCTCACCTGGGTGTGCGTGCCATGAGATTTGCGAGGTTCAGGTAGCATGGTATGCCATGAAGGCAGCGACATACCCCACACTACTGCGGCTGCGCCTTCCAACTGCAGGTGTAAACAGTGATGGGAGAAATGCCTCATGGAAGCTGCCCATGGTCCAGGAAGTCTCCTCCAGCCTCAGACGACTGACCACTGGGGATGGTAGCCACATCAGCGGTAGTGCCAGTGTCCGAGGATGCTGCAGGGCCGGTGGCGGTGCTTGCGGTGCTGTCTGTTGCGGCGGTGCTTGCGGTGGTGCTTTCGGCGGTGCTGCCGGCGATGCATGGGTCAGCACCTGTAGAGGGACACAGCAGAACGTTTCCTGCAGCCTCTGACGGCTGCCCACTGGGGAAGAGGCTGGGGTCTGTAGCTGAGGCTGTAGACGTGCCGGGGCAGTGCAGGGGGCGGTGCTTGCGGCGGTGTCTGTCACAGCGGTGCTTGCGGCAGTGTCTGTTGCGGCGGAGCTTGCGGCGGTGCTGGCGGTGGTGCATGGGTCAGTAACTGCAGAAGGACACAGCAGGACGTTTTCTGCAGCCTCGGACGGCTGCCCACTGGGGAAGAGGCTGGGGACTGTCGCTGCGGCTGTAGACATGCCGGGGGTGGTGCAGGTGGCGGTTGTGGTGGCGGGGCAGCTAGCGGTGTTCGCTGCCGTACCGGTGGGCGTGGTCATGGACAGAAAGTGTGACACTGGTCCCTCAGTCAGTGACATGGCACACTGGCAGCCCTGATGTGTGGCACACTCGATGAACCCGCAGTTGCTGGCACCACTGTGGCTGGGGATTTGGTGGCTGAGGTGCTGGTCTGGGACCTAGAAAGCCGGGCCCTAGGGGAAGAATGGGGGGGGATGTGTAGGGAAGAGGTCAATGTTAGCCAGGAAGAGTTTCTTAGACACACTGGGAAGGGAAGATGGAGGGGGTTTGGGAGTGGAGGAATAGGTAGTGGTTGTAGGAGGTGTATGTCTGCTGAATTTGGGTAAAGGTGCATGGGCCGGAGGCTGTTGTGAGATGGATGGCTGTTGGGTGGGTGTGTGCCTGCGTTTGTGTAGTTTGGGAGGAGGGCTCACTGACTCACTGGGAGAGGACACTGGGGATGTGTGAATGGTAGTGGGGGTTGTGAGTGCACGTCAGCGTTGTGTGGTGATGGGCGTGCTGGTGATGGAGGCAGTGGCTGAGGATGTAGTGCATGCAAGTGTGAGTGGAGACGACACAGGGAGGGAGGAGGAGGACGTGGAGGAGGGGGACACAGTGGAGGCAGCGGATGTTGCTGTGTCTGCATGGGGATGGTGCTTGTGTGAGTGCCTGTGGGATGTGTGGTGCTTATGTTTGCCATGTCCACTCTTGTGTGTTGATGAGTGTGCATGCTGGTCTGATGGTGTGCTTGGGATAGGCTGAGGTACAGGGGATTGGGTGTGGGTGGAGGAAGTTGGAGGGGGGAGGCTGGACACAGGGACAATGGCTGCCATCAGTGCTGAGGCCAGAGCCTGAAATGCTCTCTGTTGGGCTCCCTGCCCAGAATGAATGCCCTCCAGGTATGCATTTGTTTGTTGTAAATGCCTCTCTACACCCATGATGGCATTCACAATGGTAGATTGCCCAACAGTGAGGGATCTCAGGAGGTCAATAGCCTCCTCACTGAGGGCAGCAGGGCTGACTGGGGCAGGGGCTGAGGTGCCTGGGGCGAAGGAGATGCCCACCCTCCTGGATGAGTGGGCACAGGACACACATGCTGAGGGGCTGCTAAAAGGGCGGTGCTGGTAGAGGGGGTGGCGGCTGTACCTGTTGATACGGTGGGCACATAGGTGACCGCCAGAGCAAGGGAACACCCATCAGAGGAGGAGTCGCTGTCACTGCTGTCTGCTCCTGTCCCAGCAGTGGAGCTCCCCTCGACCTCCGTCCCACTGGTGGCTTCAGACTCCGTTGTTTCGCCCTCCAGGGCCAAGTGGGTTGCAGCTCCCTCCTGCTCCGGTGCCAATGCTCCTCCGCGTGATGATGCTATTGCATACAAGAACAGGGAGACCACAAAAAAGGGGGGGAAGACAGAAGAAAAACATGTTCAGTGCATGGAACACCACTACCGTTGGCGGACACAACACACATGGAGCAGCCCTCTGCACTACGCCATGCACTAACAGTTCCTAGAAATTTCAGCTGACCATGGGGTACGAGGTCTAAGACCAATTACTGGACACCTGGAAGTCACAGGAGCCTGACTAGGTGTAGATGGCTCTTACCACTGGTGGGGTTGGGGTGCTACATAGGCGGCCTCACAAGGGACCTTGCCTACCAACTTCGCCCTGGCCTAGGGGAACCCACTGCCCACCTCCCCCACCCAGACACCTCGTAATGCGTGCAGAGTCAGCTGAATGAGAATGTACTCACCCCCTTGTGGCTGCTGTGATGCCCTCAAGAGCCCATCCAACTCCGATACGCCACTGCC
Source organism: Pleurodeles waltl (assembly GCF_031143425.1). Taxonomy (NCBI): domain Eukaryota; kingdom Metazoa; phylum Chordata; class Amphibia; order Caudata; family Salamandridae; genus Pleurodeles; species Pleurodeles waltl. The sequence continues at coordinate 565,501,158 of NC_090447.1, forward strand.
AGAATCCGGAACATCAGGGGGTGCAAGGTGCGACGGGCACCGCTCCCACATTGGGAGGCCATCTCCAGCTGGGCCTCCGCCGTCTTCTTGCTCCAGCGGCGCAGTTCCTCCCATCTTTTACGGCAGTGGGTGCTCTGTCTGTGGTAGACCCCCAGGGTCCGGACGTCCTTGGCGATGGCACGCCAAATACCTTTCTTCTGGTGGGGGCTGACCTAGAGGAATGGTACAGGGAGAAAGGAAATTACATCCCCGTCCGGACCATGATACTCATTGCCCCCCAGTTCCCACCTTTGCCCTGATGCACATACACTCACCATCCGCACATGCAGGCCTCAGCCACCCCCCCATGTATCTTCCATCCACACCACTCAAAACAGGCATTGTCCATGCAGCATGCTCACAGTCTACTCACCTGTCTGTCTGGAGGACCGTACAGTTGCTTGTACTGGGGGAGGACCCCATCCACTAGCTTCTCCAACTCCTCCGAAGTGAAGGCAGGGGCCCTTTCCCCAGACATATGAGCCATTGTCGCTTCCAGACTGAGGTCACAGCAGCACTTGCAGTGTAGATCCTCCCTTTTTGAAGGTCAGGTATCAAGTGAGTGAACAGACAGAAAATGGCTGTCACGTCCGCGGCGGTGCGTACCGTCACCGCCGGCGTACATCTTCCATAGGGCCCAATGTTAACCAATGCAGAATTGCGCTGCGGTCTTCGACTGCCCATCGCGACGGTGTACCACGCCAGCGCAGTTACCTCATATCCCCTTGTCCCACCTTACAGGTCAGGCAGCTGCCATTTCAGGGGGCCACATGGGATGGATTTTAACTGCGTCACACCTCTCTGGGCTGGGAATACAGACAGATACCAGCACATTGCGGATTAATAACGTTTCTGAAAATAAGACATTGTGATACCTCAGTGTTGGATGACTCTCTGCTCGCTGTTCTCCTCCATAGGGGAAGTTCGCTGGGGCAGGTGTTGAGATGGCGGCATCCTCCGGTGTACAGACCCCTGGAGGACCTGACAACAATGGAAGAGAGACACATCCTGGTCACATACACACTTGATCGTGCAACAATCCAGGAACTGTGTGCCCAGTTGGAGCCTGACCTGATGTCAGCTCTCCGCCATCCCACAGGAATCCCCCCTGTAGTGCAGGTCATGTTTGTACTCCATTTCCTGGCCAGTGGGTCTTTTCAAACAACAGTGGCCATGGTATCAGGGATGTCCCAGCCAATGTTCTCTAACGTGTTGTCCAGAGTGTTGTCTGCCCTCCTGAAACACATGCGCAGCGACATCTTTTTCCCTCAGGTGTAGGATTTACCGACAGTGAAAGGTGACTTTTATGCCCTGGGACATATCCCCAAAATCATTGGTGCCATTGATGGTATGCATGTGGCATTTGTACCCCCCCCAGAAATGAACAGGTGTACATAAACTGGAAGAGCTACCATTCTATGAATGTGCAGATGGTGTGTTTGGCAGACCAGTAAATCTCCAATGTGAATGCCAAGTATCCTGTCTCAGTGCATGACGCTTACATTTTGAGGAATAGCAGCATCCCTTATATGATGGGGCAACTCCAGAGGCACTGTGTGTGGCTAATAGGTGAGGCCAAGGTCCCAATACAGTTGACATAGGTGTCTGGGTATGGGGCTGTCCCTAAGGGTTAGTGTGTGTCTAACAGATATCCCTCGACATTTGCAGGTGACTCTGGTTACCCCAACCTGTCATGGCTACTGACCCCAGTGAGGAATCCCAGGACAAGGGAAGAGGAATGCACAATGAGGCACATGGGCGAACTAGGAGGGTGATCAAATGCACCTTCGGCCTCCTGAAGGCTAGATTCCAGTGCCTCCATCTGACAGGTGGCTCCCTATACTACTCACTGAAGAAGGTGTGCCAGATAATTGTGGCCTGCTGTATGCTGCACAACCTGGCTTTGTGACGCAAGGTGCCTTTTCTGCAGGAGGATGGGCCAGATGGTGGTCTTGTAGCAGCTGTGGAGCCTGTGGACAGTGAATAAGAGGAGGCAGAAGAAGAGGATATCGACAACCGAAACAACATCATCATGCAATACTTCCAGTGAGACACAGGTAAAAAGATGTCACTGCTTCCCACATCTCATACTGAGCTAGCATAAGTCTGTCATTTTATTTTCGTGTATGGACCCTGACTTGTCACTTTGCCTTCCCATTTCACAGATATGGGTCCCACTTTGTTCCCTCTGCCATGTTTACTCCTGGCCAACAGCTGTGTTACATTGGTATGTGAACAAGTAAATTGACATTGCTGTATTCCATAGTTATTGCAATTACACATTTGTGAAAGCACAGCCTGACTCCAGATTGTTTTGTGATTGAAGTGTGTTTATTCCTGTGCTAATAAGGGGAGGGGGTTGTAAAATGGGCTGGGGTGATGGTGGAGGAATGTCCATGGCAGAGCCCAGTCTATTTGTTTAAGATGTGTATTGTTCAAAGGGGCATTGGAAGTGGAGCAATGGCATTTTCAAGGATGGACAGGGTGACATAGTGGGACAGAAGGGTGACATTCAGGGGGGGTCTCATTTCCAGGTGGGGGTCTTGGTAATGTTCTCTGTCTTGTTCCTGGATCTCAGGGACCGTTTGTGGGGTGGTTCTCCATCTGGAGGTGGTGGGGTGCTGGTGTCCTGTTGTTTCTGTGGCGGTGCCTCCTGTCCACTAGCGCCGGCAGAGGTGGTGGGCTGTTCATCGTCCAGGCTCGTGTCAGGGACCCCTTGTTGTGCCACTGTGTCCCTCCTGGTGTTGACAAGGTCTGCCAGCACTCCTGCAATGGTGACCAGGGTGGTGTTAATGGACTTCAAGTCCTCCCTGATCCCAAGGTAGTGTTCCTCTTGCAGCCGCTGGGTCTCCTGAAACTTGGCCAGCACCATTGCCATTGTCTCCTGGGAATGATGGTAAGCTCCCATGATGTTGGAGACTGCCTCGTGGAGAGTGGGTTCCCTGGGCCTGTCCTCCCCCTGTCGCACAACAATCCTCCCAGTTCCCCTGTTTTCCTGTGCCTCTGTCCCCTGAACCGTGTGCCCACTGCCATTGCCCGCAGGTCCCTGATTTTCTTGGGGTGGTGCGTTTGCCTGGGTTCCCTGTAGTGGTGGACACACTGCTGCTTGACGTGTCCTGGGGACAGAGGGATGGGCCCACTGGGTGGGTGCTGTGCTGGTGTTTCCTGAGGGGGGAGGCTCTGTGGTGGCTTGTGCCAGTGTCAGGGGAACCAACTGTCCTGAGGTCCCAGATGGGCAGGGCTAGTCATCTTGATCCAGTTGTACAGAGCTGCTGTCATCACTGTGGGCCTCTTCTGTGGGGGGAATGGACATGTCTGGAACCTCCTGTCCGGTGACGTTGGGTACGGGTCCTGCAGGGGTGTAAATGCATAATTATTGTATCTGTGTGTGCCATTGTGTGCAATGGTTGGTTGTCTCCAGTGCTTGCATTATTGGCTTGGTACTTGTGTGATTGGTGATTTTGGGGCATGAGTGAGTCTCTGTACTGGACATGCTTGGGTAATGGGTGTCCATGCATTGGTGTTACATGCAGGGCTTGGCTTTGGGATGTGTGGGTTGTGTTGGTGGGGGATCTGTGGGTTGTTGGGGTGATGGGTGTGAAAGTGAGGGTGGGAGTATGTGATGGCATGCAGGTGGGGTGGGCGGGATAAGGTAGTAAAGATTTGCCTTACCAGAGTCTAGTCCTCCTTCTACTCCTGCGAGGCCCTCAGGCTACAGTATTGCCAAGACTTTCTCCTCCCATGTTGTTAGTTGTGGGGGAGGAGGTGGGGTCCACCGCCAGTCCTCTGCACAGCAATCTGGTGTCTGGAGATCATGGAACGCACCTTCCCCCGTAGGTCGTTCCACCTCTTTCTGATGTCATCCCTAGTTCTTGGATGCTGTCCCACTGCGTTGACCCTGTTGACAATTCTGCGCCATAGCTCCATCTTCCTTGCAATGGATGTCTGCTGCACCTGTGATCCGAATAGCTGTGGTTCTATCCGGACAATTTCCTCCACCATGACCCTGAGCTCCTCCTCAGAGAACCTGGGGTGTCGTTGAGGTGCCATGATGTGGTGTGGGTGATGTGTGAGGTGGTGTCTATTGTGATGTGTGAGGGTGTGTGTTGGTGTGTGTTGTTTGAGGTGCGTGGATGTTGTGTAAGTGATGGTGTTGTGTGTCTGTGGGAGCTGGTGTTGTTTTAGGTCGTGTCTCTCCCTGGCTTGCTTTCAAATTTCTGGTAGTAAGGGTTTGTGGGTGATGTGGGTATGTGCTTTATATTGGATTGGGTGTGTGGGTGTGGTGTGTGTATGTGTATCAGGTGTGTGTATTTCGAATTGTCCAATGTGGTTGTGTTTTGTAAGTGTGTGTGTATTATGAGCACAGCAGTGTGTACCGCCAATGGATTGCCGCGGTTGAAAGACCGCTGCGTTGATTCGTGGGTCGTGATAGTGTGGGCGTATTCTTGTTGGCGTGGCGGTGTCGGTTTTGTTATCGCCAGTTTATCACTGACCTTTGGTGTGGCGGACTTGTGTGGGTGTCTGTATTGTGGTGGATTCCGGGCTGTGGGTCGTAATACCTGTAGCGGAATTCCACGGCCGCAGCGGTATGTTGGCGGTCTTCTGCACGGCGGTAAGCGGGATTTACCGCCAGGGTTGTAATGAGGGCCTTAATCCTTAGAAAACAGTGAAAACACTGTTAGCGCAAAAAGTACCTGGGCAGCATCAGAATAAAGCCACACGGGCGAGTGTGCATCGGAAAAGGGCAGCGATACATCGATTTCTCAGTTGCAAGCGAGACCGTGTGTGTTTGTGTGTGTGTGTGTGTTTCACATAAGCTTTATTCGGCCAACAGACCATCAAAGCAATACAATACATTACAATATAATATAATAATATAAACCATAATGTCATAGAAATTTTTTAAAAAAGAATGATCCATGTTTGCCCGTCTTAAAACAATTTCAACTCATTGTAAATAAAAAGTGCGTATGCGCCATGCTGTTGCTAAAAACTTACTTACTGCGTAAATTGTCACATTTGAATTGTGGCTTTTTAAGATCCGCAAAGCTAAAAAACATTTCCTTAAATTCAATTCCCTACAGATTTTATATATCCATTTAAACCTTGGGATTGAATAGGCGGGACAAAAAAACATAAAATGTTCTACTGTTTCGGAAGGAATGCCACATACAGGACAGGTATCAGAGCTTGACTTAGGTCCCCATCTGCTCGTTAAGGCCTTCAGGGGTAATGTTCCACATCGAAATCTGGCATACAAACTTTTGCCTAACAAATCAGGTATTGTATCTAAGTATGGTTCAAACTCAGGGTACCATTTAAAATCAATAAACGAGTTAGTTAAATGACCATTCGATTTCTGAGAAATGTAATTATTACATATGTGGGACCAGTAAGCTCTCTTCAATACTTTTACATGGGGCTTCACAAGTTGCTGGGGATTCTCCCAGAAGTTCCTCAGTCCTAGCATGCAAAACCAACTAGATACGTGTTTGATCCATGGTATGGACATGGAGTTAGAGGTTTTTAACAATTCTAATAGGGAAGACTTATATATAGCCAGTTCAGGAACTACCCAAAGCCTCACCCAATATAGTAGGGGCCGTAAGATAATCAAATCGGCTATACGTTTAAGCCCTAGATCTAAAAAAAGGGGGGTTAATGGGGTGCTAGTGGGACAAGCACATAGAGCCCGAGCAAAGCTATTCTCAATTTTAGTTATCCTACTGCTATCTGTCATGCCCCAAATCTCTGCACCATAAACAGCAGCACCCTGTGCCTTGGCCACATAGATCTTTACTGCTGGAGACACAACTTTAGCGATCGTATTCCTGTAAAGGCGTAATATGGATGCTGCCCGATGTTGCAAAAGCCCGCCACTCTTACCGACTTGTTCGTCCCAGAGGAGTGAGTCTGTAAGCCTCACACCCAAGTAGTCGATAGAGCTAACCTGGTCCAAAATAGCTCCATCTAACCTGATCGTACACTTCTTACGAGAGCCAGAGCGAAGCACCATCAATTTTGTTTTGTTCGAGTTCAGCTCTAAACCAAAATTCCAGCAGAATGATTTAAATCTATCCACAAGAATTTGCAGCCCCATAGGGGTCTTTGAGATCAATAGAGAGTCATCCGCAAAAAGAAGAATTGGGATTTTCTGATTGCCTAAGCTGGGAGCATCATTCTGGCATGTCATGAGTTCTTGGACCACCTCGTTAATGAATAAAGAAAACAAAAGTGGCGCTAGGACACATCCCTGACGAACACCTCTTTTAATGGGAAACTTGTTAGTCAGTTCGCCTTGGTTACCCCATCTTACTTGAGCGTATGTGCCTTCATGCATACGTGTTAATAAATGAATGATATCAGATGGTGCCCCTCTTTTGTGTAGCACTCCCCAAAGCTTGTCTCTAGGGACCAGGTCAAAGGCAGAGCGCAGGTCTCCAAAAGTGACATATAGTGTTTGCTTTGCCAAGACTACATATTTCCAGTGTAGCACGGTCAACCTAAATACCTGGTCAACCGTGCTAACTCTAGAGCGGAACCCTGCCTGAAGTGGTGATAGGATCTGCTGCTCCGTCACCCAACTCGTCAGTCTAACTAACAATTGTTTTGCAAAAAATTTTTGTAGGTTGTCAATTAAACTGACCGGTCTGTAGTTAATTGGAAGATTTACGTTGCCCTTTTTATATATTGGAATAATTTCTGCACCCTTCCACGTCTCAGGGATCTGTCCTCCTTTTGCGATTTTGTTTGACAGCATATTAATATACCAGGTCCAGATGGGTAACTCTGATTTATAAAGGTCACCTGGAATTTTATCAGGGCCTGGGGCTTTACCTGTCTTTAGAGATTTAATGGCGTCTGCAGTTTCTTCTAGAGAAAAGCAAATATAGCTTTCAGAGTTAAATAGATTCCCACTGGACGGAGAAGTGGCAAGGTTAGCATTGGGTGAAATTGGGGGGTATAATCCCACTTTCTCACAATCGACAGTCCCAGTGGAGGCAGTTCCTTCGTACAAGAGAGAGAAATGATCAACCCAGGTACCAGGTTGAATATGGTTCCTTTGTATAAACCTACCCCCTCTCTCGTGCTTAGTCAGCAGTTCCCAAAAAAGCGTATTGTTGTTTGTTTTAGTAGCATCTAGCAAGTCCTGCCAAATAGCATCTTCCCAAGCTTTCTTTGATTGTAGGATTATCTTTTTATACGTGAATCTTGCTTGTTTGATTGCCCCCGTATACCCGGCCAGTATAGCCTTCCTTAACTCAGTCTTAGCCCTCATGCATGAATCATTAAACCAACTGCTGTTAGGTGAACCCCCATATTGCCGGTTTGCCGTGGCTACCTTTTTATAAAAGACACTTTGAAGTTTAACCATCATATCTTCGTGAATATCAAGAAGTGGAATGGCTTCTGGTTCGAAGTCTTCATAGGCTGACAGATTATCTAAGAACACTTGGTAGATCTTACATAGCAAATAGGGGTTTGACATGACTTTTGGCCACCTCACCTTTGTATAAGCATTGTTTAAAATAGGGGGAGGGGCCATTGATGTTTGCATATTCAAGGTTCTACCAAAGATATTCCCAGCAAGGGTGAGCAACAATGGAAAGTGATCACTCTCGCATCTTGAATCTACCCTCATATCTAGCAGCAATGGCCAAAGACGCACATCCACCAGAAAATAATCAATTATGCTGGCCACAGAACCTCGTAGGAATGTCGGTGCCAAGTTTAAATCAGAAGGAGTTCGACCATTACAGGCCCTTAGGCCAAACTTTAAGCATAGTGTAGCAAGCTGAGTTGCTACACGAGAGCGTGGAGGATAACTATCACCATCCAATTGTGCAATACCCCATAATTCGTCCTCATCCGCAGTTAAATCACTAAGAAACGCTGAGGGTTCGAAAGTGCAATTTACATCCCCTGCAATAATGAAATAGGAATTAGTTTGTAGCGTGTCTAAAAAGTCAAAGAGTAAAGTTAAACCGTGTGTTGTTCCTCCTCTAGTCGGGTAAGCGTGTGTCATTTCTTCCCGCCAGCAAGAGCGATGCATCGATCCGGATGGGCACCTCGGGTCCGGGCAGGCTTTGCGTTGATTTTCCACGTCCATCGATGTTGCATCTAAATCCGGTCGCACAGTGTCAAGAAACCTCGCTGCGTGGGTGCATGCATCGTTAACAGCAGCCGCTGTGGGAGCTGCACGTCGGTTCTCCAGCTGCTTTGTGTCAATCTCCCAGCTGCGATGCAGGTGGAGCATTGATTTTAGCCGCGAGGCCGGCGACGCGTCTACTATCAGCGGCGAGGCGGGTGGTGCGTAGAAAATTTCCCAGCACGGCGGTCTTTGCGTGGACTTCTGTCCTTTTCCACCAGCTGCACCTTTCAAGGGCCCAGAGACATGGTAGGACTCTCAGCAGAAAGCGCAAGTGCTGGCAGAGAGAAGCCTTTGTTGTCCCAGAACCTTCAACAACAGGAGGCAAGCTCAATTCAAGCCCTTGGAGATTCTTCACCAGTGGAAAGTCACACAAAAGTCAGTCTTTGTCCTCTCTCAGGTAGAAACAGCAACTGCAGTCCAACCCAACAAAGCACAGTCACAGGCAAAGGGGCAGAACTCCTCCTCCAGCTTCTCCAGCTCTTGTCCTTGGCAGAGGATCCTCTTGGTTCCAGAAGTAATCTGATTTTCAGGGGTTTTGGGTGCTCTTCATTAACCCCTTTCTGCCTTTGAAGTAGGCCTACTTCACAGAGAAACCTCTGGTGTTTTCAAGATCCTGCCTTGCCAAGGCCAGGCCCCAGACACACACACCAGGAGGTTGGAGACTGCATTGTGTGAGGGCATGCATAGCCCTTTCAGGTGTAAGTGACCACTCCTCCTCTCAGCCCAGTTGACCCATCAGGATATGCAGGCTACACCCCAGCTCTCTTTGTGTCACTGTCTAGAGGAGAGGTGCAAACAGCCCAACTGTCAAACAGACCAAGACAGGGAATCCAGAAACAAGCAGAGTCACAGAATGAATTAAACGAGAAAATGCATACTTTCTAAAAGTGCCATTTTCCAACACACAATCTAAAAACCAACTGCACTAAAATATGTATTTTGAAATTGTGAGTTCAGAGACCCCTAACTCCGCATGTCTAGCTGCTCCCAAAGGGAATCTGCACTTTAATCATATTTAAAGGCAGACTCCATGTTAACCTATGAGAGAAATAGGCCTTGCACAGTGATAACAGAGTTTGGCAGTATTTCACTGACAGGATATGTAAAAAACATAAGTAGATGTCCCACCTTCAACATACACTGCACCCTGCCCACGGGGCTACCTAGGGCCTACCTTAAGGGCTTCGGGGTGCCTCACATGTATAAAAAGGGAAGGTTTAGGTCTGGCAAGTGGGTATACTTGCCAAGTCGAATTGGCAGTTTAAAACTGCACTCACAAACACTGCAGTGGCAGGTCTGAGTCATGTTTACAGGGCTTCTAATGTGGGTGGCACAACCAGTGCTGCAGGTCCACTACTAGCATTTGATTTCTATGCCCTGGGCACCTCGAGCGCACTTTACTAAGGGCTTACCGGTAAATCAAACATGCCAATCATGGATAAGCCAATGTACACATATAATTTATACAGGGAACACTTACACTTTAGCACTGGTCAACAGTGGTAAAGTGCCCAGAGCAAACAAAAACAGCAAAAACAGAGTCCAGCACAAAGAAGAAACCTGGGAAGTAGAGGCAAAAAGTTAGGGGAGACCATGCCAACGATGTCAAGTCTAACAGATGTATTTTTAAATTGTGAGTTCACAGACCCAATACTCCTTTCCTTTATCTGCCCCAAACAGGAAACTGCGCTTAAGAGATATATAAAGTCAAGGCCCATGTTTACCTATTGGAGAGGTAAGCCTTGCAATAGTGAAAAACAAGTTTAGCAGTATTTCACTATCAGAACATGTAAAATACAGCAGTACATGTCTTATGTTTTAAATCACTTCTTCCTGCCTATAGGACTACCTAGGACCTATCTTAGGGGTGACGTAATAATAATCATAATATTAATCATCAACATCTAAAAAATAAACCTTACCTCCAACAACAAATACCCCTCCAACACTCCCACCTCAAAACCATCCAGAGAAAGATGGGCACATTATTACGCTGAGAAGCATTCCAAATAGCAGACTAATGGAAAAGGCTTTTAGGAATGATAATGCTCTGTTCTACGTAACATGGCCGAGAGGCTAGTTTTCTCTCTGGAAGAAGAAGGTGACAATTAGAGACCCCTTGATCCAAGGTGAAGGGTGACTGAAAGATGTGGAGCCAATAGGCAGAGCACCCTACCCCACTGGGATGGAAGGAGAAGGCCCCCAGAGACTTCCATGGCCCTTGTCAGGCCATATTGTGTGACATTTTGGGAGTCCAAAGTAAGAGCACAATGCACCAAAAATGGGGTGGGGGTCAAAATCCTCCTCATCTGTTATGGGTATCTACAGCCAGTCTTCTAGGGAGGTCCTACACTGCTGAACAGGTCTGAACCATCAATATTGGTTACTAACATGGATTAATTCCAGAGAAAGCCCCAAAAAGACTGCAAATCCCACTAGTGCTTTATAACACCCATGACTCCACCTGATGCTCCTCACCGCTTCACCTGACATACAGGTAGATTTTCTATGTAGCCTTCCCTTACCCTGTAGCCTGCTGCAGGTAAATTGTTCACTGACCACTTGACACTTTAATGCATGAGCTGCAGAGAGCAGTAGGACAAACTCATCTTATGCCATGCAAGAATGGTCCAACTTGGGCAGACACCATCTTGACTCAAAGGACAGCACTTTCTTCTTCTTTCAAGTAAAGGTACGCACCTTCACAAAGTCAAACTTAGCTAGAAGAGCAAGCAGGTGGGGAGGACAGCTCAAGATCCTACAAGGGTGACCATGCAAACAGCCCTGTGCAAAACGTACTACTGGAGTGTAGTGACCACAAATAATCCTCAGTTATTGGGATATGTGCTAAGTGGCCGTTTGCGCTTTTGCTTGCTAAAAACTGGTTTGAGGGGGAACTGTGAAACTAGATGTTATTCACAACTACATTGACAGTGTGCACAACACTCAACGTGTGGCCTTTGGATGGAAAATAGACTGAGAAAGAATCTTGTGACTTTTGTACATGAGCTAATACCTCATGCACAATTTTCTTGCTGACAACAAAAATCACACAAGATGCAATAAACACTTCACAAACCAGTTATCAAATCACTTGTTTACTTTACTGATATGTTAACTTATATATATACAATAGAAACAGAACAGTGTCTTCTATTGTTTCTGAATATGCATGCAGTGTTTCCCATGAGGATAAATGATCCTGAACTTGCTATGCATATAATCTGTCAAGGTTCTACTCACTTCTATAGTTGGGAAGGTAATCTGAAAGAACTAAATGGTCCAATGAGATATGATATAGTCTGTTTTGGATGTGGTAATCTCCCAAGCTGAATAGATATCGGTGAGTCAACACGCTAGGTGCTGCTGAGGAGGGATTATCAACGACTCATGCCCTGGTACCATTCTCAACATATAGAACTGCTGGAAAGAGGTCAGCCAGCAGGTGCTCTCCCAGTTCCAGGAGGGTGACTTTGTTGCACTCTCCAAGGAAGAAGCCAGCAAAGAGCGGCATGTCTCTCTCTTGAATGGCTCAATAGACATGGTAGCCTGGAGACCACTCTCATTAAATTAGTAGGAAATAACACCTCAAGCTGAACCCATAGCTGGACAATTTCGGATCAGTGTGACCACAATAATGGAGAAGGCAGTACAAGTTATCACTTATAGTATTCATAGAACCAGAGACTGAAATTGTAGAGGTTCCTTAGGTTAGGCACACTGTTGAGGAGCAGGAACCTGTGCAACAGCAGGAGATGTGATCTTTAGTCCACCACAAGACCAAGCAGAGGTGAGACAAGAGGTCACCCTAACCCTATCAACACTGCCTGACAACACATGAAGAGGGAATGAACAATGTAGACATTATGAAGGAGACTGAAACCCTACATACACATACCCATGCAGCAAGTAGCATTGGGGAACATGGGCATACTATCTATAATATAAGCACAGATACAAATCCTGAAAAAGGCTTGTCTGGCAATGGATTCATTCAGACACTTATTGACCCAGACCCAGGAGACCATTGACTACTTGCTACCATCTTCGATCACCTCCTGCACCTCACTGTCCTACATCAGTAAGAAATCCGTCCCTGCTGCCCAACTATCAAGTGTACAATCGGCTCATTAAAAATGCTTAGAGATCACAGAATCATGATGCACATGAGTTTTAAACATGTTGGGGCTGGGGTGGGAAGTGTGATAAATCAGCTGGGAATGAAAGAGATCTTCAGGGGTCATGAATTGTTGTGGTGGCTAGTATCCAGCAGCAAGGAGATTTTTTCAGTGTCTTAGGGCCGGCTTGGCAGGGAAGAGAGATTGTTTGGTTAGGGTGGAAGGCAGGGTAGGGCAACTAGTGGTCAAGTTAGTTCTTAATGAGTGTAATAGAAAAGTGATGATAGAGTGGAGATAAGGTATTAAATAATTTGCACAATCGATTTTGTAAAATAATTGTTTACTATTGCAGTTTGTGTGTGTTTGAAAAGGAATTTACGTATGTATAATTTATTTGCTATCCATGTGAGGGGGAGGGTCTCATGCAGGCCATGTCTTGAGTAGGTGATATGCCTCCATGGTGGATGTAATAAGCTCTGCCTTATAACTATACCATCATTGCTGAATCTGGGGACTCATTAGTAGGTCAAATCAGGTCTGCACCACTGATCATCGTTTCATTATATCCATTGTCCCATAGCAGATTTGTTCTGTGACCATACAATCTACCTTTGGTACATGAGTGAAATTTATGGTCCCATTGACATTAGTGATGGATCCGTGGGGCTGACTACAGAAACAGAGATGGGTACTATGTTCTTGATTTGTTTTAAGACCTTTTTAACCGGTTGTGTGCCGGTGATGTAATGGTTACATCCCGCGGCATAGTGCTCCTGTGCCGAGGACATAACTATTAGATCCTGGCACTGGAGCATGGGGGGAGTTCTAGCGTTCCCCCCGTGTCCCTCCCACTCCCCTCCCCTAGGCAGGGATAGAAAGGGAATCGCTTCCCCTTCCACCTCAGAACCCCCACCCCCCAGTGATGTCTGAGGACGTTGAGTGCGCGATCGCACAGTGACCTCATCAGAGGCTGCCACCATTGCACCAGAAGCTCAGCTTCCAGCATCATCGGAAGAGAAATGAAAGAATTTTTCTTCTGATCGGGGGAAGGCAGAGAGGCATGAAAAGAAAGGAAAGGCAATTCCTTTTCTTTCATGTCTCTCCGAGCATTTCTGCAGCCTGATCGTAAAGTGATGGGACTGCAGAAATGCCCACTAGACACCAGGGAGGTTTTCTTTTTTTCTATAAACAATGAAGGGGAGCGACTCCTTGAGCAAGGGTCCCTCCCCTGGGGGCAACTATTTTTGAGGCCTTTTATGCCCCCCCGGGGGAAGATCGGCCTGTTTTAATTAGGGCGATCTGTCCTCAGAGGGAGCAGAAGCCGCTAGACACCAGGGCTAATTTAAAAAAAATGTTTTTTACAGGTCAGGAACGACCCCTTAAGCAAGGGTCACTCCCCCGGAACACATTCTTTTTAGGCCATTTCTGCCCCCCCCTTGGTGGCAGATCAGCCTATTTTTATTAGTCTAATCTGCCCACAAGGGGGGCAAAAACGACTAGACACTACTAAAACTTACATCAGTTTTTATACAAGGGGAGCGATGCCTTAGGCAGGGGTCGCTTCCCTGGGGGCAATTTTATTTTAGGCCATTTATGTTCACCCTGGGGGCAAATTGGCCTATCTTTCCTAGTCCAATCTGTCCCCAAGGGGGGCAGAAGACTCTAGACACTAGGGATTTCTTTTCTTGCATCAATTTCATTCAAGGGGAGTAACACATTAGGCAAATGTTGCTCCCCCAGGGTGCAAATTTATTTTAGGCCATTTCTGCCCCCCTTGGGGGCAGATTGGCCTATTTTAATTAGGTTGATCTGCCCCCAAGGGGGGCAGATACCACTTGGCACCAGGGATTTTGTTATTGTTTTATTTTGTTTACAGATGGGGAGCGACCCCTCAGGCAAGGGTTGCTCTCCTGGGTGGCAAATTTATTTTAGGCCATTTCTGGCAGATCGGTCTATTTCTATCAGGCTGAAACCACTTAGGCACTGGGAATTGATGTGTGAGTGTGTGTGTGTTTTGTTTGGGGGGGTGTAGGAGGCTGACCTGGTTTGTAATGGGTACCTTGGGTACTTACACCTTATACCTTACACTAAGAAGGGTCCAGTTATCCCTTCTTAGTGAAGTAGTAGTGTTCTAGCAGCTTCGGCTGATAGAGGTAGCTATAGCAGAGCAGCTTAGGCTGAACTAGGAGAAATGCAAAGCTCATGTAATCCCACTTATAGTTGCACAGTACTTATACACAAGTAAAGACAATACTTAATGTTACCAAAAATAAAAGTATTTTTTATGACACAGTACCAAAAATATCTTAGAGACAATACTCCTTCTGGAGGCAAGAATTATACACACTATATACACTAGACACCAAAATTAGACAAGTAAATAGTCATAGAACAATGCAAACAGTAGGAAATACTATAGAATGCAATGCGAGAAAATAGGTCTAGGGGCAACACAAACCACATACTAAAAAAGTGGAATGTGAATCATAAATTCCCCCCAAGACAAGTGCTGTGTGTGCAGAATCACTGGGAGAGTAAGAATACAGTAAAGGTAAGTAAATTACCCCACCCCAGAGCCCAGAAAAGCAGGAGTAAAGTACTACAAGTTTCCTTAGGACACACCACACTTCGTTTTTGGAATTTTGCAGCAGCCAACCAAGTCTGCAAAGAACAACTGCTGGATTATTGGACCTGAAGATCTGCAAAGGAAGGGGACCAAGTCCAGAAGTCTAAAGAAGTTCCAGGAACGACAGGAGCCCCAGCCAACCCAGAAGAGGGTGCAAAAGAAGAGTCCCTAGTTAGTCAAAGACTGCAGAAATGCACCCTAGGAAGATGCCAGCAGGTTCCTGCATGATGCAAAAGATGTCCCACGGGGTGAACATTGTTGCAGATGAGATTTCGTGTTGGAAGGTGCTAACAAGCCTTGGCTATGACAAAAGAGTGTTTTTTGTCAAAATGGCGCTGGATGGACCCAGGAGGGACCTGGGGGCTTCAACTCTGCGTGAGGAGGAAAAGAGGCCTCTCAGCACTTTAGAGAGCCCTCAGGATGCCAGCCAGCATCCCCAGGACCCGGAGGATCTGGGTTCAAAGGAGGTGCAAAATGCACTTGATGCAGCACAGCAAAAGAAGGTCCCATGCCGCCAGAGAACAACTCAGCGAGTTGAGCATAGTAGGGTGGAGTGCTGGGGACTTGGGCCAGGCTGTACATGAAGGAATTTTGCAAAGAGTGCACAGATGCCTCAGGCGGTGAAGAAGACACAGTACATAGGGGTACCATCCTTCTTGGGGAAGGCAAGGTCTTACCTCCTCCAAATTGCATCAGCAGGACCTCAGGACAGTCTATGTCAATGATGTCCACCCTCTGTGTCCTTAGGAGCATGCTCGTCATCGTGAGAGGAGTCCCAGGGTACCGGTCATCGTCTTGGAAGGTGCCTGCTTGGCGCAGGGGAGTGATTCCGTCACTTCACAGGAGATTTATTCAGTTCTTCTGGTACAGGATGAAGACAGGGAGTCCCCAGAGCTTACACACCATGGAAACTGTTGCAGTTGCTGACAAACATGGCAACATTTGAAAAGATAGTCTTCGGGGTCACCAAGCTTCTTTGGCACATTATGCAAATACTGGAAAGCTGGAATATTTTCAGCTTCTTGAATGCAAAATTTACTCTTGAACAATATCAGGATATTTTAAAAAGTACAATTGTTTTTATTCTTTTCTGCAACAACAAACAATGGCGGTGATTCTAACCGCGGTGGGCGGCGGTCGCCGCCCGCCATGCGGTTACCGCCAAATGACTGCACCGCGGTCACAAGACCGCGGCGGCCATTCTGGCTTTCCCGCTGTGCTGACGGGCGACCGCCAAAAGGCCACCCTCCAGCACAGCGGGAAAGACCCAGCAACGATGAAGCCGGCTCCGAATGGAGCCGGCGGAGTTGCTGGAGTGCGACGGGTGCAGTAGCACCCGTCGCGAATTTCAGTGTCTGCCAGGCAGACACTGAAATTCTTTTTGGGGCCCTCTTACGGGGGCCCCTGCAGTGCCCATGCCATTGGCATGGGCACTGCAGGAGCCCCCAGGGGCCCCGCGGCACCCCCTACCGCCATCCTGTTCCTGGCGGGAGACCCGCCAGGAACAGGATGGCGGTAGGGGGTGTCAGAATCCCCATGGCGGCGGAGCGCGCTCCGCCGCCATGGAGGATTCTCAAGGGCAGCGGAAAGTCGGCGGTACACCGCCGACTTTCCGTTTCTGGCCGCGGCTGAACCGCCGCGGTCAGAATGCCCAGCGGTGCACCGCCAGCCTGTTGGCGGTGCTACCGCGGTCATTCGCCCTGGCGGTTTTTACCGCCAGGGTTAGAATGACCACCAATATCTCTTAATTCTCAGTTTGTCCTACTGATGAATTAAAAAACTATTTGCCTACTTCATGTCCCTTTTTACTCTACTTACATCAGATAATTTAGGCATGAATAACCAACATGATTTGTGTGAGTCTTCAACTGGAAATTTCTAGTTTTGTGAATCAGGTACAAACTATGCATGTGACTATGTTTACTTTTTGCTAAATCTATTTACATTTATCAATGAATTATAATAAGATACATTTACAGCTCAAAATCAAGCTTTGCTCACTGAATACAACTGCATGTTTTATATTATGCATACACAGAGATGTTCCTTTAAGTGTAATTCCAAAATGAATCCAATTACTGAACATCTGGGTAACAAATGTACATGCATGAAGAATTTTTGTCAAGTGTATGTATGTATATATATATATATATATATATATATATGTAACAGACCTAGATAAATACTAGTCTGGGTAAAATCAAATCCACAGTTTAATTGATGATAGTGATAGTACTTAGAGCTGATATTGGCAACAACATATCAACAAATAAATCAAAATAACTGTATCACTCAAACAATAACCAGGATGAAATGTGTTTAGCTCCTCATTAACTGATTATATTAAACAACAAAAGGGACTTTGTTAAGGCAAAGACCTTGCCTTGAGGATCAGAATAATAATATTCTTTAAACTGAATACTTTTCTTAACAATGTGAACGTTAAGCAAGCTTTTGTGTTATCAAAAAGGATTGTACACCCGATGCAGGGAACACTTATTCCAAAACTGTTTTCACGTCACTGATTCTATGCAACTATATTCCACAGGTTCATACTCTGTTCTTTTCTGTGATGCATGTTCCAAAACTACATCATGTTTTAGCTTTTTTATCTTGACAAATGGATTGATCACACATTTCCACACTGAGGGGCATATTTATGGGCATTTGTTGCAGGACAGCGCAGAAAGTCACCTTGCTGCGCTGCCGTACATCAAAGTGAAATGGCAGGAATGTGCCATATCTATGGCATAAGGTGCATTCCTGTCCTTTTCTCCTGGTCTGGCGCACAATGGGCTGCCTAGCGCCAACACAGGCACCTTTGCACCTTAGCACAAGGGTGTCTGCATTGTATGTAGGATTGTTTTTGTAAATGAAGGGGCATATTCCTACACAATAACAATCCTGGGAGGGTTTTTCCTCTTTCTACGCGTGCTGCAGGATGCAGCACATATAAAAAGAGGAGCAAATGAGTAGAAATGATGATATTTCTGCTCGTTCTGTATCTCCTGGGGAAGCGTAAGGTTTTGGCACATCCCTAGGTTCACAAGCTTTTGTAAATCTGGGAATGCATCAAATTTCATGGGTGTTACATGGGAACAAACACCACATGTGAAACTCCTCCTTTGCACTGAGTAAGGCAAGGCAGCGATTTGTGCTGCCTTGCCTTAATCCATATCTATAAGGCTATTCAAATGTCATGCAAAGTGGCTTTGCATGGCCTCATAGATATGAGTTCAAGGTTTGTCCGCCCGTTGCGTCACAAACAAGTGATGCAACGGCAGTGTAAAAGCTCATATATATGCTCCTATGTTTCTGTAAGTTCATTGGGTCCAATTCGTGAAGGCCCCTACTTGTGGGCTTTGTAGCGCAGGGCAGCACAACAAGTCACCTTGCTGCGCTGCCTTGCATCACAGAGAAAGCACAGGAATGTGCTGTATTCATCCAGTGTGGTGCATTCCTGTCCTTTCCCCTTGCACTGGCACCCTTTTGGCAGCCTAGCACCATTGCAGGTGCCCTGGCACCATGTCTGCCAATAAAACTGGTACTTGTGTGGGTAGGCCTAGGGCTTGCAACAGGAAAGAGCCTGAAAGGCAACATGGACTCATCACATTTTATTCATTGAAAACTGCCCTATTTGTAATGTGGCTAGCTGTGAATTTTGGGCCCTAGCTCAGCAAGCACCTAGGGAAACCTAGCAAAATTGTAAATTTCTAAAACTAGAGAAATAGGGGAATACCAAGTGGGGTGCCTTCTCCTACCAAGTCGTTCCACTCAGAAGCCTTTGCAAACCTCAAAGTTTGATTAAAAGCATATATTTTCCTCAATTTCTGTGAGGAAAACGTCTGGAATCTATGGGGAGCCACACATTTCCTACTACCCAGTATTTGCCCAAGTCTCTCAATACAAATAGCCCCATACTTATGTGAGTAAGGCTACTGTCTGTGACAGGAAAGGCCTCAAAGCACAACATGGACTGTTCACATTTTGCCATTGAAAACTAACTGTGGATATTAGGCCTTAGTTCCAACAGTGCCTAGGTAAACCTAGCAAACCTTTATTTTGAAAACTAGACACCTAGGGGAATCCAGGGTGGGGTGACTTGTGTGGCTCCTACTAGGATTTCCTACCCAGAAGCCCTTGCAAAGTCTGACTAAAAGTACATTTTTCTCACGTTTCTGTAATCAAAGGTTTTGGAATCTGCAGGGAAAAACACATTTTCATACACTTACTCTTCTTTTAAGTCTCCCTTTAAAAATGGCATCTTCCTTGTGTGGATAGGGCTAGTGGTCATGACAGGAAAGGTGCCAAATATCAACATTGAAGCATCAAGTTTCCAATGAAAACAGACCCTGGCTTTGTAATATAGGTAGCAGTAGATTTTGGTCCTTAACTCTGCAAGCTCTAGGGGAAGTCTAGCAAACCAGTACAATTTTGAAAACGATTTACCTAGGGTAATCCAGGGTGGTGTGACTTGTGTGGCTCCCACTAGGTATTCTTTCCCTGAAGTTCTTGCAAACCTCAAAGGTTGACTGAAAAACACACATTTCCTGAATATTTATGTGAAGCAAACTTTGGGAATCTGTTGGGAGCAATACATATCCTACCACCCACCATTCCCCCATGACTCCAGATAAAAATGGCACCAGACTTGTGTTGGCTGGGCTAGTGGCCGTGATAGAAAAGGTGGCAAAACGTAATATGGACTAATCCCATTTTCCCTCCTAAAATGGACTCTTGTTTCACAATGTGGCTAGCTGTGAATTGGGGGCCCTTGCTCAGTTGTCACCTGAGAATCCTAGCAACCCTGCACATTTTTGAAAACTAGACAGCATAGGGGAACCTGGATGGGGGGGTGGGTGAGTTGCATGGCTTTGTACAGGATTTCTTACCCAGAAGCAATTGCAACCCTCACACCTTGACTAAAAACATATTTCCTCACATTTCTGTGATGGAAAGTCCCAAAATCTGCAGGGAGCAACATATTTCCAACTACATACGATTCTCCCATGTCTCCTGATAAAACGGTACTTCACTTGTGTGGCTGGACCTAGTGTCTGTGACAGAAACAGATCAAACCAAGGACGAGTGTCCCTTTGCAAGGATTCCCATTGACCTTTGTTTGATCCATTCCTGTCACGGGCAATAGACCTAGCCACACAAGTGGGGCAGCATTTTTAGCAGGTTAAGTGGGGAAACTCTGGGAGGTTGGAATTTAGTGAATTTCTTCTAATTCTGGAAGAATACTTCACAGAAATGCATAGCAACATTGACATTTTTGTAAAGTTTTGATGTTTGCAGGACATTGTAGGTAAGAAATCATTGTGGGCTCTACTAAAGGCACACAAACCTGTATTCCCTGGGTTTTTCAGATATGCCTGTGTTTGGACATTTTACCTGGGTGGCTCCTGAGCTCAGGCCCATAAATGCAGCTACCCATTTAATTTATGTTGGCACATTGCATGTTGGGCCCTCTCCTTTTGCGGACGCTATGCCCACCCCCACAGGTGAAGTACAATTCTTATCAGGAGACATGTGGGGACTCTGGGTGGCAGGAAATGTGTGGCTCCCCACAGATTCCAGTACTTTGTTTAATAGAAAGATGAAGAAAGTTGTGTTTTAGCCGCCCATGTTTAAGGATTGTAAGAGCTTCTGGATAAGAAAACCTGGGGGAATCCATGCAAGACATACCACCATGGAGTCCCTCTGGTGTCTAATTATAAAAATATCTAGTGTAGGTAGATTTCACCTAGAGACAATGTATACCCTGGCAGAGAAAGACAGAAAGACAAATATTATTGCACCACCAAATACTACTTAAGACCACACACACAGATACTGGTTGGATTTGGGTGAGCATGAATGAAAAGGTCAAAATGTAAGTTTTAGTGACACAAGACTTCATGAAAATTAAAACATAGACATCAGTGTTAATAAGAGAATTATAAGTTAGCAAGGCTGGGCCAGTGACTCACAGCTTGTGAGCTGGAAAGTCATTACAAGGCACCAACCACTTTACAGGCCATTCACATACCTTTCATGGGTCACACAAACAAAAACACTCACCCCACCAGCCAGAGGATGAGCACATTACAACACTCACATCAACAAATGGCTCCATCATAGGCCCATCACTTTCGGACCCCCATGATACTGACACAGCAATCACAACGACGGGCAGCTGCAGAGTGTCTGGACTGGCAATTGGCTGCAAGTGTGTGTGGAGTGCCCCGTAGCAAGTCACTACACACCCACACACTGCCAGCCGAATGTCAGTTCGCACACACCTCCAGCCAGATGCCAGCCACACACACTGCCAGCCAGATGCCAGTTCAGACAGCAATCACACCGCCTTGCCGCTGGTGTAATGTGTGGACTGGTGTTTTGGTGATGGCATGTGTGTGCAGTGACTTGCTGCTGGACACCACACACACACTGCCAGCCAAACGATAATTGACACACATCACAAGCTAGGCACCAGCCACACACACACCACTAGCCAAAAGTACTTTCATTTTCTAAAACACTCTCACAATGAACAGATTGCACACACAAAATACAGACAGGAAGCAATAAAACAAAAAAGTAGCGTATGAAATACCAACTTTACTATATACATAACAGGTGTAACTAATCACATCAAACTGCTGCCAACCAGGGGCCATATTTGTCACATTTTCACATAGTGCAATGCAGGAAGACACCTTTCTGCACTGCACTGCGCGAAGGAGGGAGGGCAGGAATGAGCATTATCTCTCAAGATATGGTCCATTCTTGTCCTCTGACTGCACTGGTGCACAATTAGCAGCCAGCGCCAATGCAGGCTCCCCTGGGACAAGGGTCATAGGGGTGTCTTTCTATGCAGGATTGTTTTTATGCAGGAAGGGACACCTTCCTGCACCAAGACAAATCATCTGAGGCTTTTTCTTCTTTGTACCTGTGCTGCAGAATGCAGCACACATAGGAAGAAGAAACAGTAAGGAGAAATAAACATATTTTTCCTTTTTTTGCCTCCCCTGGGGAGGCTTAGCATTTTGACGCATTCCCAGGTCTCCCACTAATGGTACATCCGGGAATGCACCAAAATCAATGGGTGGATGCATGGAAACTCCCATGTTCCACCCATGCAACATCTCCCTGGGGTAGAGTAATACAAAGCAGCAACTTGCGCTGCCTTAGGTTACTCCAGGTATTAAGCAACGCAGGGCCATGCAAGGTGGCCTTCCGTTGCTTGGCAAATCTGACTTAGGGACTGCGTTGATTTTGCAATACCCTGTGGGACACAAGGGCAATGTAATCCCTTAATAAATCTGGCTAACTCTCATGGTTGCTCCCAATGCTTAAGTTCTGTATGTTATTAGAAGGCCACTTATGACAATGCATACAATTCTGCTTTCAGACTCATCTTCAGACACAGACTCTACATCTTTAACAAGGAAATTATTTTTTGGTTGCTGGAGAAATGTATTCAGGAAAGTGGCAAACTTTCTATCTAGCCAAATCCTCAAAAACTCTGATTCTAGGAAGACTTGCCTGCTCAACAGCAACAAGGCTGCCTAATACAGACTGTTTAAACTGTACAATACTCATCTTGGATTCTGGAGAACATTTTTTTCAAACAACATAAACATTGAAAGATGGTAAACAGTCAACTTCTTGTACCAGACATATGGCTTTTGAGCAACATTGTGAGGCTCCAACCATTGCGCTACTCTAGCTAAACCTCCCATGTGCTACTTGTAGTATAGAATGCACACTGGTTTGCACACTTCTGCAAACTGACCCCAAACAGTCACAGGCTCAGCTATCATTAATCATCATTAATAGTTGTGAGCATGTGTATATATCCTCTGTCTGGAAATCTCACAGGAAGCACTGAATTGCTATGGAAAGCACTGCTCTGTCCTCTGTTTTTTGCACACAAGCTTCTGAGGGTACCCTTTATGGTTAGAGTGGATTGTTGTGCCACATACCAAAGTACACACTTTGAACAATTCTTTAATAATTGAACAGCTGTGTCGAAATTGTTCACATTCAAATCGTGACTTTTGTGAAAAGGTGCTCTATCAAGTTCCCACACAATTTTCTCACTGACTCCAAAAATAGAACGATAACCAGGGGTCAATTGTAGATTTCCTACCAGTGTACAACCCTAAAATGATATGCATATCCAGCTGCACTTTCACACACAGCATATACTGCTTAATACCAAAACATGCCCTCTTGCTGGGAATGTGATGTCTGAAAACAGATATATCTTTTCCATGGAACATAGATCTCAGAGAAACAATCTACTAAATGGTCAAGGACAGGCCAGTCTTGAATGGACAGTCACAATCTGGGTGATGTTGTGGCAACACTGTAGCATCATTCACAAAATGCAGCACTGCTTCAGAAGCAAATACTGATCTTGCATAGTTGTTGGAACTTTAGCAGTGACCATAAAGGGACTAGTAGACCAATGCAAAGACAGCAATTGCTTCCTTAGCGATCCCTTCAGGAAAGTTAAACACCAGAACAGCTTAATCCCATAGGGGTTTGTGGGAGTCCACCAGATTGCTCCTGAGTGTGGCACTTTTGTCCCTTAAAAACTGTTCTGCATACGAATTAGTCTACTTGACAATATCATTCAAAACATGTCATCAATAAACAGTTGGGAGAATTTGATAGGCAAAACATTTTCAATATTGATTCTATACTCCGACACACCACTACAGACAGGCTAGCCATGCTGCTCCATGTTCCTAGCACCTGAGCACCAGTTCTAAGAATGTGTCCAGCATGTCCTTGACACCCAAGGGGTTAAACACCTTCAGGCTACATAAAGCACAGCCATAAACCTAACCCCTAGAGAATGCTGCACTCCCAGTTGTAATGCAAATGCCCTACCATTGGGAACGCTTTAAAACCATTATGTGAGAATCCCAGATGGTCATGAATTCCTTGATCCAGCGAACATAGTACCAGTTGCAAAGATTACTTCTGAGGGGCTGCTCTCACTGCTACAGCCACCGACATTTCTTAAATCATTGGTAATGTCCCTGTCCTGTTGGGTCCATGACAATGCAAGACAAATATTCAAATTTGTAGGCCCTGTAGAGCATTAGGGGCACTCCAGTTATGTAAAGTAAATGTATTATTAGTGTCTCTCCCTCTATGCCAAAAAGAACTTCTAGTTTTTCATTGATGTTTCTTTTTTTTCCCTTTTTTGTTTTGGGGTGCCTAGTCCCACCCAGGCACCCCATGTGTTACTAATGTTGGGGGCAGCCCACCGAAACCACCCCTGGCTGCCCCACTAGCTCCCACATGACAGACTATCTCCCATAGGAACTGGCAGCTCTTTTCTTCAATGCTTGCTCTTGTAGGTAGGGTGTTCTTACTGGTGGTGGTCATCTGCTCCCCACAGACATGGGCATTGGGAGTGGGGCAGGCCCACCACAGATGGGGTGAGTGCAGAGGCACCTCCTCATCATTCCTTTGTTCATCAGAGGCCCATAATTTGGATCCTGGCCCCCCTCTTTTTCTCATTCTCTCAGTTGATCTGTTTTAGTGTGACAGCGCTCCCATGTAAGACAGTTGGGAGCCCAGAGTTGAGGTCCCAGTCCCCACCCAGGCCACAAACTGGCCTAGGAGTTACCCAATCTTGTGTGTGCTCAACAATCTTTCAGTTGAGCTCCACTGGGCTCTGTGACCCCCTGAGGGATCAAAGGTCAAATCTCTTGTGCTTCTGTATCACAGGCCCTTTTATGCCATTTTATATGCTTCTGGGCTCATTTTGCTCCTGACGGTGAACCTTTGCTACCTGGGTCACTCTCCTTCGGCCCCTGGTCTCGAAGGTGGCAAACTTTACAGGGCGCTAGTTCCAATTGCTTCTTGCACCAGCCATTCTGCTTTTTCTCCTTTGTAACTTCTAGCCTTCTTTATGCAGAAGTCCACTTATTCCCCCAGCTAGTCTTTAAGCGGTATAGGGCAATCAGCTTTCCTGGTCCTTTCATTATTTCTTGTTACAGTTCATTGTCTGCGTAGCCTCAATTATGTCAGTTGGCAAGGTGCCTATCAAATGGTGTTCAGCTCAAAATACTCCTCGAGAGGGGGATGGAGAAGAAGATACTGAAGACAAAAAATCATGCACTGTGAGCTGAGCAAAGCTGAAGAGGGAGAGTTTGAAGAAGGACATTGAATGGGGCAAAGGGAAAAATAGAAACTTAGCAAGGGATGGAGGCAGAACATATTGACAATAAAGTAAATAATTTAAAGAGAAAGTGTACAGTAGGGCAGAGACCTAGGGCTAGGTTTGACCACAAAACTCTGTTCCACTTAATGCTAGTGAACATAATTTATACATATGTATCATCATGAATTGAACCTAACACAGGATCCTGAAAACATGCCCATTATCTAGAAAATAATGTATGGTTTGGAGATGCGTAATGCTTAATGGATCAAAACCCAAACAACAATTTCTCACTGTTAAATGAGCCAGCAAAATCTTTTCAGTTTAAACTCCATGTCTATCCTTGGTTGGTCAGTCTCAAGATAAAAAAACTATTTCTTTGTATGATAACTTTAGAGCAAACCCTTTATGTATGAAATTATTAAAGTGACACACTAATTAACAATCATAGCTGGTTGTGGTTGCAATGGTGGCTATGGCACAAATGTGTTTTGAGCAGCACAGCCCAGGAGGTTGATGTAAAGTGTGGAAGCAACTATCCCCTTTTAAGTGTCTCGATGTAAATCATCTGCCAAGTCCATCAGAATACTCTAAAGTTCTAAATAACGCTAATAATGGTCAATAATAATTGCTCTATCAAAGATATGAAGTTTCAGATATGCTAAACCTCAAATATCAGCATATTTAGCCTTACTACAGGTTTACCAAATTTATTTTTGATGTATGTATCTGGTGCCTCTGTTTCCATCTGTGTACTTAGAAAAGAATTATGTTGTATTTGCTTGTCCGAACTCAAACATGAACACTTTCATTACATATCTGAGTTTAATCAAAGTTTCATTTTTGATTATCCGATTTTCGAAGCAAAGAATGGTGTAATCAGTCATTCCTTACATATCATTTTCAAAGCAAGAAACATATAAAAAAATGTTACTGGTTACAAATATGCTATTTTTGGTGAAGAATCACAACATCTTCATTATTCCTATTTATTTCTCCTGCTTTATCATCTGCAACAAAGGTTCCCTAAAGTTCTCAAATTATAATAGGACATTTCAGGCATTCCTCCATATTCTCTATTGTTTTATCAAATTGGTTTGATATTTTCTTACTCACCTGCATGTGAAAGCTTTATAGCGAAACTATCATTTTTTCTCACTATCAAGAGTTCAACAGTGCTTCTCATTAGGGGTACCAGCCAACTGTTTAAATGTTGTTTTACAATCAATGCTTACTGTTCTGGGTAAGATGTTCTGCTCTATAAATCCCCAAACAAATAAAAAGAAATGAAAAAGTAACTAAGAATAAATGATGAAAATTTCTAAACCTGGGACTATCATCTGCATTGCAATCACGTTGGTCACATTTTTTAATCTAAACTACATAGTTAGACTAGTCTAGAGGATTCACCATTAATGATTTATTTAACTTTTTCTAAAGATATAGGGCCTGATTCTAACTTTGGAGGACGGTGTTAAACCGTCCCAAAAGTGGCGGATATACCACCTACCGTATTACGAGTCCATTATATCCTATGGAACTCGTAATACGGTAGGTGGTATATCCGCCACTTTTGGGACGGTTTAACACCGTCCTCCAAAGTTAGAATCAGGCCCATAATGCTTTCTGTAATTCACCATGGCTTAAATTTTTGAACCTCATATTTTATGTTGAAGATCTGACAAAGAATGTTTCTTATGAATTGTGTTCTATTTATTTAAATCTCATTTATAATCCATTAAGCAATGTCCTACTTTTATTTGCAGGTATACTGTTGATCCTTCTTCATTCTTTAGTTATTCTCAAATTACCCAGAGTTTCAGTTTGTACTTTAGTGAGAGTGACACTCAATAAAAATGGTTGAATTTGTTGAAGGTGTTTAGCCTATTCTGCAGAGCATGGGTGTTCAGAAAAGAGATAGTTGAATGCAATTGTCTCTTTGTTAACTATCATGGGTAAATGTTTTAGGGAGTTAACATTTTTGTTTCATTTGTCAATGCTCCAATTTGGCTAGCTATGTTAGTTATTTGCATTTGAAAGTTCTTTGAATTCAGGTTACTGTGCAGGTCTTTCCATGTTCAGCATTATAATACAATAATAAATTGCTGTTTCTACAAATTCAAAATATGATTAAACCTTCTCTTTCAAATCCTTAATATTGTATCTTTATTTGTAATGGTAGTATTTGTTGCCACCATCATTCTGAGTTAGAAATAAATCGATATTTTTTTATTTTCAGTTAATTAAAACCATAACAATATTATCAAGTTTAAAAGTAGATCTTCACTTAAAATCAGATTAAAAACATATAATAAATTACTAAGATATGGTGTATAAAGAAATTCTACAACAAACTTAGCGAATTCCCAAAGAGTGCTAAAAATATCAACATTGTAATTTAATTGGCACCAAATGTAGTTAAAACCTAGGGCAAAGGACCTCTCTGTTTGGCAGCACTCCTGGAAGCATTTTCTCGCAAGAGACTGATTTGTGAGACCAAATTGTAAGCAAATTTGAGCAGGTGAAGTGTTCCTTGGGAGCCCAAATGCCTACTTTGAGCCTTAATTTGTAGCTTATCCAAGAGCTGGGCATCCTCTCTTTTCATTACCACACTCACATATGCAGTCGCTGGAAGAAGTATGGTTGCAATAACAGCTATTAATGGCTCAAATGAGGGGCCAATCAGCCTCTTGGCCAGGGCACAGAACGCAAACATCAATGCAGCTCCTTTCTTCATTACATACTATTTTTGCTCACTGAAAGTTATTTTCTTATCTATAATCAGCCCAAAACACTTATAACTTTTGACTTCCTTCAGACTAATTCCTCCAAACTTGATGCTGGTGGACTGACCTAATCAACTCTGGATAGACATAGTTTTACATTCAGTCATTTTAATTTCTAACTTATTTAGCTTGACGTATTCCACAAGTTCTAAGCATTGCTGCTGCATGCCCATTCTTGTATGGCTGAGTAGAACTATATCATCATCGTAAGCCAAATGTGTCAAAGTCAGGGGACTCAACTGTTGTTGATGCGGAAGTATCAAATCGAGCTTAGGGGTCACGTTGGCTATAAACAAGTGAAGCAGATGAGGGGCTAGCACACTCCCCTGCTTCAGACAAACTGCAGTGGGATTATCCTTGATAGTTTGGAGCCATCAGCCAGTCTTCCCTGTATCCAGGTGTGTGAGTAAAGTAACTTGATTGCACATAATATTTGTGATGGAAGGCCCCAGTCTCTTGGCTTTTACCACAGTAGATGCCCATCCACTTGGTTGAAGGCCATTTGAAGTCAATTAAGCATAACAGCAACTTGTTCTTAGACCTATTACATCTTTCACCAATCACTGCTAGTGCTAGGATATTTATAGTGGTAACAAATCCATGCCAGAAGCCTGTCTGGTTAACAGTAATTGTGTTGTTGGTGGTCAACCACTGGACTAGATATCCCAAAACTTCTGCATGTATAAGAGCTACTAGTCTATAATTGGCCAGAATAGCACTATCTCCCCCCTTGAAGATCAGATTTATTGTCAGCCCTCGCAGATGCTGGGGAACGAGCTATTTAGTGTGAACTTGTTACATCCTGCAGACAAGTGAAAAGTCCAAAAAGTCAGGTCCTGTTTGTTTATGGCCTGGTGCATCCTTTTTGGTTCTTGCGCACCATTGCTACGTCCATTCATTATCACTCCGGCCACCTCTTCCATTGTATAGGTTCTAAGCACCAGCAAGGCCTAATCCCCAATGGTGCAGGTGCATATGAAGTGCTTGAATTTAAAATAGGGGCAATGTCATCAGACCAGCACTTCCTGTCAGTGTTATTATCAGCTGAACATAAATTATTAGAGAAGGTTTTAGTCGAATGAGCAGTCCAGACTTCTGACGGTGTTCCTGTTAGGTCCTTGCTGATGCAATTTACTGTTATCCAGAATGCTTTAGAGTTTGTTTGTTTGGCATCAAAAAATAAGTTTTGTCCAGAAGACACTGTATTTTGTTTTGTGATCTTCAATTATTTGTTTCTTATACTGCTGCCTCATCACTTTTACTTTTTCGCCGGCATAGTTAGCGGATGGAGATTTGTTAGGGTGGTAGACAGCTCTTCTTAACACCTTTTTCAGGACCCAGGACCTAATTGTAAGACCAGCCAGTCTAGAGGGCAATAGACTCTTATAAGAGTTTCTAAGATATTGTAGCAACAGCAGGTTTGCTGAAAATAAGGACTAGGCAACAATACTGGTACCCTCATGAGCTGATGTTGCTTCTAATGTATCTTTAGCAATACCAGCCACTTTTAATAATGAATGGTGGCTCCACCATAGCCTCTTCAGGTTGGTTGTGCCCAGGAAAATCTATTTCTGGTGGGACAGACGCATGCCTTGAAAGATGTAAGCATCGCTGTAGAAGCTGGCACAAATGGTCACTGCGAGTGGTATATTAAGCTGTATCTTTCATGAAGTACTTTAGAAGTGAAAGTGAGAGAATAGTTTAAGCTATTTTCAATCTTAAATTTGCTCAAACTAATCCCCCCCCCATAGCCCCTACGCTTCTTAAGATGGTCTGCTTGCCCATATGTCATTTTCTATTGTCAGGCAGTCATCATCCGCAGGGGTAAACATTAAAGAAGTGTTGAAATCACCAGTTACAATCATTTCCCCAGTGGGATTCACAAGTTTTATTTCTATTAGCTTAGAAAGCAGTTTTTTTAAATGTCACTGCCTTTTTGTATGCGGTACGATGGTCATATATATTAAGCAGAAATACTAATTTCGAAGTGTGCTTGTGATGCCTGGTGATCTTGATGATTTGTAAATCAGGATGTGAAAGTAACTGCTCTGAGGCAATGCCCAGAGCTGTTGATATGTATACCGTGAGGCCACCCATTGGTCTCCTGGGGCGATGAGGTTTTCTGGCCTCAACACGGTGAAGGGCGTAACCTGCCACTTGCAAAGGTTCAACTTGCAAGGTATCTTGAAGCCAATTATCTCACATTTTCCCCAGTTGGGGAGGGGGAAACCATGTTAGAGTTTCTTTCTTAATGCTGCAAAGTTCCAGGAAAGGATGTTTAGTAACTCACCCTGAGAAGGAAGTACCTCTGGTGGCGGAGGTCAATCAGGATTTAGGGTTGATGCCAACCAGTGCCATTAGCCTTGTTTCCCTTTCAGTTTGTCCCTCTCAGTTCATTTAGTAATTGACCTGTATGGCCTCATACGATGTGTAACACTGACTACACTGATGCTGGTTCAGGCTAATTCCCTGTGATCCTGACTGAAATAAGCAGAAGTGTCTGGTGGTTTTGTGGGCTTTGAGAGCCCTACGTGATCTTCTCCGTTCTCCAGATTGAAAGAGTTTGTTCAGATTGAAAACTGTCAGATTGCGGCAGAAATTAGACTGATTATAACTCAAATTATTTTAACTGGTTCAGTGTGGGTATTGACACTAGTAACATCAGAATATTCCCACTGTGAATAATGTCCTTCTTACCTTGTGAGGCATACTGCAGAGTTAAAATTACTTATCGGTTTATTTAATTGGCTGGCCATTTGAGGAGTCAGAGGCAGTATCTCGTGGGAGTATTTTGCTGGCTATACCTTCAGCGATGCTCACAGCATTTTCATTGAGTGCAGCAGCGGCCATTGAGGGGAGACCCGGTTGAGTTGTAACTGTCGATTCGTCCTCCTCAAGGATTGTAGCTGATAAGTTGGCCTGTCCTTCAGCTGCTTCCCCGTACAAGTTGACCAACCTACTACCATTGTCTACCTTTATTCTGAATCGCGGGTCCTGCTTTACCAAGCTACTATCTTCTTGTCAGGTCCATAATGAGGCCAGAGGTACTAGTCTCTTTGTAGATTGAATTTGTGTATCATCACAAAGATGTTCCGACTGCTGATCCCCCACACAAGGGTGCTCCACACAAGGCAGAGTGATGGCTGTTTTCTGTCCATTAGTCAGAGTGCAATGAGTCAAGGGAATCCCACTATGCCCGGTTGACAACTGGTTCGCTAGGTTCAATGGCCTTCGCTAAGACCGTGGGGAAATTTACTGGAGCTGAGGATCCTGTTTGGATTAAAATGTCAGATTAAATTTCTTGTATGGAGCGATCGATTTAGGTGTGCAGTGCATGTTTTTCCTTGCTTTTCTGGCCCACTTCTTCTGTCTCCTATCTGATGCTGGAAACTCGGATGCACGATGTGGGAGAAGTCAGGGGCGTGCCAGAAGTATGGGCTGCTGCCTAATTTTGCTGGATCGCATTTTCCTGGGCGACAGTGTTTGGTTAATGATTAATGCTCTGGGCTGCTATAAAATTCTGAAGATTCATGCAGAAGGTAACCAGCCGAGTGCCAATGGCCCTAGGACAAGCTTAAAACTACCCACCCAGCCTGAGTGATGGTAATTTACAGGACTTGGCCACAATCATTGGTTATGTAATAGAGCTGGTGTGATATGTGAGGAAGATGTAACGGTTCAATAAAGATAGTCTGGGGCAATAGCCTCCAAACACAGATGCGCTGCCACAACTCTCCAGTGCCCTTGACTTTCCAAAAGTTAGTGCACAAGTGTAACTTGGCAAGATCAGCACTTTTGAGGGGGGCACGAGCACGCACATTCGCTGACAGGGATAATTGGCTGCTGATTAAGTGCTGAGGTTGTTATTAATTGATTGTGCCCCAAAAACTGTACTGATTCTGCCTGGGACAAGCAGGGACAAGCTGGTTTCAAATTAGTCACATGTGTACCGCTTCACACCTCCTGAAATCTAGTGAGACTTTGGAACCCAGATATATCTTGAAAGGGATCTGGACCTGGAGGGGAGCATGAGGGTGCACAGGCCTACCATCTCGCTCCCACTGCTGATGCCACTGATGCCAGATTGTAAAACTGTCTGTAGATTTGTATGTCCATACTGTGCAGTGCACAGGAGGGCAAGAGTGGCAAAAGCCGTACCAAGGACCTAGCCCAGCTGCCTACATACCACACTGGCTCAACCTGCGGGTGTGAGACTAATTTGACACCCACGCAACAGCCATGTCACATCACATCACCTCTCTTCCACACTCACATAAATGTTTGCTGCCCATTGTCACACATGAGAAAGGTTGCTTCAGGGGCATCTAGGGGGCCTCTGGTGCAGTGTCTCCAGGCATTAGAGGCCATTGGGGCACTGACTGCCACAGCTGGCACATCTCCTCCCAAATTTACCGACTCCTGGCTTCAAACCTCCCCCGCACACGGAAGACATAAGGAGAGAGAGTAGTAGCCGTAGGCAGAAGCTGGAGGTGAGAGGCGAGGTGAGAAGCAGAGGCAAAAGGAAGAGAGTACCTGCCTGCCTGTCTATCAGGGGGGAGATGGGCGGTGACTGGCAGAGGCTGGGTGGGCGGACCCGAAAAAGTGTTTGCCAGTCAGCGCTTCGGTGATCTGCAGAATTCCTGCTCCACTCCTGCTCCCCCCTGCTCAGCGATCCTTGCCACAGCCCTTTCCTTGACTTGGTCGCGGCCTCACCGTTTTGTCATTTTCTCCGCTGCTGTGGACCATTGAACTGGACTGCTGCTCTGCTGCTTAGCTGCTCAGGGGTTCCACAGCTCTCAGGTCATTTGCAAGGTGTTCAGGAGCATGCTCGGTAGCACGCTAAAGTATGCACAGGTCTCACTGTGACTGACTGCCTCATCTAAGAGTGCACTCTTTAAGAGATTTCATCTCATATGTCAAATGAACCTGGTGTGTCTGGGAAGCGATCTTTATGAAAATGGTCAGTAGCAGAATCCATTTTGAAAGAGAGCGCAACTTCTAGCTTTCCACTTAATTTAGTTTATGACAGAAAGGGCATGCAGAAATAGCAAAGCAGTTTCCAATGCTTGGGTAGTGAAACCTAAACATGATAAGAAATTGGCCTAGCCCAATTTTACTTGTGTAAAATGTAGGAAAGGCCATAATACAAGTGTGCAGAAAAATAATGAGTGGCATACAAATCAGTGAATTAGCTCCTATATGTGGTGTATTTTTTCCAACCACATGAGTGACTTCAAAAGTATGTCTTCATAACAGTCACTGAAGTCCTTAACAGTTGTGCTCAAGACTGCAGAAAACACATGTCAAAAGATACTTTCACCATTTATAAAAGCATACTATAACATTAGCCAAGCCACATATAAGTAGCACCTTAAACTCAACAGTTTGTGGGTACATAATGTTCTAAATTAGGACATGCCTAAAATATAAAAAGGGGGGGTCTCTATAGAGGGGAAGGATACAAAGGATCTTTTTCACTGCACAGCCTGTGATACTGCATAGCTGGGATGGCAATTTGATTTTGTTGAAGATCGCAATTCAATGGTTATACTGTTCAGGTTTGCCTCACTTGGTAATCTCAGTACCAAAACTCATTATCTAAGTACAACCCTGAAAAAACTGTGATCTAAATTAAAGGAGATCTTTTTTGGTTACAGTTTTCTGCCTTGGTCCTCTGACGGGGTTGGAGTGCAACAAAAATAATTAATTCTTCTGTAAACCTTTTAACTGATCATACAGTTAAGCTTAGCTGACTCCCATGTCATCACAGTGACCCTGAAATTGTGCCTATATGCAAGTCAACAACAACCAGTGGCATATTTTGTTTTCTTGCAACTTTTTGACATTACAAATGTCTTAAAAATCAGATGTTTGCTTCTCTTATTTCAAGTTTGGCTATTTATGTCCTACTTTTTTATCAAAAGTATCGGTGATAGAAAAAGCAGTTTCTCAGCTATGTGAACTAAGAAGCCAAGGAAGCCAATCTATGGGGGGTTGTGAGGCCCTGTGCTGTCTGTCTCAACCAAGCGAGGAGGTGATTCTGCAGGAGCAAGATGCTGGGTCCCTGGGGAACATGCCTCAGCAACTGGATAACCCAACAAATTTGGGGGGCCAAGGTGTCTGTGCTCAGTCTGTGTTGGTTTTAACTACCGCCCCACCAATGGGCAGGGGGGCCTTGAATGGATCTAGCCTTGGCAGGCAACCTGACTATGTTTCTGTGGTGGCTGGGAGTTTGCCAACAGGTCAGTTGGGAAGTTTAACCAGAAACCGCTGAGTAAAAAGTCTTCGTTGGTCCATCTGGATCTCCCCCCGGCATGTGCCCCTTATGTGGTGGTGTTGACAAATGTCCCTGCTTTGGCCCCTGGGGTAATTGAATCTATGGCTCAATTAAAAAATAAAACTGCCTATTGGCTGAGCAAAAACTGCAGTTTTTCATGTAAGGATCTCGAGGATGTTTTGGTTGTTAGAAGAATTGACTGGGTTGTGCCTAGAAAAAAAGAGGGAAATGAGGATTGTGTTATTATAAATGTTAGATACCTGGGCCTGGCTCAACAGCTTCTCTCCTCTTATAGTCCTGCTTTTTCAAGGGCAGAAACAATTGGCATGGCCCCCTGGGATATTTCTACAATCATATGCGACTGGGTGCTGATCCCTCTCCTGATTTCGGCAGGATTCCCCCCCTAGTCCAGAATGCCCGCGGCCAATTTGCAGGAGAACAGATAACAATATAAACTCTGAATTGGCAGGGGTGGATTGACAATGCACCAAGACTTTGACTGTGCTGGAGGGGGTGGGCTCAAAGTGTGATCTTATTTCCTGGAATATTGCGGGTATGATGCCAAGTTATCTGATCAGGCTTGGGTTAGGTGTGTGGCTGATTATGATATTATTATGCTACAGGAAACCTGGTCTGATGGGCTGACTGCTTGGGATGGGTATGATAGATTTGCTATCCCAGCTTTTCAGTCTCTTGGTGGTCGTTCAAAAGGGGGCCTGGTTACCTTAATCTGTTTTTCTAAGATAGTGGCTGCTTTTCAAATTAATTGTAACCACCAGGGTATGTTGCCTGTATGGGTAATTTTTTCTAACAATTTTAATGTTCTGTTGGTTAATTTTTATAATGCTGTATGGGATGGGAGGTGTCAAATTGGGATTTTCTTCTCCATTCTTCAGGTGATGAAGTTTAGAATGGAGGAGGTGGGGCTGGAATTCTGTGCCATTGTGTCGGGAGATTTTAATGCCAAGCTGGGTCGACTTAGTGCAGTGGTAAATCCATTTGAGTACGACTGTGTGGACTACTCGGCGGATGATGTTCAGGATGCCAGAGGCAGGGTTCTGATTAAGGAACTTAGGAAGTTGGGCCGTCTGAATTTCCGGGACACTTTAGTAGTAGATATTCATCAGCTCCCAACATTTGTGGGTAGAGGGTCTGGCACCACAATTGACTTCATTTTCGTGTCTCCACTATTGAAAGATTTGATAACTGGAGGAGAGGTGCTTGGGGAATGTATAAGTGATCATAACCCCCTTACAGTGTGCCAGGGGATCCAAGTAAATTAGGACGGGGTGGACCCACAACAGTGAAGCTAAGAGACCAGGGTAGGCGACTTGGCTGGAAACAGGTAGATGCCCAACAAGTTATAGAGAGGGTGGTGGGGGGCAACCTACCCTTGTTTATGGATATACTTTTGAGAGAGACTCCGAGCCCTAAGGAGGTTATGGATGCAATAGCTGAAGTAAACATAGTAGTTAGAGACTGTTTATTTTCATTAGATAGTCGTCCCAACAACCGCAGAGGTGGGTGGTTTGATAAGGCCTGTTACGATGCTAGGGCAAATATGAAAACGGCCCTCCGGGAATACCCCAGAGATAGGGCTGTGGTGAAAGCAGCAAGGATTAAGTATAAAAGGGCTTTGAGGGAGAGTAAGGAAAAATTTAAAGAAAAAGCCTGGGAAGAGTTGGAGTGCGCTACAGTCCTGAAGGAGCCTGGTCTGTTTTGGAAGGTGGTGAATAGAGGTTCTTTTGCAACTGAGACATCTGAGGGTTTGGGCTGTAATATTGCCCCGGAGGCTTGGGTAAATTATTTCTGTAGAATCTTTGAGGGAATCCCCCTAAGAAATTGATGCACTCCAGGGTAGCGCTAGTAATAAAGCCCCGGGCCCAGATTCCATCCCCATGGATTTGTACAAATCTTGTCCTCAGCTATGGGCACCTGTTCTCTTAAATGTTCTTAATGCGGCAGTTACCGTGGGAATTCCTGCCTCTTGGAGAAGGGCTTGTATTATCCCAGTTTTTAAACAGGGGTATAGGAATGACTCTAAGTTTTATCGCCCCATTTCCCTACTTGACTCTTTTGTGAAGATTTTGAGACGGATCATCTTAAGGCATATTGAGGCTTGGATGGCAGAAAAGGAAATTTTGAGCCGGGACCAGTACGGTTTTAGGGAAGGTCTTGGCACGCGTGAACAATGCCTTAATCTTCTGATTATGATTGGGAAATATACGCAAGCCAGGAAGGGCACCCTTTATCTTGCCTTTATGGACCTCAGTTGTGCCTTTGACAAGGCAAATCGGTCCATACTGTGGGAAAGGATAAGTCAGTTAGGGATGGATCCTAATATTGTAGAGCTGCTAAGGCACCTCCACTCAGGATCGGTTGCAAATGTGAGGGTGGGGATAAACGGGGAATGTCCAGAGGCTTTTAAGCTCACAAAGGGCGTTTGCCAGGGGTGTGTGTTGGCCCCCACTCTGTTGCTTTTATATGCAAATGGATTGTTGGATTTTTTGGTGTAACACTGTAGGGATTTCCCTAAGGTGAATGGCACTAATGTCCCTGTGTTGTTGTACGCAGATGAAGCGGTCCTCATGGCCCGCACTATGAATGGCCTCCGTAAAGTAGTTAGAGCTTATGCCTCCTATTTGTCAGGCTTGGGTCTAGAGATTAATTATAAGAAATCGCATTTTATGGTATGTGGTAGACCTTTGAGTAGGGTGGGGGAGCTAAAGGTTGATGATCAAATTATTAGCAGGGTCCATGAATTCCCATATTTAGGGGTGATCTTTGATGATAAAGGTTCATGGAAACCCTGTATTGCCAGAAGGAGTATGCTCTTCCATGCCTCATTTGGTGCCACTTTTGATTTTGCTGTAAGAGTAGGAAGTAAACCTATTAAGCCTCTGCTTGAAATCTACAGGCAAAAATGTCTCCCTGTCCTGTTGTATGGTGCAGCACTCTGGGGGTATATGGACACCCAAGCCCCCATTGTTGAAGAAAATCGTTTCTGTAGAAGGCTATTGGGTGTTGGTCAAAATACCTCTGGTTTTTGCCTGCATCTAGAACTAGATCTTGAGTGTGTGCAAGACACTATTCAGTTTGCTCCCCTCTTGCTATGGATTTCGATTTGGAGTAATGAATAGGCCACTTTTAATAGAAATCTTAAGGGACTGTTTGGTCTGTGATAATGTAAAATATATTCCCTGGCTGACGTATATAAGAAAGGTAGCACAGGATTTGGGGCGGCCGGACCTGTTTGGCACTCCTGAGGGTCTGACTAGCCGAGATAAAAATTGGGTTAAGGAGAATTTTTTAAGAATCCGGGGTGCTAAAAGAGAGGGGAAGGAACTAGGAAAACAATTGGTCAGGGATTTTGTTATGTTAAAGATGGGGGCGGGTCCTGAGCCCTGTCTCTTAGCGATAAATATTTTGAGGGAAAGGACTCTCATCACTCGATTTCGCTTGGGGATAATTAGAAGTAATCTTTGTTTCCTGTTAGGCCAGTATGGTGAAAAATCTATCAGACCTTGTCCTTGTGACAGGGTGTCCCTGCAGACCTTGTCCCATTTTACATTATTCTGTGTCTTTTATGCACCTTTTAGAAGTCGTTTTTATTACCCCTGCTGAGGCCAAAGGGTTTTGTGCAATATCGTCCTGCTTTTATGTGGCTGCAAATGGATTCAGATGCATTGGTGTGGAGGGGGTTAGGATTGTTCTTGAGGGGAGCCGTTACTTGGCGCAGTAACATAGAATTTTGTAAAGAAATTTTTAGACTGTTATGTTTGGTAACAAGGTTTTATTTGTTTTTAATATTAAGATTATTGTGATTTTATTGTTTCATTGTTATTATGGTCTATTTATTGTTGTCTATGTAATCTAAGGGTTGAATTATTTCATACCGAATAAAGTCTCTCTCTATCAAGGTTTTCTTATTTCACTGAATTGGTTTGGGATTTGTATTAGTTTATTTCTTGACTTTAATATTGCCTTTTTACTTTCTATCACATAACACACTTTCTGCTCAAGAAAAGCCCTCCACTTTGTGTCATTGATACCAGGGTTAAATACAGGTATTATCAATGAAGATATATTTTTGGTTGAATAGATACTATGGCCCTCATTACAACCCTGGCGGTTGGTGATAAAGTGGAGGAAACACCGCCAACAAGCCGGCGGTAAAAAAAATTGAATTATGACCACGGCGGAAACCGTCACACAGACAGCCACTTTAGCACACCGACTGCCACGGCGGTAGCAACAAGCACCGCAGCGGTAACTGCCAACAGCCAGGCGGAAGACAATGTACCGCCCACCGTATTACCACAGGCCTATCTGCCACCTTTTCCGGGGTGGTACCAACGACATCAAAAGCACAGCAGAAACAGAACACAGAAGGGAAACGACTCACGTCCGGACACTCAGGGAAGAACCACGCCACCATGGAGCCCAAACTGCAGGTGTTCCCCAGGCTGGTCTACCTCCTCCTACAACATGAATACCAGCGCCTGCGAAGACGACCACGGTGAGTACTGAGTACACAACAGAGGGGGAGGAAAAAGAGAGTGACACACACACGAAACACGCAAGACCCCCACCACCAACACCATACACACAACCAGATGCCATAACATTACATATTCACCCCGTACCCCGCAGGAATAATGCAAGGACAAAAGGAAGTGATTAAAGTGAGTTTAATGAGATAAAATACTAGAAATACGACCTCAAAAATCAAAACAGTATCTACATATACACAAATGGAGGGACACTGCCCAGCCCACAATGTCCATGGGCCACAGGGCCACATCACATAGGCCAAGGCCCCACTAGACTCCTGCATCAACATGGAGAGAACACTGCACGGGCATCAGTTTGAAAATACACAGATACCTCTGGGGGACTGGGAAAGCGGGGGGCACCTCAGCCGGAAGATGGTACAACACCACTGGTCCTGGAGGGGGCAATATGCCCTATGCGATGTACTGGGGGGTGGAAAGCCACAGTCTCTCAAGTGGGTGGTTTGCCCACTGCTTGGTCCTGGGGAGTGCAAGGCTACAGTCTCTCAAGTGGGTGGTTTGCCCACAGCTTGGTCCTGGGAAGTGCAAGGCCACAGTCTCTCAAGTAGATGACTTCTCCACTGGTTGTGGAGGGAGCTTTGTGCCCAGTGAGCTTCATCCTGGCAAGAAGGGGGTAAGTGGATGGCTTCCCCACTGGTTCTGGAGGGGCCTTTGTGCCCAGTGTGCTTCATCCTGGCAAGGAAGGGGTGAGTGGATGCCTTCTTCCACTGGTTGCGGAGGGGGCTTTGTGCCCAGTGTGCTTCATCCTGGCAAGGAGGGGGTGAGTGGATGCCTTCTTCCACTGGTTCTGCATGGGGCTTTGTGCCCAGTGTGCTTCATCCTGGCAAGCAGGGAGTGAGTGGATGCATTCTTCCACTTGTTCTGGAGGGGGCTTTGTGCCCAGTGTGCTTCATCCTGGCAAGGAGGGGGGGAGTAGATGCCTTCTTCCACTGGTTCTGGAGGGGGCTTTGTGCCCTGTGATGCTGATCTAGGGGAGTGCAAGGTCACAGTCTCTCACCCGGGTGTCACACCCACACGATTTGCAGGGGTCAGGATGCATTACAGTCCATGGAGTCAGGACTACACACTGCCCGCTGGCGGCAATGGCTGCTCAGTGGTGGCAGAGGCGGTGCTGATGTCGTGGCTGGCAGTGGTGGGGGGAGGCTCCAGCCCATGCCCTGCAGCCTCAGACAGCTGCCCACAGGGGCTGCTTCTGCTGGCAGCGGTGCTGGTGGCGGTGCTTGCAGTGGTGGGAGGAGGCTCCAGCCCTTCCCCTGCAGCCTCGGACGGCTGCCCACTGGGGCTGCTGGCAGCAGTGCTGGTGGTGGTGCAGGTGGCAGTGCAAGTGGCAGTGATGCCAGTGGGGGGTGGCTCCAGCCCATCCCTTGCAGCCTCGGACGGCTGAACCGCCATGGTTGGTGGTGGGGGCTCAGACTCAGTCCCAGCACCAGGCCTTCTGTCCCTCCTACCTGCAGGTGCAGGCCCTTTGCCCTTTCCCTTGTAAGCTGTTGGTGCCTCCTTGTCCTTGCCAGCTGGTGGTGCCTCCTTGCCCTTGCCAGCTGGTGGTGCCTCCTTGCCCCTGCCAGCTTGTGGTACCTCCTTGCCCTTGCCATCTGGTAGTGCATCCTTGCCTTTCCCCTTGGCAGCTGGTCCAGGCACACTGCCAGTGCTGATGGGTGGTTCCTTGGGTGGCTGAGGTGCTAGCCTGGGTTCTGACCACCCTGGCCCGATGTGAAGGACGGGGGTAGGGGTAGGGAAGAGGTCAACAGCGGAGAGGAAAAGCTTCTTAGGGACACTAGGGTAGGAGGAGGGTGAAGGTTTGGGAATGGAGGAAGAGGGAGTGGTTGTTGAAGGTGTCTGTCTGCTGTATGTGGGTGCAGGTGCCTGGGCTTGATGCTGTTGTGAGGTGGATGGCTGTTGGGTGTCCGAGTGCTTGCGTTTCTGTACTTTGGGAGGAGGGGGCACAGACCCAGTGGGAGAGGACACAGAGGATGTGTGCATGGATGTGGGGGTGGTGACTGCCAGTGAGGGTTGTGTAGTGATAGGCGTGATGGTGATGGTGGCAGTGGATGAGGATGTAGTGCATGCAGGTGTGGGTGTCTTCGCTACTGGGAAGGAGGTGGACGATGAGAAGGAGGGGGACCCAGTGGAGGCAGTGGATGTTGGTGTGTCTGCATCTGGATGGTGTTTGTGTGAGTGCCTGTGGGATGATGTGTGGTGCTTGTGTTTGCTTGAGCCACTCCTGTGTGTTGTCTTGGGTGCATGTGGGTCTGAATGTGTACTTGGGATAGGTTGGGGTTCAGGGGAATGGGACTGGGAAGAGAAATTTGGGGGGGGGCGGCTAGAGACAGGAACAATAGCTGCCATCAGGGAGGAGGCCAGATTTTTAAAAAGTGAATCAAGCAGCTCCCTCAGTCGCCGGTGCCTCTGCTCCTCTGCCAGATGATGCTAATGCACAGAAGGACAGGGTGACGAAACAAAAAGGGGGGGAAGAGACAGAGTATACACTTGGTCAATGGCAGCAACACCACCACCATTGGCGTACACGACACACACACATACACAGCGGGAACCTCCCTACGCACTAGGCAGTCACAATGCTAGTCACCAAGCCATTGACAGGAATACCTAACGCCAATTGCAGCATACCTGAGACCCACAGAACCTTGCCCAGTGGTGGATGCCTACTAGCTTGGTTTGAGGTGGTGTTCATCAGCCCCTGCCCAACATGAAACTTACCATGCAATGACCGACCTGGCCTAGGGGAACCAACAGGCACACAGCCCCCACCTGAAGACCACTCTGCCATGCACAAGTAGTATATTGTGAAACTGTACTCACCCCCTTGTGGCTGCTGTGATGCCCTCAAGAGCCCATCCAGCTCCGGATAGGCCACCACCAGTATGCAGAACATCAGGGGGGTCAGGTTTTGACGGGCAGCCCTTACTCGTTGGGATCCCATCCCCAGCTGGGCCTCTGCCATCTTCGTTGTCCAACATCTCAGGTCCTCCCACCGTTTGCGACAGTGGGTGCTTTGCCTGCCGTAGACCCCAGGGTCTGCACATCCTTGGTGATGGCACGCCATATACCCTTTTTCTTATGGGTGCTGACCTGCAGAGAAATAAACATAATAAAAAGGTATCAGTCATACCGTCCGGCCTGTTACACTCATGGCCCACCATATCCCTTCCATTCCCTTAGGCACAGACATTGCACACCAGACATGCAGCACGCTGCCCAGGACCCTTCCACCACCCCCCACTTACACGAGGCC
Organism: Pleurodeles waltl; assembly: GCF_031143425.1. Taxonomy (NCBI): domain Eukaryota; kingdom Metazoa; phylum Chordata; class Amphibia; order Caudata; family Salamandridae; genus Pleurodeles; species Pleurodeles waltl. Next base: position 565,543,157 of record NC_090447.1, read on the forward strand.
CTCACATACAGCCCTCCATTGTGAGAAAGTAGCCTCTTTCTAGCCTTGTTACCCCCACTTTTGGCCTGTTTGTGAGTATATGTCAGGGTGTTTTCACTGTCTCACTGGGATCCTGCTAGCCAGGGCCCTGTGCTCATAGTGAAAACCCTATGTTGTCAGTATGTTTGTTATGTGTCACTTGGACCCTGCTAGCCAGGACCCCAGTGCTCATAAGTTTGTGGCCTATCTGTATGTGTTCCCTGTGTGATGTCTAACTGTCTCACTGAGGCTCTGCTAACCAGAACCTCAGTGGTTATGCTCTCTCTGCTTTCCAAATTTGTCACTAACAGGCTAGTGACTAAATTTACCAATTCACATTGCCATACTTGTACACCCATGTAATTCCCTAGTATATGGTACTGAGGTACCCAGGGTATTGGGGTTCCAGGAGATCCCTATAGGCTGCAGCATTTCTTTTGCCACCCATAGGGAGCTCTGACAATTCTTACACAGGCCTGCCACTGCAGCCTGCATGAAATAACGTCCATGTTATTTCACAGCCATTTACCACTGCACTTAAGTAACTTATAAGTCACCTATATGTCTAACCTTCACCTGGTGAAGGTTGGGTGGAAAGTTACTTAGTGTGTGGGCACCCTGGCACTAGCCAAGGTGCCCCACATCGTTCAGGGCAAATTCCCTGGACTTTGTGAGTGAGGGGACACCATTACACACGTGCACTATACATAGGTCACTACCTATGTATGGCGTCACAATAGTATCTCCGAACATGGCCATGTAACATGTCTAAGATCATGGAATTGTCTCCCCAATGCCATTATGGCATTGGGGAGACAATTCCATGATCCCCTGGGTCTCTAGCACAGAACCCGGGTACTGCCAATCTGCCTTTCCGGGGTCTCCACTGCAGCTGCTGCTGCTGCCAACCCCTCAGACAGGTTTCTGCCCTCCTGGGGTCCAGGCAGCTCTGGCCCAGGAAGGCAGAACAAAGGATTTCCTCTGAGAGAGGGTGTGACACCCTCTCCCTTTGGAAATAGGTGTGATGGCTGGGGAGGAGTAGCCTCCCCCAGCCTCTGGAAATGCTTTGATGGGCACAGATGCTGCCCATCTCTGCATAAGCCAGTCTATACCGGTTTAGGAATCCCCCAGCCCTGCTCTGGTGCGAAACTGGACAAAGGAAAGGGGAGTGACCACTCACCTGACCTGCACCTCCCAGGGGAGGTGCCCAGAGCTCCTCCAGTGTGCCCCAGACCTCTGCCATCTTGGAAACAGAGGTGTTGCTGGCACACTGGACTGCTCTGAGTGGCCAGTGCCAGCAGGTGATGTCAGAGACTCCTTCTGATAGGTTCTTACCTTTCTTACTAGCCTATCCTCCTTCCTAGGTGGCCAAACCTCCTTTTCTGGCTATTTAGGGTCTCTGCTTTGGGGAATTCTAAAGATAACAAATGCAAGAGCTCACCAGAGTTCCTCTGCATCTCCCTCTTCACCTTCTGCCAAAGGATTGACCGCTGACTCCTCAGGACGCCTGCAAAACCACAACAAAGTAGCAAAGACGACCACTGCAACCTTGTATCGCTTCATCCTGCCGGCTTTCTCGCCTGTTTTCTGGTGGTGCATGCTCTGGGGGTAGCCTGCCTCCTTCTTGTGCCAGGAGCTCTGACGAAATCTCCTGTGGGTCGACGGAATCTTCCCCCTGCAACTGCAGGCAACAAAAGACTGCATCACCGGTCCTCTGGGTCCCCTCTCAGCATGACGAGCGTGGTCCCTGGAACTCAGCAACTCTGTCCAAGTGACTCCCACAGTCAAGTGACTCTTCAGTCCAAGTTTGGTGTAGGTAAGTCCTTGCCTCCCCACGCTAGACTGCATTGCTGGGTACCGCCTGATTTGCAGCTGCTCCGGCTCCTGTGCACTCTTCCAGGATTTCCTTCGTGCACAGCCAAGCCTGGGTCCCGACACTCTAACCTGAAGTGCACAACCTTCTGAGTTGTCCTCTGGCATCGTGGGACTCCCTTTTCTGACTTCGGGTGCACTCTGGTTCACTCCTCTTCTAAGCGCCTGTTCTGGTACTTCTGTGGGTGCTGCCTGCTTCTGTGAGGGTTCCCTGACTTGCTGGGCGCCCCCTCTGTCTCCTCATCCAAGTGGTGACATCCTGGTCCCTCCTGGGCCACAGCAGCATCCAAAAACCCTAACTGCGACCCTTGCAGCTAGCAAGGTTTTTTTGTGGTCTTTATGCGTGGGAACACCTCTGCAAGCTTCTTCACGACGTGGGACATCCATCCTCCAAAGGGGAAGTTCTTAGTCCTCTTCGTTCTTGCAAAACACCAAGCTCCTTCCATCCAGTGGCAGCTTCCTTGTACCCTCAGCTGGCATTTCCTGGGCTCCTGCCCACTCTCAACACTGTTGCAACTCTTGGACTTGGTCCCCTTGTCTTACAGGTACTCAGGTCCGGAAATCCACTGTTGTTGCATTCCTGGTCTTGGTTGTTCTTGCAGAATCCCCCTATCACGATTTCTGTGCTCTCTGGGGTTGTAGGTGCACTTTACACCTACCTTACAGGGTCTTGGGGTGGGCTATTTTTTTAACCCTCACTGTTTTCTTACAGCCCCATCGACCCTCTACAAGCTCACATAGGTTTGGGGTTCATTTGTGGTTCGCATTCCACTTTTGGAGTATATGGTTTGTGTTGCCCCTATACCTATGTGCTCCTATTGCGATCTATTTTAACTTTACACTGCTTGCATTACTTCCTTTTGCTATTACTGCATATTTTTGGTATTGTGTACATATATCTTGTGTATATTTGGCATCCTCATACTGAGGGTACTCACTCAGATACTTTTGGCATATTGTCATAAAAATAAAGTACCTTTATTTTTAGTATATCTGTGTATTGTGTTTTCTTATGATATTGTGCATATGACACCAGTGGTATAGTAGGAGCTTTGCATGACTCCTGGTTCAGCCTAAGCTGCTCTGCTATAGCTACCTTCTATCAGCCTAAGCTGCTAGAAACACCTCTTCTACACTAATAAGGGATAACTGGACCTGGCACAAGGAGTAAGTACCTCTGGTACCCACTACAAGCCAGGTCAGCCTCCTACATTGATTGTGCAGCGGTGGGATAAGTACTTGTAACTACTTACCACTTTGTCATTTTGTACTTTTCATAAGAGAAAAATATACAAAACAAGTTCAGTGTATGTACACCCAACCAAAAAGTTTTGCTTTTCTTCTCTTACACTTTCTGCTAAGTGCTGAAAAGTACTAAACTTTCTAAAAGTTTGAAAACGTTTTTTGTTTCCTGTTCTTTAAAAAGTCCTGAAACTTTTTCTCTCTTCTCACTGTCTCTAAACCTTCTTCTATCATGTCTGATGTAGGAACTTCTCTTAAAATTGTCAATACTACTTATGACAATCTAAACTTTAAGAGCCTAAGGAGTCTCTGCATTGATAGAGGTTTAGTGGTAGGAAAGAACCCTTCTAGAGACTTTCTGTATAACATGCTCATTGAAAATGATAAGTCCCTAGGTGGCACTTCATCTGAGAAGTTAATAGATAGCTCACACTCTGACTCAGGGGAACCCCTTGAAGGAGGTGTAAAGGGTTCTCTTCCAAATCTGCCCCTTAGCAGACCACCTAGCAATGCTGGTAGTAATAGAAGCTCTCATCATAGTAGGGATGCTTTTGTTCCTGGAGGCCAGGTTGTTAGAGTGCAAGCTGTTAGGGACAGGTCTCCCTATGTTGGTTCCAATATATCCTCAGTGTCTAAACATTCCCAACCCACCCACCCTGAAGACAACATGTTAGAAAGGGAACTCAAAAAGTTGAGAGTGGAAGAGACCAGGCGGAAGCTTAAACAACAACAGCTGGCTCTAGACAGGGAATCCCTAGACCTGGAGAAGGAGAGACAGAGGTTGGGGTTTGGACGCCATGGTGGCAGCAGCAGTATTCCTGATAGCAATCCTGTGAGAGAGCATGATTCCAGGAATCTGCACAAGATAGTTCCCCCTTACAAGGAGGGGGATGACATTAACAAGTGGTTTGCTGCACTTGAGAGGGCCTGTATGGTACAGGGGGTCCCCCAAAGGCAGTGGGCTGCTATTCTATGGCTATCTTTCAATGGAAAGGGTAGGGATAGGCTCCTTACTGTTAGAGAAAGTGATGCCAATAATTTTGCAGTTTTGAAGGATGCACTCTTGGATGGATTTGGCTTACCTACTGAACAATACAGGATTAAGTTCAGAGACACCAGAAAAGAGTCTTCACAAGACTGGATAGACTTTGTTGACTGTTCAGTGAAGGCCTTGGAGGGGTGGTTACATCGCAGTAAAGTTTCTGACTATGAAAGCCTGTATAATCTTATTCTGAGAGAGCATAATCTCAATAACTGTGTGTCTGACTTGTTACACCAATATCTAGTGGACTCAGATCTGACCTCTCCCCAAGAATTGGGAAAGAAGGCAGACAAATGGGTCAGAACAAGAGTGAACAGAAAAGTTCATACAGGGGGTGACAAGGATGGCAAGAAGAAAGATGGTGAGAAATCTCAGGATAAGCATGGGGATAAGGGTAAAACCAAAGATCCTTCTTCGCATCCTAAACACTCTTCAGGGGGTGGGGATAAATCAAATTCTTCCTATTCTTCACAACATACACACATTAAAAAGACTTGGTGCTATGTGTGTAAAAATAAAGGCCATTGGCAAGGGGATAAGTCCTGTCCAGGTAAACCCCCTGAGCCAACCACCACTAATACATCAAACTCTAGTGCCCCTAGCAGTAGTGGTAATAGTGGTGGGGCTGCTGGCAACAGTCAAAGTAAGGGTGTAGTTGGGTTCACTTATGGGTTCATCATAGAAACTGGGGTAGTCAGTCCCAAGACAGTTTCTGTCACACCTAGTGGCATTGGCCTTGCCACACTGGCTGCTTGTCCCCTTACAATGGATAAGTACAGGCAGACAGTTTCAACAAATGGTGTTGAGGCCCAGGCCTACAGGGACACAGGTGCCAGTATCACTTTGGTGACTGAAAACCTAGTGCCCCCTGAACAATACATCATTGGACAACAGTACAAGATTATTGATGTCCATAACTCCACTAAATTTCTTCCCTTAGCTATAGTTCAGCTTAGTTGGGGTGGAGTTACTGGCCCTAAGCAGGTGGTAGTATCACCTAGCTTACCTGCAGACTGTCTCTTACGTAATGACCTAGAGACCTCAGGTTGGGCTGAGGTAGAGTTTTATACCCATGCAGCCATGCTGGGTATCCCTGAGGAATTGCTTCCTCTTATTTCAGCTGAAATGAAAAAGCAAAGGAGAGAAAAAGGCCTGAAAACTCAGGATCCTTCTCCAAAAACAGGTAAAAAGGGTACCACAGTATCCCCTAACTACCCTGCCATTCAGGATACCATTCCTGTGGTGGGAGAAACCTCTCATGGGGTGGCACCTGTACCAAGGGAATCATCAGCTGGCACAGCTGTACTCCCTGAGGTGAAAGTACCTCTCTGTGGGATAACTAATATTGGTGAGAAAAAGGACACCATTTTAGTTAAGATGGAGTATCCCTCCAACCCTCCCAGAGAAACTTTAGTGCAGAAACCCCTGCACTGCCTCACAACACTTAGGACAGCAGCCCTGCCCTAGTGTGGAGCTCATAGGACAGCCTCCCTGCCCTGCTCCAACTAAAGAGAAAAAACATCCCTGTTCTCTCTTACAGCCATATGGACAAAGTTTTTGCCCAGCTATGGCTTTACTGAGACAGCATCCCTGTCTGGCATTCTCATCACTAGAAATAGGTCCAGTGGACAATCCCCACTGTTCTAAACTAAAACTTACTGATAGGAACTCTGAAAATATTTCTTCACATTGTTGGTTGGCTAAAAAACTTCAAACAGGGTGGTTTACATCCCCACAGGAAAGTAACACTATAGTGGATGATAAAGATAGTAACCAGTCTATTGCAGAGCTACTCTCCACTCATCACCACTTAGACAATAAAGACTCAACTGGCCAAGGTTAGCCTTATTGTCCTTCGTTTGGGGGGGGGTTGTGTGAGAAAGTAGCTTCTTTCTAGCGTGTGACCCCCACTTTTGGCCTATTTGTGAGTATATGTCAGGGTGTTTTCACTGTCTCACTGGGATCCTGCTAGCCAGGGCCCAGTGCTCATAGTGAAAACCCTATGTTGTCAGTATGTTTGTTATGTGTCACTGGGACCCTGCTAGCCAGGACCCAGTGCTCATATGTTTGTGGCCTATATGTATGTGTTCCCTTTGTGATGCCTAACTGTCTCACTGAGGCTCTGCTAACCAGAACCTCAGTGGTTATGCTCTCTCTGCTTTCCAAATTTGTCACTAACAGGCTAGTGACTAAATTTACCATTTCACTTTGGCATACTGGTACACCCATATAATTCCCTAGAATATGGTACTGAGGTACCCAGGGTATTGGGATTCCAGGAGATCCCTATGGGCTCCAGCATTTCTTTTGCCACCCATAGGGAGCTCTGACACTTCTTACACAGGCCTGCCACTGCAGCCTGCGTGAAATAACGTCCACGTTATTTCACAGCCATTTACCACTGCACTTAAGTAACTTATAAGTCACCTATATGTCTAACCTTCACCTGGTGAAGGTTGGGTGCAAAGTTACTTAGTGTGTGGGCACCCTGGCACTAGCCAAGGTGCCCCCACATCGTTCGGGCAAATTCCCCAGACTTTGTGAGTGCGGGGACACCATTACACGCGTGCACTATACATAGGTCACTACCTATGTATGGCGTCACAATGGTAACTCCGAGCATGGCAATGTAACATGTCTAAGATCATGGAATTGTCACCCCAATCCCATTCTGGCATTGGGGAGACAATTCCATGATCCCCGGGTCTCTAGCATAGAACCCGGGTACTGCCAAACTGCCTTTACAGGGTCTCCACTGCAGCTGCTGCCAACCCCTCAGGCAGGTTTCTGCCCTCCTGGGGTCCAGGCAGCCCTGGCCCAGGAAGGCAGAACAAAGGATTTCCTCTGAGAGAGGGTGTGACACCCTCTCCCTTTGGAAATAGGTGTGATGGCTGGGGAGGAGTAGCCTCCCCCATCCTCTGGAAATGCTTTGATGGGCACAGATGCTGCCCATCTCTGCATAAGCCAGTCTATACCGGTTTAGGAATCCCCCAGCCCTGCTCTGGCGCGAAACTGGACAAAGGAAAGGGGAGTGACCACTCCCCTGACCTGCACCTCCCAGGGGAGGTGCCCAGAGCTCCTCCAGTGTGCCCCAGACCTCTGCCATCTTGGAAACAGAAGTGTTGCTGGCACACTGGACTGCTCTGAGTGGCCAGTGCCAGAAGGTGACGTCAGAGACTCCTTCTGATAGGCTCTTACCTTTCTTACTAGCCTATCCTCCTTCCTAGGTAGCCAAACCTACTTTTCTGGCTATTTAGGGTCTCTGATTTGGGGAATTCTTCAGATAACGAATGCAAGAGCTCACCAGAGTTCCTCTGCATCTCCCTCTTCACCTTCTGCCAAAGGATCGACCGCTGACTGCTCAGGACACCTGCAAAACCGCAACAAAGTAGCAAAGATGACTACTGCAACCTTGTATCGCTTCATCCTGCCGGCTTTCTCGCCTGTTTCCTGGTGGTGCATGCTCTGGGGGTAGCCTGCCTCCTTCTTGCACCAGGAGCTCTGAAGAAATCTCCCGTGGGTCGACGGAATCTTCCCCCAGCAACTGCAGGCAACAAAAGACTGCATCACCGGTCTTCTGGGTCCCCTCTCAGCACGAGCGTGGACCCTGGAACTCAGCAACTCTGTCCAAGTGACTCCCACAGTCCAGTAACTCTTCAGTCCAAGTTTGGTGGAGGTAAGTCCTTGCCTCCCCACGCTAGAGTGCATTGCTGGGTACCGTGTGATTTGCAGGTGCTCCGGCTCCTGTGCACTCTTCCAGGATTTCCTTTGTGCACAGCCAAGCCTGGGCCCCGACACTCTAACCTGCAGTGCACAACCTTCTGAGTTGTCCTCCGGCGTCGTGGGACTCCCTTTTCTGACTTCAGGTGCACTCCGGTTCACTCCTCTTCTAAGTGCCTGTTCCGGTACTTCTGTGGGTGCTGCCTGCTCCTGTGAGGGCTCCCTAACTTGCTGGGCACCCCTTCTGTCTCCTCATCCAAGTGGCGACATCCTGGTCCCTCCTCTGCAAGCTTCTTCACGACGTGGGACATCCATCCTCCAAAGGGGAAGTTCCTAGTCATCTTCGTTCTTGCAAAACACCAAGCTTCTTCCATCCAGTGGCAGCTTCCTTGCACCCTCGGCTGGCATTTCGGGGTACTGCCCACTCTCGACACTGTCGCGACTCTTGGACTTGGTCCCCTTGTCTTACAGGTACTCAGGTCCAGAAATCCACTGTTGTTGCATTCCTGGTGTCGGTTGTCCTTGCAGAATCCCCCTATCACGACTTCTGTGCTCTCTGGGGGTTGTAGGTGCACTTTACACCTACCTTACAGGGTCTTGAGGTGGGCTATTTTTCTAACCCTCACTGTTTTCTTACAGCCCCTGCAACCCTCTACAAGCTCACATAGGTTTGGGGTCCATTCGTGGTTCGCATTCCACTTTTGGAGTATATGGTTTGTGTTGCCCCTATACCTATGTGCTCCTATTGCAATCTATTGTAACTTTACACTGCTTGCATTACTTCCTTTTGCTATTACTGCATATTTTTGGTATTGTGTACATATATCTTGTGTATATTTGGCATCCTCATACTGAGGGTACTCACTGAGATACCTTTGGCATATTGTCATAAAAATAAAGTACCTTTATTTTTAGTATATCTGTGTATTGTGTTCTCTTATGATATTGTGCATATGACACCAGTGGTATAGTAGGAGCTTTGAATGTCTCCTAGTTCACCCTAAGCTGCTCTGCTATAGCTACCTTCTATCAGCCTAAGCTGCTAGAAACACCTCTTCTACACTAATAAGGGACAACTGGACCTGGCACAAGGTGTAAGTACCTCTGGTACCCACTACAAGCCAGGCTAGCCTCCTACATCTATGCATTCATGCACCATGCATCGTGCCCACAGTGTACTCACCTGTTGGTCTGGAGGCCCATACAGCATTCGGTACTGGGGTATGACCCCATCCACCAGTCTCTCCAACTCCGCAGCGGTGAAGGCAGGGGCCCTTTCCCCAGTGACACGAGCCATGGTCTGTTCCAGACACAGGTCACAGAAGCACTTGCAGTGTAGGTTCTCTACTTTTGAAGGTCAGGTAGCAAGTGAGTGAACAGATAGATAATGGCGGTCACATCCGCGGCGGAAAGTACCGTCACCCCCAGCATACATCACCAGTGGCCACTGTAACCCATAGGGCCCAATTACAACCAATGAGGAGTTGCACGGCAGTACTCGACGGCCTCCTGCAATGGCGCACAATATCAGCGGCATTACCTCTATTCCACCTGTCCATCCACACAGGACCAGCAGACGCCATTTCGGGGGGGAAGGCCATTACACCTAATTGCGTCACAGCACACATAGGCACCATTTGGGCCTATACAACAACATACTGTTTCAGTCACAACATGCAATGCACTGTACATTTTGGAAATGCTGAATACTGACAAGATGTTCATCGTTTTGGCCCCTGGATTGCAACCGCTGCAGATGAATAGGAGATGGAGACATCCCCTGTGTACAGGCCCCTGGTGGACTTGGCAACAATGGAGGACAGGCACATTATCCTCACCTACAGACTTGACAGGGCCACAATCCAAGAGCTGTGTGCCCAATTGGAGCCAGACCTGATCTCTGCTATCCGTCACCCCACTGGGATCCCCCTCTTGTGCTATCTGTGCTCCATTTCTTGGCAACTGGTTCTTTCCAAGTGACAGTGGGCTTGGCAGCAGGAATGCTACAGCAAATGTTCTCAATAGTGCTAACAAGAGTGTTTTCGGCCCTGCTGAAACACATGCGCAGCTACATTATTTTCCCCCAGGTGGAGGATTTGGCCACAGTGAAAGCTGACTCCTATGCAATAGGACATATCCCCAACATCATTGGGCAATTGATGGTACACATATTGCCTTTGCCCCCCCCCGGAGAAATGAACAGGTGTTCAGAAATCGAAAGAGCTTTGACTCGATGAATGTGCAGATATTGTGCCTGTCAATACAAAGTATCTTGCTCTGTGCATGCTGCCTTTATCCTGAGGAATAGCAACATCCCATATTGTATTGTATTGTATTGTAATAGTATTTATATAGCGCTTACTACCCCTGACGAGGCGTCGAAGCGCTTTTTGTTGACTAGCACGCTACTCTGGAACCCAACAAGAATGAGTGATGGATTAGTATTGTTAAATAATGAGTACAGTTTTAGTATTATTATGAGTTAATTTGAGCCGCGGATATGAGAGTTTGTTAGGTAGATTGACTGGAGTAATGGAGGGGTGGAGGAGGAAAGAAATCCAGAAGTGTTAATTGGGAGTATATCCTTCATTTACTCAACCCAAAGGCTTGGGATGAGTAAAGGGGGGCGGAGGGGGAAGAGTATGTGGAAGGGTTAGGGAGAGCATAGTAGCAGGGTGAGATAAATGCAGGAGAATTTAGTAGGGTTGTGTGGGAGGTCACAGTAGTAGAGTGAGATTTGGTGAGTTAGATGATGGCTCAACTCCAGAAGCACCGGGTGTGGCTAATAGCCCATGGTTCCCACCCAGTATATGTTGGTGTATGGGGTTGGCCCTTAGGGTTAGTGTTTGGCTAACAGGTATCCCTCAATATTTGCAGGTGATTCTGGTTACCCCAATCTCTCATGGCTACTGACCCCAGTGAGGAATCCCAGGACAAGGGCAGAGGAGCGTTACAATGATGCACATGGGTGAACAAGAAGAATTATAGAGTGAACATTCAGCCTCCATGTTTCGGTGCCTCCATCTAACAGGTGGTTCCCTGTGCTACTCACCCAAGAATGTGTGCCAGATCATTGTGGCATGTTGCATGTTGCACAACTTTGCCTTACGTCACCAGGTGCCTTTTCTACAGGAGGATGATGTTGGAGATGGGCGTGTGGCAGATGGGAGCCTGTGGGCAGTGACGAAGAGGAGGCAGAGGATGAGGATGTGGACAACTGAACATCAATCATATGAAAGTACTTCCAGTGACACTCAGGCAAGACACTGTAACTTCACTTTCCATTGACAGTTTTGGATATTGTCACTGGCAGGCTGATATTCCCACTACTATGGCCACTTAATGTACCCTTTGGCATGTCTATTTACAGAGGTCATACCTACGTATACCTTACTGTACAGTTGAATTCCAATGTTTACAGATTGTTAAACAAATACATAGTTCGATCAATTGACAGACTTAATACTTACACTTTTTACAAGGGTGTTTATGTATGTGCTAATAAGTGGATGGGGTATTTCTATAGGCTGGGGTGGTGGTGGAGGAGAGACCAGGGAAAAGTTCCATTCTATTTGTATCAAAGGTGCACTGTCCAATGGGCATAGGACATTCAGGAGAGTCCTATTTCCTGGCAGGGGTCTTGGCAATGTTCTCTGGCTTCTGCCTGGATCGCAGGGACTGTTTGTTTGGTGGTTCTCCTTCTGCAGGGGGAGGGGTGCTGATGGCCTGTTGTTCCTTCGGCGGGGCCTCCTGTCCACTAGCGTCAGCAGAGGTGGAGGGCTTTTCATCGGTGTGGCTAGTGTCAGGGGCCCAGTGGTGTGACACTGTCTCCCTCATGGTGTTGGCCATGTCTGCCAGCACCCCTGCAATGGTGACCAGGGTAGTGGGGATGTCCTGCAGTTCCTCCCTGATCCCGAGGTACTGTCCCTCCTGCAGCCGCTGGGTCTCTTGCAACACTTCCAGTATCTGGCCCATCATCTCCTGGGAATGGTGGTATGCTCCCAGGATGTTGGTGAGTGCCTCCTGGAGAGTTGGTTCCCTGGGCCTATCCTCCCCCTGTCGCACAGCAGTCCTCCCAGCTTCCCTGTTGTCCTGTGCCTCTGTCCCCTGAACCGTGTGCCCACTGACACTGACCCCAGGTCCCTGATCGTCCAGTGTTTCTGGGGTCCCTGTAGTGGTGGACACACTGCTGATTGACATGTCATGGGGGCAGAGGTATGGGCCCGCTGGGTGGGTGCTGTGGTGGTGTTTCCTGAGGGGGAAGGCTCTGTGGTGGTATGGGACTGTGCCTGGGCAACTGTTCGGAGGTCCCTGATGGGCCAGGTTGGTCATCCTGATCCAGACGTGCAGAGCTGCTGTCATCACTGTGGGCCTCTTCTGGGGGGGGACTGGATGTTGCTGGCACCTCCTCTCCGGTGATGCTGTGAGGGGGACCTGTGGGGAGGTAAATGGAGTGTTATTGTTTCTGTGTGTGACATCTTGTGCATGGGTGTGTTTCCCTGTATGGTTGCGATTGTCCTGGCTGCTTAGGCCTGTGTGAGGGCGATTTGGTTGGATAGGTGATTGTCTCAAGTGTGCATGCTTTGGTGATGGGTGTCCATGCAGGTCTGTGATGGGTGTCCAGGCATTGGTGTTGCATGCAGGGCTTGGTAGTGGGAGGGGTGGGTTGTGATGGTGGGGTATATGTGAGGTGGTGGAGTGGTGGGGGTGAGGGTAGGGGTGGGGGTTTGTGATGGCATGCAGGTAGGGGGCGTGATAGTAATAGAGATTTGACTTACCAGAGTCCAGTCCTCCTGCTACTCCTGCCAGGCCCTCAGGATGCAGTATTGCCAAGACTTGCTCCTCCCATGTTGTTAGTTGTGGGGGAGGAGGTGGGGGTCCACCTCCAGTCCTCTGTACTGCTCTCTGGTGTCTTGCTACCACGGAACATACCTTCCCCTGTAGGTCGTTCTACCTCTTCCTGATGTCATCCCTTGTTCTGGGGTGGTGTCCCACGGCATTGACCATGTCCACGATCCTCCACTATAGCTCCATCTTCCTGGCAAGGGATGTCAGCTGCACCTGTGATTCAAATAGCTGTGGCTCTACCTGGATGATTTCCTCCACCATGACTCTTAGCTCCTCCTCTGAGAACCTGGGTGTCTTTGTGGTGCCATGGGTGTAGTACGAGTGGTGTGTGTGAGGGTGTGTGAGGTGATGTGTTGGGGTGTGTGCTGTGAGGTGCGTGGATGGTGTATGGGTGCTCTTGGTGTGTCTTTCCCCAGTTATCAATTTTCTTGAGTTGCAAAGGGGAAGCATCCTCAACAATGACTCCTGAACAACGAAGTCGTGGAAAACGAAAGCGGAACAACGCTTTAGTTAACCACAACTTCCTTGTTCAGGGCCTTAACCACGCCTGTGCTGAACCATGCACATGCGTGGTTAACGCACAGAAGAAGGGGGTCGGCTGAGGAGGACGACGCGATCAAGGAGGAGGTAAGTGGGGGTCAGGGTATTTTTAGTTTTAGGGGTGGGGGTGGTTTAGGGCTAGGGAGGGGGTTGGGGCGTTTTCAGTTTTAGGGTCGAGGGTGGGGGGTCGGGGTATTTTTAGTTTATGGGGGTGAGTGTTGGGGTGGTTTAGATTTAGGGGCGAGGAAGGGGAGGTCGGGCATTTTTTGTTTTAGGGCCGGGTGAGCGGTCCGGGGTATTTTTACTTTTTGGGAGTGGGGGGCTGGGGTAGTTTAGGTTTTAGGGGTGGAGGTGGGGGGTCAATCAAATCAATCAATCAGTGTATTTGTAGAGCACACTACCCACCCGTAAGGGTCTCTAGGTGCTGAGGGGGGTGCTGCTACTGCTCAAACAGCCAGGTTTTGAGGCTCTTCCTGAAAGTCAGCAGGTCTTCGGTCTGTCGTAGGAGCAAAGGAAGGGTGTTCCAGGTCTTGGCGGCGAGATGGGAGAAGGATCTTCCTCCGGTGGTGGCTCTTCGGATGCGGGGGACGGTGGCAAAAGTGAGGTCGGCTGAGTGGAGTTGGCGGGACGGGGTGTAGAAGGTGAGTCGTCTGTTGAGGTAGGCTGGACTGGTGTTGTGGAGCGCCTTGTGTGCGTGGGTGAGGAGCTTGAAGGTTATCCTTTTGTTGACGGGAAGCCAGTGTAGGTCTCTCAGATGGGGAGTGATGTGGCTGTGGTGGGGGCATCGGGGCTCAGGCGTGCGGAGGCGTTTTGTATGTGTTGCAGTCTTTTGAGGAGTTTGGCCAGGGCTCCTGCGTAGAGGGTGTTTTGCTCTTCTTGTATCTGTGGGGATCCATCTGTAGATCTTGCGGAGCATGCAGAGGGTGTTGAAGCAGGATGAGGAGACGGCGCTGACTTGCAAGTTGCATGCGTGGTCTGTGGGTGTCGGGGCTGCTCCCAGAGTGGTCGGCCACCACGAGTCGTCCCAGGCTGAGGGCTGACGCCGAGGATGAGGCCCTCCGTCTTATCTGAGTTCAACTTCAGTTTGTTGTTCATCATCCATTCGACGACAGCCTTCATTCCTTCGTGGAGGCTGGATTTGGCGGTGAGGGGGTCCTTGGTGAGGGAGAGGATCAGTTGGTTTTCATCAGCGTAGGAGATGATGTTGAGGTTGTGTAGCCGGGCAACGTGGGCGAGCGGGGCCATGTAGACGTTGAATAGTGTAGGGCTGAGGGACGATCCTTGGGCGACGCCGCAGATGATCTTGGAGGCTTCGGATCGCAAAGGGGGGAGGCGGACACTCTGGGTTCTGCCGGAGAGGAAGGAAGTGGTCCACTCCAGAGCTTTGTCTCGGATCCCTGCGTTGTGGAGGTGTGTGCGTAAGATGCAGTGGCAGATGGTGTTGAAGGCAGCCGAGAGGTCCAGGAGGATGAGGGCCACAGTTTTGCCGTTGTCAAGCAGGGCCCTGATGTTGTCGGTGGCAGCGGCCAGGGCAGTTTCGGTACTGTGGTTGCTGCGGAACCCTGACTGGCATGGGTCCATGATATTGTTTTCTTTGAGGTAGTGGGTCAGTTGTCTGTTGACGATCTTCTCAATGACCTTGGCCGGTAATGGGAGCAGGGAGATGGGACGGAAATTCTTGAGGTCTCTCGGGTCTGCCATGGGTCTCTTGAGTAGGAGTTTCATCTCAGCATGCTTCCGGCTCTCAGGGTAGGTTGCAGTTTCGAAGGAGATATTGACGACTTTGCGGAGGTGGGGTGCAATGGTGGCGCTTGTTTTGTTAAAGATGTGGTGCGGGCATGGGTCTGACGGAGATCGAGAGTGGATAGTGCTCATGGTTTTGATTGTGTCGTCTTCGTTCACGTTGGCCCAGACGAGCAGGGGGTCATAGTTGAAGGTGTGTGGAGAGTCTGAGGAGTCGGTGGTTGGTGGGGTGGTCTGGCTGTTGAAGCTGTCATGGATGTCTGTGATCTTGTGATGGAAGAAGGCGGCGAGGAAGTTGCACAGGTCTTATGATGGTGGGATGTCGTTTGTGCTGGAGCTGGGGTTGGAGAGTTCCTTCACGATGTTGAAGAGCTCCTTGCTGTTGTGTGCGTTGTTGTCCGGGCAGTCTTTGAAGGAGGTTTTCTTGGCAGATCTGATGAGGTGTTGGTGATTGCGGATGGCGTTCTTGAAGGCAGCATGGTTGTCTGGTGTCTGTTCGTGGAGCCACTTTCTCTCCAGTTTCCGGCAGGTTTGCTTGGATGCTCGAAGGTCCGAGGTGAACCAACTGGCTCTCTTGTTGGTGCCTCTTTTGGAAGGTTTATTGAGCGGGACGAGAGTGCTGGCGCAGTCGTCGATCCAGCGCCAGAGGTTGCAGGCTGCAAGGTCGGGATTGGTGGGTTCGGTGGTTGGTTTTCGAGCGAGGCTGGTGTTCAGCTGGTCTTGGCTGACTTTGCTCCAGTTGCGGCAAGGGATCTGTTGGGTGTGGTGTTGCTTTGTGGGCTTCTGGAAGGTGAAGTGGATGCAACAGTGGTTGGTCCATGGGAGTTCGGTGGTGTGGCTGAAGGTGACGTGGGGGCTAGCGGAGAAGACGTAGTCCAGTGTGTGGCCGGCGGAGTGTGTTGGAGTAGTGACGAGTTGTCTGAGTCCGAGGGTGGCGAGGTTGTTAATTAGGGTGGTAAAGTTGGGGTCGTTGTTATTCTCCAGGTGAAAGTTCAGGTCGCCGAGGAGGATGTAGTCGGCGGAGGCTAGGGCTTGACTGCTGACGAGGTCAGAGATGGAGTCACAGAACTGAGGCAGTGGTCCGGGGGGTCTGTAGATGAGAGTTCCTCTGAGGGTGGTGTTGGGGTTGTTGTGGATCTGGAAGTGCAGGTGTTTTTTGTTGGTGCTGACGGTGTCGTCGGTACAGGTCGTGACCCTGATGGTGTTCTTGTGGACGATGGCAATTCCGCCTCCGACTCCGTTGGTGTAATCCCTGCGGGTGATCTTGTAGCCATCTGGAATGGCTATGGCGATGTCTGGGGCGGAGGAGGCGTTCATCCAGGTCTCTGTCAGGAAGGTGACGTCCGGGGTGGGGGTGTCAAGCAGGTCCCAGAGTTCGATGGCATGTTTGCGTGCGGAGCGGGTGTTTAATAGGATGCATCGGAGGTAGTAGCGGTCTGGCTCGGCGGGTGGTTTGGGGAACTGGAGGCTGGTGAAGCTGCAGTTCTGGGAGGTGAAGGGTCCCTGGGTGTGCTTAGGGGATGCCAGGAAGCAAGCGTGAGCTCGTCCGGTGTTAAGTGCGAGCAGGGTGCTGGTGGTGTAATGGCGTTTGTTGCCGTGGCAGTCTTGGGGACTGGGGGTCCTGGCGCTGGGTGCGGTCCAGATGCAGACGGGCGAAGACGGGCTTACCTTAGGTGCACCTTCGGCATGCCAGCGGCACATCCGCTGTACGGCAGTGCAGTGGCTGCTATATAAGTTGAGGTGGGAGGGAGGGGCAGCTGGGAGGTGGGAGCGGGACAGCGAATGGGCGAGCGGGGGGGCAGGGCTGCAGGGACGCAGCGGCGGAAAGGTGAAAACAAAGTAGAGGGATGGGGGTGGGGCCGTAGGGACGCATTGGCGGGGATAACCAGGACAAAGAGGGAGAAGGAAAAAAAAAAAAAAAACTGGAGCAGCGGCAAACCGGCACAAAGTGCAGGGGAGCGAACTGCCTGAAAGCAGGGTCAAGGGTCGCTCCCTTCACCGTGCAGTGGCTGCCATATAAGGGGAGGTAGGAGGGAGGGGCAGCTGGGAGCAGGGCAGCGAATGTGCGAGCGGGGGCGGGGACGCAGCGGCGGGAAGAGGAAAATTAAGTAGAGGGAGGGGGCCGCAGCGGCGGGGATAACCAGGACAAAGAGGGAGAAAAAACAAAAACCTGGAGCAGCGGCAAACCGGCACAAGGTGCAGGGGAGTGACCTGCCTGAAAGCAGGGGGTCGGGTATTTTTACTTTTTGGGAGTCGGGGGTTGGGGTAGTTTAGGTTTTAGGGGCGGGTGGGGGGTTGGGGTATTTTTTGTTTTGGGGGGTCAGGGTGGTTTAGGGAATGGGGATCGGGTTATTTTTAGTTTTAGGGGCTGTTTAGGTTTAGGGGTGGGAGAAGGGGGAGTCGGTATTTTTTGTTTTAGGGGTGGGGGGTCAGCGGTTTAGGTTTGGGGAGGGGTATTTTAAGTTTTAGGGGTGGGGTGGGGGGGTCGAGGTATTTTTAGTTTTAGGGGTGGGGGTTGGGGTGGTTTAGGTTTAGGGGCGGGGAGGTGGGGTCAGGGCATTTTTACTTTTAGGGGTTGGGTGGGGGTTGGGGTATTTTTTGTATTTGGGGGTGGGGGTTGGGGTGGTTTAGGTTTGTGGTGTGGGGGGTCGAGTATTTTTAGTTTTAGGGGCGGGGTGGGGTGTTGGGGTATTTTTAGTATTTGGGGCTGGGGTGGTTTAGGTTTTAGGGGTGGGGTGGGGGTTGGGGTGCTTTAGGTTTTATGGGTGGGGGTTGTGTTGGGTTTATGTTTTAGGGGCAGGGTGAGGGGTTGCAGTAATTTTAGGGGTGGGGGTTGGGGTGGTTTTAGGGATGGGGTCACAGTAATTTTTAGGGGTGGGGTGGGTGGCCAGGGGGGACGCATGCTGGAACCATGCATGCCGTTCACTAATGCCTTCACCAGGAATGCCTTTACAATGAAAAATTGTTTGTTATTAAGGCATTCGTGGTAAAGGCATTAGTGGTAACAACGAGGTCATTGTTCCGACCTCGTTTTTCAGGCTTGCTTTGTTCCAGCATGTGTTGTTCCGACGTATATTCGTTGTAAAGGGTTGTGGGTAATGTGTGTGTGTTTTATAGTGGTATGGGTGTGGTGTGTGTATGGGTGTCAGGTGTGTGTTATTCAAAATGTCCAATGTGGTGTTGTTTTGTTCGGTTGTGTGTATTTTGAGCGTGGCGGTATGGACCGCCAATGGTTTAGCGACATTGAATGTCCGCCGCCGTGATTCGTGGGTCATAATGCTGCGGCGCAGTTCTGTTGGCGTAACTGTGTGGGTTTTGCTACTGCCATTTTATCACAGACCTTTGGGCTGGCTTACTTGTGTGTGTGAATGTATGGTGACGGATTGCTATGTGTAAGTCATAATATGGGTAGCGGTAAACCGCCACAGCGGTGGTATGTTGGCGGCAGTCGGCATGGCTGTAAGTGGGACTTATCGCCAATGTCATAATGAGGGCCTATGTTACTAATCTGGTACAAACAGTCCACAAAATCAATAACCCAGAAACACAGATGATAAAGACACCAATCTAAAACCGATTTTAAGAAAATTTAATCCAGCGCTGCCCCCTAGTTAGTGTTTCGTGGTCAGAGTGCAACCATGCTGAACTAACAAATAAGTATCAAAAGCCCAACTGAAAAGAGGCAAAAATAGGCTTTCATCCTAAGCAGATTGTGGGACCACAGAAAGAGGCAGTGAGTTTAGGTTTCCGCCTTTTCCTTAATGTTCCAGTACTTAACACTTTAACAACCATTTCATAATCTTCTTTGAATTTCAAAACTTTCATTCTAACCAGATTGTTGGACGGAAGAAAAAGGCAGTAAGTTTAGGTTTTCCCCTTTTCCTAAATGTTCCAGTACTTTAACAATTTAACAACCATTTCAGAATCTTCTTTGTATTTTCTCACCATTGGAGGCTATCTTCATTGTCTTTTTTGTCTTTAAATTTATGTCGGCTAGGTTCAACATTAATGTCCCCACCATCTAAAGAATAAAAAGATCTTGCTTCAAAAGGAACTACAGCAAGTCAGAGCTCGAGATGTTGCACATGTCAACTAGGCAAATCCTCTTCTTTTGTTAAGTATCTATAATTCTGATTTGAATTTTATCAATAAATCAGTATAGCATTTTTTTCACAAATTGTTACCTCCCTTTATATTTGTGGGTGACTTTGGTTATACTTTTTGAAATAATATATTTTGGTGCTTTCCTAAAATACATTTCTTGTACCAAAATTATTTTTGCTGTAAACCATTTCCTATATTAATTCATCTAGGCTTTTTCCTTTGTGATTTGGATCTAGCTAATGATAGATGAAGAATGTAAAAAAAGTTATATTTACTAAGTTTGCTTTCTTTTTAAGAATCACAATTTACAAAAACTTGCACTAATATTTGGTGCTGTAGATTGGTGTCATAACACATATGTGAATTCTGAGTTGCATTTCTCATCTCCATCTTCCCTCATTTGTAAACAGAAATCAAATGCATCTTTTGTTTGCTGACTTTATAATAATTGGGCTAAGTAGAAATCAGCATGTTCCATAAATATGTGGTAATATGATTGTTAATGTTGCTCTCTATACAGTATTTGAACAGGCTCCCTATGGGCGGTGTAAAGGGTTCTACCTATATCACAAAAAAAAGAAGAAGACCATCAAATTAAAAAAACACAAACCAACAACGATCACTTAGAACTGGTGGAAACACTATGGCAGATTTATCTCCACTTTGGCCTGGTGCAAAGTAACCACAATTGATGACAACCAGCACAAAGTGTTGATTTGTTACGTTCTTTTCAGCACTGAAATGTTCCTAAAACTAATGTAAAATATTGCTATACATTACTTTGCAGTACTTTTGCAGTACACCCACGGGTGGCGCATGGTTGTTCCCACATTACCACCCATGGCTTTTAATTTGAAGTCCATACACTAAAGGCCTGATTTAAGGAAAGTGGTGCTGCGTTCATTGCAGTGCCACTTTTCTAGCACCCCTTAATGACCCCCCACCACCACCATGTGTGCGCTGTGTATGCTAGCTCTGCGCTTTGCAGGATTAGCATCAATAATGTTGACGCCAATCCTGCAAAGCCCATTGAGGCCCATTGAAAACAATGGCATGCCTCCTTTTAATGCCTGCTCTGAGCAGGTGTTAAAAATGATGCAAAGAAATCACCTTTCTCAGCCCCCATAACAGGGGAACGCCCCCTTTGTATACATTATGCCTGCCGCAGGTATAATGTAGTGCAAAGGGTTACAAAGTGGTGCAATGCATGCATTGCACCAATTTGTAAATTTGGTGCTGCGATTTTGACCTTGTTGGGCCACATTAGCAAATAAAATGATGCTAATGTGGCGCAAGGAGGTGCTAGGGGCACTTAAATCTGTCCCTAACATGTATAGACATGATTTCGCACCATAAATATGCCTCCTTGAGGTAGGCACAAAGAAGGAGAAAAACATTTTTTCTTCCAGTTTAAAAATTTTCTGTGTGTGCCATGCTATAGAGCACACAAACAAAGGAATGACGGTGTAAAAGTAAATAAAAGAATGGGCCTTTGTACTGCAAGGAAGCCCTTGCAGTACAAAACCTATGCTAGACTCATTATGATCTATGGTGCAAAGGTGAATGTGTGACTCTAGGCAGCCAGAAACTGTGGTGTCACTTGGGAATTGAACATTTGTGCAAAATCTTAGTAGACATGGTACTATCCTACTTTTTCTCTCTTATGCAACACAGCATAGCAACTTAGTCTGTGTCTTTGTGTTGTGTGAGATTTTAGTAAATCTAGCCCAATGTGTTTTCTAGGAGCCTTTGGAGATGAGTGAAACTTTCTTTAGTGTGCTACTCTCGAAATTAGGCAACCATCATAATGACAAGTGAAAGGGAGATCTAGCTCCAAGGTCTGTTAGAAAATCCCAAAAGGTTGCATGCCTTCCACACATTAAGGGGCAGATTTATGGAAAGTAGCTCTGCACCTAGTGCAACGCCACCTTCCCTGCGCCCCTTAGCGCCCCCCTACTGCCACCATGTGTGCACCGTATTTAAGATACGGTGCACTATGGCGCACAATAGGGGACAATTCTATGTGATGCTATTGATGTGCTCTGCAGGAGTAGCGCCAAAATGTTGGTGCTACTCCTACAGAGTACATAGGGGCCCATTCTAAATAATAGAAACCCCCTTTTAACTCCTGCTCTGAGCAGGTGTTAAAAGGGCCGAAAAAATAGCACATTTTCAGACCCCCTAATAAGGAAATGCCCCCCTTGCATACATTAAGCCTGCCACAGGCATAATGTGATGCAAGGGTTTACAAAGTGGCGCAATGCAAACATTGCACCACTTTGTAAATTTGGTGAGCGGGAAATGCCACCTTAAAACCACATTTGTGTCAAAATAAATGCCACAAATGTGGCGCAAGGTGGCACTAGGGGCTCATAAATATTCCCCTAAGTACTTTCTTGATGAATGGGGACATCTTCACATTCTTTCCCAGCTTCAGGTTAACTTTATTTGAAGGTGGTAAGCATTACAAGATACATTTAAATGGGTTTATCATATAAAAAGTTGTAAGTCATCATCATAATTTCAGTTCTCCCAAATGTATGAGTGGAAAATGTGTGGTTTTGTTATTAATAGCAAGTCCAATTGCACTGAACATGCTTCCTGGCAATACACTGTAAGGAAAGCAGCAGAAAAGACTGAGGCCAATCAACAGGGACTGATAGATACAGCCATGTTGTTGACTTCTTTTTGAAGTATAACAGGAAATTATGCAAATAGTGTGCCAATTAGTTCTCCTTAAAAACTTTTCACCAAGATTAAATGTAAGGGTCCCACTTTGCTCATGGTGAGTACTCCTGAGGTACACTATCATGATGCTAATATTCTGAAGTAAGGCACAAAGTTAGCTTTCAATAACATTACAAACAAAGTAGTCTCTGCCTTTAATTGCAGCTTCAGTGATGATCATGTTACATGGTTTCCCACTTCAACTTCACACCTTCTAGAAAATACATCTTGTAGTGAACTTGGAAGCCCCAGCAGTGAGTTCTTCTAGAAGGATTCTTCCACTCTCACAACTGAAATCTGTCTTAATGTGCAGCCTGACAATAATATCTAAATAGGCCCGATTATGAATGGTAAAATAGTTCTAAAGTTCCAGTATCTCTTCTTCTGAGCCATATCAAAATTAGAAGGGTCTGCAGGCCTGGCAAGTTGCTCCCACGGGCTCCATCTGCTGAAAGCAGCTGTAGAATCCAGTTGAAGCCCCAGGTGAGATTGGTCAAAATAATTATTTATCTATGAATCAATCCTAGCTTTACCATTCCTCAGTTACTTTCACCTTTCTCAGGGGACCAACAGAGTTCACCGTGTAATCCCTCTTAATCTCCTCCCACAGTTACCCTATGCTAGTATCAATAGTTCTGGGGTGGGCATGATGGATTTAACCAGGTCAATTCCAGGGCACTTGTAATGAGACCCAGAATGGCTATAAATCGGGGACTAATATTGTGGCTAAACAAGTACATTATGTTAATTTGATAGCAAACTTGTTGGTCACCATCACCTGTAACTTTGATACAGCAAAAATGCCCAAGTCCAATTTCTTCTGGGAATAGAGGTATTTCCAATTATCAACCAATGTAGTTCTTTTGATAGTGAATATTTTAAAACCGGTGGTATAATAATGAGTAACTTAAAAATTAGGAAGACATAAAGATTACAGAAAGGAATTTTGAATTACAATTTGATTCTTGTCCTGTCTATTTAAAGATATTATATGACTTGTAAGAAGAGGATTCACCTCCAAATACTTCTCAGTACAAAGTATTTTGTCTCATTTAAGTTTACAATCTCAATTATAATGCAGTATATATGCATTAACCCCTTCGCTGCCAGGCCTTTTCCCCCTCCTGTGCCGAGCCTTTTTTTGGCTATTTGGAGCAGTTCGCGCTTAGGCCCTCATAACTTTTTGTTCACATAAGCTACCCATGCCAAATTTGCGTCCTTTTTTTCCAACATCCTAGGGATTCTAGAGGTACCCAGACTTTGTGGGTTCCCCAGAAGGAGGCCAAGAAATTAGCCAAAAAACAGTGAAAATTTCATTTTTTTAAAAAAAATTGGAAAAATGGGCTGCAGAAGAAGGCTTGTGGTTTTTTCCCTGAAAAGGGCATCAACAAAGGGTTTGCGGTGATAAAATCACCAGCTTCCCAGCTTTCAGGAACAGGCAGACTTGAATCAGAAAACCCAATTTTTCAACCCAATTTTGGCATTTTACTGGGACATACTCCATTTTTACGATTTTTTGTGCTTTCAGCCTCCTTCCAGTCAGTGACAGAAATGGGCATGAAACCAACGCTGGATCCCATAAACCGCAACATTTCTGAAAAGTAGACAAAATTCTGAATTCAGCAAGGGGTAATTTGTGTAGATCCTACAAGGGTTTCCTACAGAAAATAGCAACTGAAAAAGAAAAATATTGAAATTGAGGTGAAAAAAACATAAATTTTTCTCTAAGTTTTACTCTGTAACTTTTTCCTGCAATGTCAGATTTTCGAAAGCAATATACCGTTACGTCTGCTGGACTCTTCTGGTTGCGGGGATATATAGGGCTTGTAGGTTCATCAAGAACTCTAGGTACCCAGAGCCAATAAATGACCTGCACCCTGCAGTGGGTTTTTATTCTATGCCGGGTATACAGCAATTCATTTGCTGAAATATAAAGAGTAAAAAATATCTATCAAGAAAACCTTTGTATTTCCAAAATGGGCACAAGATAAGGTGTTGAGAAGCAGTGGTTATTTGCACATCTCTGAATTCCGGGGTGCCCATACTAGCATGTGAATTACAGGGCATTTCTCAAATAGACGTCTTTTTTACACACTGTCTTACATTTGGAAGGGAAAAATGTAGAGAAAGACAAGGGGAAATAACACTTGTTTTGCTGTTCTATGTTCCCCCAAGTCTCCCGATAAAAATGATACCTCACTTGTGTGGGTAGGCCTAGCGCCCGCGACAGGAAACGCCCCAAAGCGCAACGTGGACACATCACAGAAAACAGACCTGTTTTTAGCAAAGTGCCTACCTGTAGATTTTGGCCTCTAGCTCAGCCGCCACCTAGGGAAACCTACCAAACCTGTGCATTTCTGAAAACTAGAGACCTAGGGGAATCCAAGATGGGGTGATTTGTGTGGCTCGGACCAGGTTCTGTTACCCAGAATCCTTTGCACACCTCAAAATTTGGCTAAAAAAACACATGTTCCTCACATTTCTGTGGCAGAAAGTTCTGGAATCTGAGAGGAGCCACAAATTTCCTTCCACCCAGCGTTCCCCCACGTCTCCCGATAAAAATGATACCTCACTTGTGTGGGTAGGCCTAGCGCCCGCGACAGGAAACACCCCAAAGCGCAATGTGGACACATCACAGAAAACAGACCTGTTTTTAGCAAAGTGCCTACCTGTAGATTTTGGCCTCTAGCTCAGCCGCCACCTAGGGAAACCTACCAAACCTGTGCATTTCTGAAAACTAGAGACCTAGGGGAATCCAAGATGGGGTGATTTGTGTGGCTCGGACCAGGTTCTGTTACCCAGAATCCTTTGCAAAGCTCAAAAATTGGCTAAAAAAACACATGTTCCTCACATTTCTGTGGCAGAAAGTGCTGGAATCTGAGAGGAGCCACAAATGTCCTTCCTCCCAGCGTTCCCCCACGTCTCCCGATAAAAATGATACCTCACTTGTGTGGGTAGGCCTAGCGCCCGCGACAGGAAACGCCCCAAAGCGCAACGTGGACACATCACAGAAAACAGACCTGTTTTTAGCAAAGTGCCTACCTGTAGATTTTGGCCTCTAGCTCAGCCGCCACCTAGGGAAACCTACCAAACCTGTGCATTTCTGAAAACTAGAGACCTAGGGGAATCCAAGATGGGGTGATTTGTGTGGCTCGGACCAGGTTCTGTTACCCAGAATCCTTTGCAAAGCTCAAAAATTGGCTAAAAAAACACATGTTCCTCACATTTCTGTGGCAGAAAGTTCTGGAATCTGAGAGGAGCCACAAATTTCCTTCCACCCAGCGTTCCCCCACGTCTCCCGATAAAAATGATACCTCACTTGTGTGGGTAGGCCTAGCGCCCGCGACAGGAAACGCCCCAAAGCGCAACGTGGACACCACCAAAATTTTGGAAGAAAACAGAGGTGTTTTTTGCGAAGTGACTACCTGTAGATTTTGGCCTCTAGCTCAGCCGGCACCTAGGGAAACCTACCAAACCTGTACATTTCTGAAAACTAGAGACCTAGGGGAATCCAAGGAGGGGTGACTGGTGGGGCTCGGACCAGGTTCTGTTACCCAGAATCCTTTGCAAAGCTCAAAAATTGGCTAAAAAAACACATGTTCCTCACATTTCTGTGGCAGAAAGTGCTGGAATCTGAGAGGAGCCACAAATGTCCTTCCACCCAGCGTTCCCCCACGTCTCCCGATAAAAATGATACCTCACTTGTGTGGGTAGGCCTAGCGCCCGCGACAGGAAACGCCCCAAAGCGCAACGTGGACACATCACAGAAAACAGACCTGTTTTTAGCAAAGTGCCTACCTGTAGATTTTGGCCTCTAGCTCAGCCGCCACCTAGGGAAACCTACCAAACCTGTGCATTTCTGAAAACTAGAGACCTAGGGGAATCCAAGGAGGGGTGACTGGCGGGGCTCGGACCAGGTTCTGTTACCCAGAATCCTTTGCAAAGCTCAAAAATTGGCTAAAAAAACACATGTTCCTCACATTTCTGTGGCAGAAAGTTCTGGAATCTGGGAGGAGCCACAAATTTCCTTCCACCCAGCGTTCCCCCAAGTCTCCCGATAAAAATGATACCTCACTTGCGTGGGTAGGCCTAGCGCCCGCGACAGGAAACGCCCCAAAGCGCAACGTGGACACCACCAAAATTTTGGAAGAAAACAGAGGTGTTTTTTGCGAAGTGACTACCTGTAGATTTTGGCCTCTAGCTCAGCCGGCACCTAGGGAAACCTACCAAACCTGTACATTTCTGAAAACTAGAGACCTAGGGGAATCCAAGGAGGGGTGACTGGCGGGGCTCGGACCAGGTTCTGTTACCCAGAATCCTTTGCAAAGCTCAAAAATTGGCTAAAAAAACACATGTTCCTCACATTTCTGTGGCAGAAAGTTCTGGAATCCGAGAGGAGCCACAAATTTCCTTCCACCCAGCGTTCCCCCATGTCTCCCGATAAAAATGATACCTCACTTGTGTGGGTAGGCCTAGCGCCCGCGACAGGAAACGCCCCAAAGCGCAACGTGGACACATCACAGAAAACAGACCTGTTTTTAGCAAAGTGCCTACCTGTAGATTTTGGCCTCTAGCTCAGCCGCCACCTAGGGAAACCTACCAAACCTGTGCATTTCTGAAAACTAGAGACCTAGGGGAATCCAAGGAGGGGTGACTGGCGGGGCTCGGACCAGGTTCTGTTACCCAGAATCCTTTGCAAAGCTCAAAAATTGGCTAAAAAAACACATGTTCCTCACATTTCTGTGGCAGAAAGTGCTGGAATCTGAGAGGAGCCACAAATGTCCTTCCACCCAGCGTTCCCCCACGTCTCCCGATAAAAATGATACCTCACTTGTGTGGGTAGGCCTAGCGCCCGCGACAGGAAACGCCCCAAAGCGCAACGTGGACACATCACAGAAAACAGACCTGTTTTTAGCAAAGTGCCTACCTGTAGATTTTGGCCTCTAGCTCAGCCGCCACCTAGGGAAACCTACCAAACCTGTGCATTTCTGAAAACTAGAGACCTAGGGGAATCCAAGGAGGGGTGACTGGCGGGGCTCGGACCAGGTTCTGTTACCCAGAATCCTTTGCAAAGCTCAAAAATTGGCTAAAAAAACACATGTTCCTCACATTTCTGTGGCAGAAAGTTCTGGAATCTGGGAGGAGCCACAAATTTCCTTCCACCCAGCGTTCCCCCAAGTCTCCCGATAAAAATGATACCTCACTTGCGTGGGTAGGCCTAGCGCCCGCGACAGGAAACGCCCCAAAGCGCAACGTGGACACCACCAAAATTTTGGAAGAAAACAGAGGAGTTTTTTGCGAAGTGACTACCTGTAGATTTTGGCCTCTAGCTCACCTGGCACCTAGGGAAACCTACCAAACCTGTACATTTCTGAAAACTAGAGACCTAGGGGAATCCAAGGAGGGGTGACTGGCGGGGCTCGGACCAGGTTCTGTTACCCAGAATCCTTTGCAAAGCTCAAAAATTGGCTAAAAAAACACATGTTCCTCACATTTCTGTGGCAGAAAGTTCTGGAATCCGAGAGGAGCCACAAATTTCCTTCCACCCAGCGTTCCCCCACGTCTCCCGATAAAAATGATACTTCACTTGTGTGGGTAGGCCTAGCGCCCGCGACAGGAAATGCCCCAAAGCGCAACGTGGACACATCACAGAAAACAGACCTGTTTTTAGCAAAGTGCCTACCTGTAGATTTTGGCCTCTAGCTCAGCCGCCACCTAGGGAAACCTACCAAACCTGTGCATTTCTGAAAACTAGAGACCTAGGGGAATCCAAGGAGGGGTGACTGGCGGGGCTCGGACCAGGTTCTGTTACCCAGAATCCTTTGCAAAGCTCAAAAATTGGCTAAAAAAACACATGTTCCTCACATTTCTGTGGCAGAAAGTTCTGGAATCTGGGAGGAGCCACAAATTTCCTTCCACCCAGCGTTCCCCCAAGTCTCCCGATAAAAATGATACCTCACTTGCGTGGGTAGGCCTAGCGCCCGCGACAGGAAACGCCCCAAAGCGCAACGTGGACACCACCAAAATTTTGGAAGAAAACAGAGGTGTTTTTTGCGAAGTGACTACCTGTAGATTTTGGCCTCTAGCTCAGCCGGCACCTAGGGAAACCTACCAAACCTGTGCATTTCTGAAAACTAGAGACCTAGGGGAATCCAAGGAGGGGTGACTGGCGGGGCTCGGACCAGGTTCTGTTACCCAGAATCCTTTGCAAAGCTCAAAAATTGGCTAAAAAAACACATGTTCCTCACATTTCTGTGGCAGAAAGTTCTGGAATCTGGGAGGAGCCACAAATTTCCTTCCACCCAGCGTTCCCCCAAGTCTCCCGATAAAAATGATACCTCACTTGCGTGGGTAGGCCTAGCGCCCGCGACAGGAAACGCCCCAAAGCGCAACGTGGACACCACCAAAATTTTGGAAGAAAACAGAGGTGTTTTTTGCGAAGTGACTACCTGTAGATTTTGGCCTCTAGCTCAGCCGGCACCTAGAGAAACCTACCAAACGTGTACATTTCTGAAAACTAGAGACCTAGGGGAATCCAAGGAGGGGTGACTGGCGGGGCTCGGACCAGGTTCTGTTACCCAGAATCCTTTGCAAAGCTCAAAAATTGGCTAAAAAAACACATGTTCCTCACATTTCTGTGGCAGAAAGTTCTGGAATCCGAGAGGAGCCACAAATTTCCTTCCACCCAGCGTTCCCCCACGTCTCCCGATAAAAATGATACCTCACTTGTGTGGGTAGGCCTAGCGCCCGCGACAGGAAACGCCCCAAAGCGCAACATGGACACATCACAGAAAAAAGACCTGTTTTTAGCAAAGTGCCTACCTGTAGATTTTGGCCTCTAGCTCAGCCGCCACCTAGGGAAACCTACCAAACCTGTGCATTTCTGAAAACTAGAGACCTCGGGGAATCCAAGGAGGGGTGACTGGCGGGGCTCGGACCAGGTTCTGTTACCCAGAATCCTTTGCAAAGCTCAAAAATTGGCTAAAAAAACACATGTTCCTCACATTTCTGTGGCAGGAAGTTCTGGAATCTGGGAGGAGCCACAAATTTCCTTCCACCCAGCGTTCCCCCAAGTCTCCCGATAAAAATGATACCTCACTTGCGTGGGTAGGCCTAGCGCCCGCGACAGGAAACGCCCCAAAGCGCAACGTGGACACCACCAAAATTTTGGAAGAAAACAGAGGTGTTTTTTGCGAAGTGACTACCTGTAGATTTTGGCCTCTAGCTCAGCCGGCACCTAGGGAAACCTACCAAACCTGTACATTTCTGAAAACTCGAGACCTAGGGGAATCCAAGGAGGGGTGACTGGCGGGGCTCGGACCAGGTTCTGTTACCCAGAATCCTTTGCAAAGCTCAAAAATTGGCTAAAAAAACACATGTTCCTCACATTTCTGTGGCAGAAAGTTCTGGAATCTGAGAGGAGCCACAAATTTCCTTCCACCCAGCGTTCCCCCACGTCTCCCGATAAAAATGATACCTCACTTGTGTGGGTAGGCCTAGCGCCCGCGACAGGAAACGCCCCAAAGCGCAACGTGGACACATCACAGAAAACAGACCTGTTTTTAGCAAAGTGCCTACCTGTAGATTTTGGCCTGTAGCTCAGCCGCCACCTAGGGAAACCTACCAAACCTGTGCATTTCTGAAAACTAGAGACCTAGGGGAATCCAAGATGGGGTGATTTGTGTGGCTCGGACCAGGTTCTGTTACCCAGAATCCTTTGCAAACCTCAAAATTTGGCTAAAAAAACACATGTTCCTCACATTTCTGTGGCAGAAAGTTCTGGAATCTGAGAGGGGCCACAAATTTCCTTCCACCCAGCGTTCCCCCACGTCTCCCGATAAAAATGATACCTCACTTGTGTGGGTAGGCCTAGCGCCCGCGACAGGAAACGCCCCAAAGCGCAGCGTGGACACATCACATTTTTTCATTGAAAACAGTGCCTACCTGTAGTTTTTGGCCTGTAGCTCAGCCAGCACCTAGGGAAACCTACCAAACCTGTGCATTTCTGAAAACTAGAGACCTAGGGGAATCCAAGATGGGGTGACTTGAGGGGCTCTGACCAGGTTCTGTTACCCAGAATCCTTTCCAAACCTCAAATATTGGCTAAAAAAACGCATTTTTCACACATTTCGGTGACAGAAAGTTCTGGAATCTGAGTGGAGCCACAAATTTCCTTCCACCCAGCGTTCCCCCAAGTCTCCCGATAAAAATGATACCTCAGTTGTGTGGGTGGGCCAGGTGCCTCCAACAGAATAAGGCCCAAAACTTGTAGAGATACAGGGGATAGTACTGCGAGTTTATAAGGACATATTCCTTTATACATCTTTAGACTGACTCTGCTTTGGGGACCCACATACGTGAGGTGTCATTTTATTTGGGAGACTGAGGGGAACACTGGGGAGTAGGAATTTTGTGCTGGAGTGGTGATCGTACGAAGAAAAGTCAGGAAAATATGCTTTTTTTAAGCACATTTTGAGGTTTACAGAGGAGTCTGGGTAAGAAAATGTTGGGGGATCCACGCAAGCCACTCCTCCCTAGACTCCTTGGGGTGTCTAGTTTAAAAAAATGTCTGGGTTTGGTAGGTTTCCCTAGATGAAGGCCGCACACAGGACCAAAAACATAGGTGCCCTCTCCCCCCCCAAACACAGGTAGTTTTGTAATATATCGTTTTGATGTGCCCACATACGTCCGTGATGTGCCAAACACTAAAATTTTGAAAAGAAACACACTTAGGTTATGTGAAAAAGACCCCTCACCCACCAACCAAGTTGGTGGCATGCTTCATCATCGGGGTCCCACCTGAGGCACCTAGCGTGTCATAGGTGTGCTGCGACGCCTGATTACAGCGGAGCAGGTTTGGTCATTTTTACCACACATACTGGTTGGATTTGGCACGAGGGTGAGTGATGGTTCAGTGGATCAAATTTTACTAACAAGAGCTTTCACAAAAATGAAAAGCACTGTTAGTAACTGAAAGGCAAAAAACTGAACCAATGACTCACAGCTCGTGAGCTGTAAAGCCGCGACAAGGCACCAACCGCTTTACAGTCCATTCACACAACTTTCATACATGACACACACAAGGCCATTCACACCGCCATCCACGGGCCCAGCACATTACAACACTCACATCGACAGACAGCGCCACTCAAGGGCCCATCACTTACATACGCCCACATGCCTGATACAACAATCACACCAGCTGATGGGAGTGTGTGGACTGGTGTTTGGCTGGCAGTGTGTTGCAGTAGCCAACATCAAGTCAATATGTACAGTCTCAGCCAAGCCCCACTCCACACACAATGGCATCATATTTTTTTTTTTTTTTTTAAACAGAGGAACCCCTAACTAAGTAGAAAGAATTACAAAACAACAAACACAAAAGCTCTAACTAACAACATGACAGAAATGCTAACCATGAAACTAAACACATGAAAATACAAAACAGACATGAGTTTACACTCATGGTTGTTCCCAGAAATTCTTCTGGGTGTGGTAATTCTTAAAACAAGCACCGACACACAGCCCAGGCTTTGAAGGACAATCTGGGCAGTACATTCGAGACTCCCTCCGGATACCTCTTCGAAAACACACTCTACATTTCTTAGCTGGAAAGTCTTTTTTGGGTGTGGGAGGAATGTGCTCAGCAAAGTGGCGATCTTTCAATCTAGCCACATCCTCCACCACTGCTTCTCTAGGAACTCTGGCCTGTTCCACCACAATAAGGCTCTCTATCACTGACTCCTGAAATTTCACAAATGTCATCTTTGAGTCTGGAGACCTATCCCTAAACACAATAAAAGCATTGAAGGTTGCTAAGTGGAAGAGGTGAAGTGCTAACTTCTTATACCAAACATAAGACTTACGAATAGCAGTATAAGGTTCCAACCTCTGGTCAACTCTATCTACACCTCCCATGTGCTTATTATAATCTAAAATGCACACAGGTTTGCGCACTTCAGCAACCTGGCCCCAAACAGTCACAGGGGAAGTACTCTCATCATGGATGGTACTTAGCATGTAGACATCCCTCTTGTCTGAAAATTTCAAAGCTAGCAGCTCCTCGTTCCGCAAGGCACAGCACTGTCCCCTCTCAAGTTTTTTACAGACAAGCTCCCTTGGATAGCCTTTCCGGTTAGAACGGATTGTGCCACAAGCAACTGTGTCCACTCTAAACAATTCCTTGAACAACTGCACACCAGTGTAGAAGTTATCTACATACAAATGGTGACCTTTGTTGAACAGTCGTCTACCAAGATCCCACACTATTTTCTCAGTAACTCCAAAAGTGGGAGGACAACCAGGGGGGTCAATATTGGAATCCCTACCAGTGTACACACGGAAACTATACACATATCCTGTCCTACTTTCAGACAGCATATACAATTTAATTCCATATCGTGCCCTTTTGCTAGGAATGTACTGCCTAAAAACCAAACGACCCTTGAAGAGGACCAAAGACTCGTCCACACTTATCTCTTTGCCTGGAACATAGACCTCCGAAAACCGATCTACAAAATGATCAAGGACAGGCCTAATCTTAAAAAGACGGTCAGAATCTGGGTGATCTCGTGGCAAGGCTAATGCATTGTCAACAAAATGCAGCATCCTAAGAAGAAGCAAATACCGATTACGACTCATGGTAGCTGGAAATATAGCTGTTGCCATCAAGGGACTAGTAGACCAATAAGAAGCCAGTGACGGCTTCCTTATCAACCCCATCAAAAAAGTCAAACCCAAAAACTTTTTTAGCTCCTCCAAATTTGTGGGAATCCACTGGGCAGCTCTAGAGTGTGGCCTAAGTCTAGCAGCGTTGTCCCTCAAATGCTGCTCCGCATACAAATTAGTCTGCTCAACAATCTCTTCCAAAAACACATCATCCATGAATAACTCAAAGAAATTGATAGGCATAAAGTTCTCTGTATTGGCGTTACACCCCGGGAGACCAGTAAAGGCAGGCAACTCTGGCTGCTCCATGTTTGGGGCAACCCAGACATCAGGTCTTCTAACGGGAAACCTTTCAGCCCCAGGTTGCTGCACTATTGGCACATCAATGTCCTCCTCTAAAACAGAACCTTCATCTGCACTGAGTGTGGCTTCATCATCAGAAGATTCCCCTCCAACAGAAACATCACTGCCAGAATCTCTGACTTCCTCCTCTGCCTCAGATGCAGAGTCCGTCTCATAGTCATGATCAGACTGTGACTCAAAAAGCATACCAACCACCTGCTGAGCGGTCATCCTGCGGCTAACCATGATCTCTCCTGCTAAAATTAACTGGACAAATTCACCACCAACAACCAGCACTGTGTAAGACAAGTAACAAAGTGTAGCTTTGTTAGTAAGAGTTACAAACTCAAAAACTATACCGCTCACTTGCCTGAAAAAGCTTGATTCACCAGCAACTACACAGCAATCACCAATGATATCCCACTAAAAAGAAAGAAAGAAAGGCAAATTAGAAATAAGACAAAACAAATATCATTGTGCACAAACCTAAGGACAATTTCACACACAATCCTGCATTTAGTACACCCCCTACAAACATGTCATTCATGCATGGCAACAATACTCCTTTGGAGTAAATTGTTTTTACTTACCTAAAACATGCAACTGTGCAAACTGCAGGTCAACCACCGCCAAAACCGCAAGGAGCCACAGCAAATAAAGCAAAAGCTTTGAACTAGAACAAAAAGGAGGAAAACATTTTTTATCACAAATGCAAAGACTTCTTCAGTTGACAAACACCCCACCATCAAACATTTTAGAAATTGGTGCCTAAGTGGATTCTGCCATAGGGGCAGATGGGCCTACTAAAAAAATAGGCCTGTCTGCCCCAAGGAAGCCAAAAAATACCTTTAGTACTGTGTCCCCATGGAGAGCGACCCTTGCCAAAGGGGACAGCCCTCAAACAAAAAAAACACACACAACACTATCCCTGGTGCCTAAGTGGCTTCTGCCCCCTTGGGGGCAGGTGGTTCTAGAAAAATAGGCCCATCTGCCCCCAGGGGGGGCAGAAATGGCCAACAGGTCAATGCCCCCCTTGGGGGGGCGCCCGTGCCCAAGGGGACGCCCCCACACAAAAATAAACACATAAAAAAAAATCCCTGGCGTTCTAGTGGTTTCTGCCCCCCTTGGGGGCAGATCAACCTAAAAATAATAGGCTGATCTGTCTCCAAGGGGTGCAGAAATGGCCTGGGTACATGTGCCCCCAAAGTGGGGGGCGACCCTTGCCCAAGCCCCCCCCCATCCACTAACACACACACACACACACACTATCCCTGGTGTCTACGTGGCTTCTGCCCCCCTTGGGGGCAGGTGGGTCTAGAAAAATAGGCCCATCTGCCCCCAGGGGGGGGCAGAAATGGCCAACAGGTCAATGCCCCCCTTGGGGGGGCGCCCGTGCACAAGGGGACGCCCCCACACAAAAATAAACACATAAAAAAAAATCCCTGGCGTTCTAGTGGTTAATCAGCCTAAAAATAATAGGCTGATCTGTCTCCAAGGGGTGCAGAAATGGCCTGGGTACATGTGCCCCCAAAGTGGGGGGCGACCCTTGCCCAAGCCCCCCCCCCATCCACTAACACACACACACACACACTATCCCTGGTGTCTACGTGGCTTCTGCCCCCCTTGGGGGCAGGTGGGTCTAGAAAAATAGGCCCATCTGCCCCCAGGGGGGGCAGAAATGGCCAACAGGTCAATGCCCCCCTTGGGGGGGCGCCCCGTGCCCAAGGGGACGCCCCCCCACAAAAATAAACACATAAAAAAACATCCCTGGCGTTCTAGTGGTTTCTGCCCCCCTTGGGGGCAGATCAGCCTAAAAATAATAGGCTGATCTGTCTCCAAGGGGTGCAGAAATGGCCTGGGTACATGTGCCCCCAAAGTGGGGGGCGACCCTTGCCCAAGCCCCCCCCCCATCCACTAACACACACACACACACACACTATCCCTGGTGTCTACGTGGCTTCTGCCCCCCTTGGGGGCAGGTGGGTCTAGAAAAATAGGCCCATCTGCCCCCAGGGGGGGCAGAAATGGCCAACAGGTCAATGCCCCCCTTGGGGGGGCGCCCCGTGCCCAAGGGGACGCCCCCCCACAAAAATAAACACATAAAAAAACATCCCTGGCGTTCTAGTGGTTTCTGCCCCCCTTGGGGGCAGATCAGCCTAAAAATAATAGGCTGATCTGTCTCCAAGGGGTGCAGAAATGGCCTGGGTACATGTGCCCCCAAAGTGGGGGGTGACCCTTGCCCAAACCCCCCCCCCCCATCCACTAACACACACACACACACACACTATCCCTGGTGTCTACGTGGCTTCTGCCCCCCTTGGGGGCAGGTGGGTCTAGAAAAATAGGCCCATCTGCCCCCAGGGGGGGCAGAAATGGCCAACAGGTCAATGCCCCCCTTGGGGGGGCGCCCCGTGCCCAAGGGGACGCCCCCCACAGAAATAAACACATAAAAAATCATCCCTGGCGTTCTAGTGGTTTCTGCCCCCCTTGGGGGCAGATCAGCCTAAAAATAATAGGCTGATCTGCCCTCAAGGGGGGCAGAAATGGCCCTAAAAGACATGCCCCCCAAAGGGGAGCGACCCTTGCCCAAGGGGGCGCCCCCCCATCCACTACACACACAATCCCTGGTGCCTAAGTGGCTTCTGCCCCCCTTGGGGGCAGATGGACCTAAAAAAAATAGGCCGATTTGCCCCCAAGGGGGGTAGAAAAGGCCAACAGTTCTCTGCCCCCTTGGGGGGGGCGCCCCTTGCCCAAGGGGGCACCCCCCCCCACATAAATACACATAAAAATAAAAAACCCTGGTGATCTAGTGTTTTCTGCCCCCCTTGGGGGCAGATCTGGCTAAAAAGTAGCCAATCTGCCCTCAAGGGGGGCAGAAATGGCCCTAAAGGACATGCCCCCCACAGGGGAGCGACCCTTGCCCAAGGGGGCGCCCCCCCATTCACTACACACACAATCCCTGGTGCCTAAGTGGCTTCTGCCCCCCTTGGGGGCAGATGGACCTAAAAAAAATAGGCCGATCTGCCCCCAAGGGGGGCAGAAAAGGCCAACAGTTCTCTGCCCCCTTGGGGGGGCGCCCCTTGCCCAAGGGGGCACCCCCCCAACATAAATGCACAGAAAATAAAAATCCCTGGTGATCCAGTGGTTTCTGCCCCCCTTGGGGGCAGATCCGCCTAAAAAGTAGGCCAATCTGCCCCCAAGGGGGGCAGAAATGGCCGTAACAATTTGCCCCCACAAGGGGAGCGACCCTTGCCCAAGGGGCCGCTCCCCGCCAACAAGAAACAGAAAGTACAACAACAAAAAAAAATCCCTGGTGTCTAGTGGGCATTCCTGCTGCCCGATCGCAATGCGATCGGGCAGCAGGAATGCTCAAAGAGACACCGGGGGAAAGGAAAAGCCTTTCCTTTCCCCCGGGCCTCTTTAGCCCAAACCCCCCACCCACCGGGAAGAGGAACTCACCTCTTCTCCGTTCGCCGCACAGGAAGCAAATGGCTTCCTGTGCGGCGAAATCCCCATAATGAAGTCAGCGCGCGATCGCGCGCTGACGTCATTATGGGGGGGTGGGGGGGTCGGGGGTGGAAGGGGAAGGGCTTCCCCTTCCATCCCTGACTTTGGGGGGGTGGGGGGAAGCACACAGAGGGAGCGAGAGCGCTCCCTCTGGGCTGTGTGCCGAGGACGTAGTGGTTACGTCCTCGGCACAGCAGCACTGTGCCGCGGGACGTAACCACTACGTCCGCGGCACAGAAGGGGTTAAAAATGCATGTATATTCTTGTCAAAACAACTGGCATGTTCAAAGAGATATACATTGACAATCAATAAAAAGTGGGGAACTTGTGTTTTATACAATTTAGTGACAAAGCAATCTGTGAGGGTCTTGTTTTCAGAAATCTACATTAAAACTGAAGAAAACAAATAAGAGATGGGTAGAGTTGAGATGTAAAAATCCTCAGAATGATAACTTATGTACATCCCAGACCCAAGTGCCCAAATGTGCTGATGTCTAGATCCTTAATGTGAATTTTTTATGTCAAGGCAAACACAAATCATGACTGTGCACCCTGAAATAGGCCTGTCTCATAGACTGCATTCTTGTTGCACTCGGACGGGCACCTAAAGTGCTTCCCTCATAGTGGTGGAAGGCTACTGCCTTCACCATGACTTAAGCAGCAGTGGTGGCAGCATATCTTTAGTGATTAGTAGGAGTTAACATGTCCTTTTTAACATGTGTCATTGGACTGAGGCCTACTGGCTCTCTCATGTTTAAAGTTCCACTACTGTATGCTTAACTCACTATTGGCCTCCATTGGTGCTGTAGCAGCGCATGAGTGGTATATCTGTGCTGGGTGTATATGTACCTGGAAGGGTACTATACAGGGAGAATGCAGCAATGTGCAGTGGATGCATGTAAAATGCATAAGCTGGATGTATGTGTGCCTATGAGTCATACAGTACCTGGAGGATGTAGTGCTGTGAAGAAAGTGCTGGATAAATGCATGTGCTGGGTGTATGTGTGCCTGTGAGTGGTACAATACTTGAAGGGTGCAGTGTGTGCATTCTACGTGCATGTGCTGGATGTATATATGCCTATGAGTGGTACAGTACATAAAAGGTACGTTGCTGGGCAGTGTATGCATGTTAAATGCAGGTGCTGAATGTATATGAAAGGTAGTGTACTTGGACTATACAATACTGTGCAGTGTGTATTGTGTATACATACCTGCATGGTGAAAAATGGTACAGAGGTTCCCCCAAACAGATTTGTATATTTCTGCATTTCAGGCTTCCCCTGTACACTTCAAAGGGTGCTCTCTGATTCAGTGATAGGTCACAAGGAAGGCGCCGGGGCTCATTTCAGGAACGAAATGGGACAGATAACAGAATCATAAAAGGTAGGGCTGAAGCCCTGGGCTAACCTTTTGAAGCACATATTGTTGTATGGCCATTTTAGCTATGTACTTGTATACACATTGTTTTAGCAAACTAGGCCTGCCGATGTGCCCTTTAACCCAGATATATTTTATTAATCTTAGTTTTTATTATTTTAACAATAGCCATATTTGTGGTCTTGTTTTATTTTCTCTATCTAGCTGTTCTTTGCCTAGGCCATTCCTGCGTTATTAGACAAGACATTTCTTTCACTCTGTGCTTTTCTCAAGGCTGCAGTAAGATAGGTTGCCGGCAAAAGTGATACTCTTTGTCTCTAATGTTCACAGAAACATACACACTCTTACGGGGGGATTCTTTCTTGGAATATCAGCTGTTTTATTATAAAAGCACTACTTTGACCCATGTACGTTAAAGGGAGATTCCAGTCAGATGACCACAACTGTATGCTGATAGCTTAGTGCTTCGCTGCAGCTGCTTATGTAGACTTCCGGCCTCTTGCTCAGGTATGAGGGATGATGTCTTCCCAGGGAAACCTGATGGGCAGAATTAGAGCTTAACATTCTGTGCTCTTAACGATTTTAGTGACAATATCGTAGCATTATTTTCATGTTTCACTCTCATTGTCACAATTTTAATTCTGTCATGCTTCATTGTCCAGTTATTGCTATTCATGCTTTATTATCTAAGATGCAGTTACTTCAATAAACCTTATTGAACTATACTCTACCTCTGATTGTCCTTGCAAATGTAACTGAGTGAAATGGATGAGATCTGAGTGACCACCATTTCCCTGAGGAGTCAATTGTGTCATGCACTCCATTGCCCAATCATCCCTGCTCTAGGGTGGAGATGTGGCACTGCTTGTTAGCCAAGGATCGACCGCTGACTGCTCCAGGATGCCTTCAAAACCGCAACAAAGTAGCAAGAAGACTACCAGCAACATTGTAGTACCTCATCCTGCCGGCTTTCTCGACTGATTCCTGGTGGTACATGCTCCGAGGGCTGTCTGCCTTCACCCTGCACTGGAAGCCAAGAAAAAATCTCCTGTGGGTCGACAGAATCTTCCCCCTGCTAACGCAGGCACCAAACTTCTGCATCACCAGTCCTCTGGGTCCCCTCTCATCTTGACAAGCATGGTCCCTGGAACACAAGAGCTGGATCCAAGTGTCCCCAACAATCCAGTGGCCCTTCTGTCCAAATTTGGTGGAGGTAAGTCCTTGCCTCCCCACGCCAGACAGCAATCCTGTGTACTGCGTGAACTGCAGCTGCTAGGGCTTCTGTGCACTTTTGCAAGACTTCCTTTGTGCACAGCCTAGCCCAGGTCCCCAGCACTCTTTCCTGCATTGCCCAACTCACTGAGTTGGACTCCGACTTCGTGGGACTCCCTTTTGTTGTGCTGAGATGACTGCTGTGCTCAGATCTTCTGAATGCCTGTTCAGGTATTTCTGCATATTGCTGAGCACCCCCTCTCTCTCCTCCTCCAAGGGGCGACCTCCTGGTCCTTTCTGGGCCCTGGCAGCATCCAAAACTTTTAACCACGACTCTTGCAGCTAGCAAGGCTTGTTTGCGGTCTTTCTGCGTAGAAACAACTCTACATCCTCCAGCACGCCATGGGACATCCTCTGACCAAAGAAGAAGTTCCTGGCACCTTCTGTTGTTGCAGAATCTTTGGCTTCCTCCACCCGGAGGCAGCCCTTCTGCACCTTCATCCAGAGTTTAGTGGGCTCCTGCCCCCCTGGACACTTGCGTGACTCCTAGACTTGGTCCCCTTCCTTTGCAGGCCCTCAGGTCCAGGAATCCATCTTCAGTGCTTTACAGTCAGTTGTTGTCTTTGCAGAATCCCCTATCTCGACTTTACTGTCTTTCTGGGGTCGTAGGGTAACTTTACTCCTACTTTTCAGGGTCTTGGGGTGGGGTATCTTGGACACCCTTAGTGTTTTCTTACACTCCCAGCGACCCTCTACACACTACACTAGGCCTAGGGTCCATTTGTGGTTCGCATTCCACTTTTGGAGTATATGGTTTGTGTTTCCCCTAGGCTTACTGTCTCCTATTGCATTCTATTGTGTTCTACGGTGTTTGCACTACTTTTCTAACTGTTTACTTACCTGATTTTGGTTTGTGTGTATATTTTGTGTATATTACTTACCTCCTAAGGGAGTATACCCTCTGAGATACTTTTGGCATATTGTCACTAAAATAAAGTACCTTTATTTTTAGTAACTCTGAGTATTGTGTTTCTTATGATATAGCGCTAAGTTATATAAGTGGTATAGTAGGAGCTTTGCATGTCTCCTAGTTCAGCCTAGTTCAGCTCTGCTATAGCTACCTCTATCAGCCTAAGCTGCTAGAACACTACTAATCTACTAATAAGGGATAACTGGACCTGGCACAAGGTGCAAGTACCACAAGGTACCCACTATAAGCCAGGCCAGCCTTCTACAATTCATGATTTAATTTCAGCTCTTTCTTTTCCTATTTGACCAGGTCACTGAAAGTGCACTGCACCACCAACCCAAATTCTAAATGTGTTTACAGCTAATATTGAAGGACAATAACATGGGTTAAATTTTGGAATATACTGCAGCAGTTCAGTAATATTGTTGAGAGAAAACCCCCATACATTTCTCATATATAAAGTCCTGTTTTGATCTAAAAGAAACTTTTTATGGTTGTGGCATAGACTTCAAAAACTTAAACATTTAACTGCAAAACATCTGTAGTAGACTCCCACACATGACCATCACTAAAATTAAATGAAAGGAAAAGGTGTTTGAAATGATATGTTTAAGAATTATTGAAGGTCATCAGGTCAAAACCTACTGCAGAACAGAGCTGGGTCCTCCTGTAAGGCTGGGGCCCTGAGCCAGGGCCCACTTTGCCAATGCCTTGAAACATCTGTTGGGGGGCGTGGGGCAGGGAATGGGCGCTAATGGGTACAAGAAAAGTGGGGCTGCACTAGGTTCAGCCCCACGTTTTCTAAATCTGGGCCTTAGTTTGTTGATGAATCTGAGCCACTAGTAATTTCTAGGGCTGCAAACCAGTCCATTCTTTTTTGCCCAGCTTGCCACGTCAGGAACCTATGCAAACCAGTCTTAGTACTGCTCCAATTGGAGCAGTCCAGCCCAAACCGCTCAGTTGAGACCCATATGAAAAGGTAAATGAGCAATCCCAGACCGGTTTCTGTCTATTTGGATCTTGTCAGTAGTTTACAGCTTGATTCGTGTGTAACAGCATACACAGGGCCTGTGTCTGGGCATGCCTATTGCATTTAGTTTGGTGCATGAAAGAAAAAATA
Source organism: Pleurodeles waltl (assembly GCF_031143425.1). Lineage (NCBI taxonomy): Eukaryota > Metazoa > Chordata > Amphibia > Caudata > Salamandridae > Pleurodeles > Pleurodeles waltl. Next base: position 565,584,209 of record NC_090447.1, read on the forward strand.
TGAATGGATTTCGTGAATTAATCTCAGCCATGGGTCACAATCCAGTCCATCATTTTTTTGCTCATCACTCCCCCTAAGACAGTAAGCAGCCAAATGCAAATCCTCAATGGAAAGCTTCATTAGGAACAATCCAACCGTAACTGCTGAGCCAAGCTCCCTCTAAATCAGAACACAAGCAACTCTAGATCGGTTTTGTCATACTTTGGCCTTGTCAGTAGGGTGAAGCTTTAGTTCGATGGGAGAGTCCACACAAAACTCATGTCTGGCATACCTGTCATTCTTGGGGTATCACACTGAAGAAAAAAGAAAGTAATGAGTATATTGTTTAAATTAATCTCAAAGAGAGATGGGGAGAAAAAGACAAGCACACAAATGCTTCACTTCACTGAAGTGACTCAAGTTTTTAACTCACTCTCCTTTGCTGGCCTAAGTGATGTGCCTATTGAAGAAAACTTCTACCACCCAGTCTTGCTCACAGGGAACGTAAAAGTAAGCATTCACTCCATTTTCAGGACACATTCCAAGATTATGACTATTCTGCTAAGATTGGGAATAATAGAAGAAATTACTGATCAGCTGGAAGGGTTGGGGTAGAAAATGGAGATTAAAATATGCACAGTGGTTCTTGATTCTTAAAGAGTAAATGGGAGTGAGGTTACATACATTCCGAGGGGAGGTAGGTTTCCTGAGCTAATTAGCTAATTAAGGGCTGTCTTCAGTGATAGAAAGGGGAAAGTAAGGCCATGATGGAAAATTCCTGTATCTGAGATATGTAGAAGGGTAGAGAGTTGGGGGAAGCTAGTATAGAATGTAATGGGTTTAGTGGGCATGGGATTGGGTTATGCGGCCCTGAAGCCATGATCTGTTCAGGATCTCTCTGTTGGGCCCCAACCTTTTTCACATTTTGTTTGGGTTATCACTCAAGTCTTTCAATGATTATGGTCAAATGTTTATGTGACTGAGAAAGAGAAAGGACACTGTGTTAACTGTTATTCTTTAAAAACTCTTCTGATTCATTCATGCATATATTTCTCTCCCGTTCACCCACCACTTTGACTTCCAGCAGGTAAAAGGTGCGTGTCAGGTTAAGCATTCTTTGGGGGTATGCAAGAGGCAGCACAAGCAGCAAAAAACTATGAAATGGAAAGCCACTGAAAAACCCACAGACAAGGAAGACATCTTTCATTACACACCATTTTCCTTTTCTTCTTGTGCTGCCTCAATGGTCGAATCACTTTGTACAGCAGTCTAACAAAACCTAAGTCTACTGTCACCTTAAATCAAAATGAGGGAGTGAGAACTGTTCAAAAGGGTGGCCTCGACTGCCCAAATTCATGCAATTATTAGAAAAGAAAGAAGGCCCACTATCAATTATTTGCTTTTGTCCAATAGGAAGGGTAGCCCTAAGTGTTTTTATGGCACTCTCATTCATTAGGTTTACAAGTGGCATGCTTCATCATAGAAAAGGTGCCTGGATGGACTCAACCTTGAGAATTAAGGGAACTCACTGAAATATTTTTAAGGGGGGTCATAATCATAAAATTGTCTACGCCACCCTGATACTAATTTATTAGGACATCTCCTTGACAATTTTAAAAAACAGCTTGGGGCACTGTTTGGGAGTATTAGTATCGCTGGCATCTACAGACAACATGTGTTTGCCAATGTACCTTGTCTCTTGGGGTCACTTAGCTTTCGTCTCAACCAGATCGAAGATAGGAGGAGCAGATTAGGTTCACAACCAGACGCTGATCTATGAAGAATGTGTGACAATAAGGTCCATCTGCCTCTTTAATTGTCTTGGACCGCAAGAAAACTGGAATATAAACAGCCTATTGAGTATTGAGAACAGTAGGTATGTATGCCACGCTGGAATGAATATGCGAAAGGGCTAAGTACGAGTACACCACCAAACCGTGGATGATTTGAGACAACTAAAGTAAATGGTTTAGGGATCCTCAACTTATCCTGATGAAACCTTGCAAAGTGCACTAAAAATAGAAAAATAAATGTTATTTGAATGTCTAAAAAGGCCAATTTTGATGAGTGCAAGATATGAAAACAGATCCTAAAAGGAAGGTTTATAAACATAAAAGGAACTCTCCACGATACCTTTCATGGCAGTGGTTACAAAGCAGTTTGATATTCTAGCATAAAATATCCTTTATATTTGGTCTAAAATTGCAAAGGGTCCCGGCAATGAGATTTTGCCAGATCTTCAACTCCTTCTCTTACGCCTTGGCAGGGCCGGCTTTAGGGCGGTGCGAGCAGTGCGGCTGCACCAGGTGCCGACCTAAATGGTGGGCGCTGACCCCAGGTGGGCACTGCGTTTAACAATGACTTATGAAACTTGCGATTTGAGAGCACCTGTTGAAAAGTTCTGTGGGCGTCCAGCCTTCAGGAAGCAATTAAAATGTCAAGATACCTCTTGTGATTAATGTTCCTGCTAGGGAGAAAGATGGAAGTTTTGTCTAGCGGCAGCTTTGACTCACCATAAAGTAGTGTAGAGGGTTAATATGCTTGCTGCAAAGAACAGAACTATGTTTTCTGTGGATAGCTGACTGGATTAGTAAAACCAGCCTTTACAAGCACTTTAAAGCAAATTAATGTATGTGAAAGGGGGGCTATGGGGAGATGAGGGGCACTTTTGCAGGTGGTCGTGAGTGAATCTGAGGAGGTGGTCATCGGATGGGGGCGCCAATAAAAGACTGTTGTACAGGGGGCCACCAGCGCTAAAGCCAGCCCTGATCCTTGGGATTGTGTAATGAAAACTCCAGCAGCATGCATCCCATAACAAGGAGTATTACCTATGGAATTCCGTAATTATAAGCCTAAAAACCAACTGGTATTTATGCATGCTCATTAACCTGTACACATGCACCATAGGTGAGAGAAGAACAAGCTATAAACCACATACTTCTGCCCCATTTAATTTGTTCCTTCAAGCATGTTAATACCTCACAAGAGAAACAACATTAAAGAAATCTGCACAAATGCAATTTTGCCATGTGTAAATCACATCAATTTTGAATTTACGTGTTTGCTTCAACCTATTCAGGGTGCAAACTGGACTGTTTTTTTGGAAACACTGATACCTAAGGACCACAAGGTTAGCAAAGTAAAGTAAAATGAAAAGTAGCATATGCGTCTGTTTCAAAGAGTGAGCACGACTGCAGGATTACAATAAAATTGCAAAATTGGGGGGCAGAGCTAGCGCCATGACCTGAGGACGCAGACAGTGCGAGCTCCTTTCTGACTGCAAACCCCCGGCCATTAGCTGCTGCTGCACACAACCTGCTCTGCCTAATGAAAGCACCTCCAAGTAGTCGTTGTCCCGGCATTGCCTTTGTTTGCCCTCCGGATGGCCTGGTGGAACCAGAGATTGGCAGTGGAAGACCACAGGCGCATTTCTCTGGGGCTCAAGATGGCACCCCTGCGTCTCTAATGGGGATTGTGCTGCTTCCCAACACAGCCTGGCCATGACCGCCAAATCATTGAAGGCCTTGTGTGAGTGTTGCTTGGCTCTGGGTCCCTGCTGGGACTCTGGATTTCCTGGGTTCAGACTCTCAGTCTAAGAGCCCCAAGGGATTGAACGACCAGCAGCCAACAAAACGTTGGCCCACTGGCATAGTAAGGGCCCCAAAGCTATCGGGTCCACAGAGGAAAGCAGTCTTCATGTGGCAGAGGTCGTGAGTACCCCTGCGGGGAACACCCCTTACATTGTTGATCTAGTATGTTCTGTCTTCTTGGGACCATCTTTCTGCCACATTTATTCCCACACACTGGTTAGGGCCTTCTTTGTAGCACCAAAGCTACTCACTGCCAAATGGGCACACTATGGGAGACCACCCTGATATTTGGTTTTGGCTGACATGTGGACATTTAGAATGGCCTCTGGAGGTTGAGGCTGCTGCAGCACCCTGGAGCGTATACTGTTACTTCTTGCCCCAGTGAAGGCCGGTGCTGCTCTTTGCAGATATGGCCTCCCTCATACATGCGCCAGGTAAATGTCAGCTGGTCTCTTCTACACCCTTCTGATGTGTGTGGGCTATAATGAGCAGTCTGCTTGGCCTGGTGGTCCTACAGTGATTAGTTCTGTCTCTTTCAGCCTCTTGCCCTCTTCTTGCCATGGTGTGGCAGTGCCAGGACTTTTCTGGTTCCTTGAAGCCTTCGGAATCTTTCAGGCAGATAGTACCACAGTTGCCTGGGGGTCTTCCTGACTGCTAATGAGATGCCACAGGTTGCTTATGCTGCAATAGGACTACTGTTGGGAGGTGGTGCTTTGCTGGTCTTTCTCACGTGCCCTATGACGGTGCTCTTCCCTCTCCTATTTGAGCTTCCATGTGGTGCACAAAGCGGACCAAGGAAGATGCATCCACAAGTGCATCCCAGGAGACAATCATGCAGGGCACAGTGGTGGTGACATTGAATATATCAACAGTAAATTTGAGATACTCCTGGCCATAATCAATGCTTCTTGAGCAAAGACTGGAGGGTAAGACTGATCCATTACGGAGGAACCTGGCCTTATCCATGATGACTCCCGGAAAATGCCAAAGAAGGTCAGTACTCTGGACGGCACTGTGCAGTCCTTGGCGCCAGTTGATCAGTTCTCAAAGCACCATCTCACAGCATTGGAGGCCAAGACACAGCGCTTGGCTGCTCAGCTTTATGATCTGTTGAGAAGAGCCGGCCGGAACATCACTCGAATTGTGGGACTCCCAGAACTTGTTGAAGGTGACTCTCTGATAGCTTACTTGGAAGATTGGCTACAGGAGATGGTGCCCCTGGAGATTTATCCAAATTCTGTGCTCTAGAGTGAGCTCATAGTGTGCCAATGCAGCTGCCTCTTCCTGGGACCCCAACTTGCCCTGTGGTGGCCCACCTCCTGCACTTTCGTGACAGGGATCACCTGTTACAGGAGGCCCATGCTCATGGCCCCTTTGTGGTGGACAATGCCAATGTGCCTTCCTAGCCTAGTTTCACACCTCCAGGTGCAGACCAAGAGGTCATCCTTCCTTGCAGTTAAGAAAAAGCTGCACAGACTGGGCTTGCTTTATTCCTTACTGTTCCTGGCCCGTTTGAGTGTCCAAAAGGAGGCCTCTCCTTTTGCTAGTAACTAAGATTCCCTAATCATGTATCCATTATGGAACTAGTGGGTCCTTCTTTGACTTTAGTTGGCTTCTTGGTGGGCCCTGTGTTTTTGTGGGTTGAGCAGGACATTTGTATGTCACAGTCTTCGGGGGTGTTGGTTATTTATTGTTCAGTTTTGTTTTGTGCTTTTTTATATTGTTTTCTTTCACTGAGGTTGTACTGATGCAAATGTTGCAAGTTGTGAGCGATGAGGGGAGACCGGATCGACTGGTGGAGGTGAGGGGTGGGAGCCCTATGAGTCCCTACTTTGGTTCAAATGGCAGCCAAGGTTAGAGTGTTTATGTGGAATGTGCGGGGCCTCTCCACACCATCTAAACATTATAATGTGTTGACTTATTCAAAACATTATGGGGTGCACATTGAGATATTGCAGGAAACACACCTTACAGAGCCTGAAGGGCGGGGTCTCCATGGGAGCAGGGGGGGGAACAAATATATGCCACTATTTACTGTGCCTTTTCAAACGGTGCCCTCATTTGGATTAGGCCTAGGGTGCCCTTACATTTAGATAGGACTGTTATTAACCCAGAGGGTCATTTTGTATTGGTGGTAGGTCACTTTGATGCTAGAGATGTTGCTCAGATGAATGTTTATGCATCAGATGTGAACCAGATTGCCTTTCTGAATTACTTGACCCCTCTGCTCCTATTGGTGATTCCCTACTTGTGGATAGTAGGGAAGACTTTAATTGTGTAGTATACCTGGGGTTAGATTGATCGCATCTGTTCTTTGCATACCACATCTACATGTAGGTTAGAGGAGGCCGCATGCACCTGGGTTGTACAATGGGATCTTGTTGATTGCTGGAGGGTAGGGAACCCAGAGTCCCGGGTGTATTCCTATTGCTCTGGGTTGCATGACTTAGTGGTACGGCTTGATAAATCTATAGTTGCAAGATGGCATACAATAAGGTGCTTGTTGCAGAATACTTGACAAAACATACTCAATCACTTCCCTGTGTTGTACTTCTTCCAGTGGTCTATACATAGGCCAAGTATTCCTATTTGGCCCATAGGACCTGACTTTTTGGGTTTCGTTGGTTGAACAAGTTGTACAATATTGGCTTGGTAAAGCAGTGCTTGATGACCATCACCCTGAGCTAGGGAGGACCCCGGGGTAAGGCTTGCACTCTGGCTGAAAGGGAGAAGCTGTTTGTGTTACTTTAAAAATTGCAGCAATTTGGTTGTAGAGCTTGTGTGTCAAGGACTGATGCCAAGGTACACATCGCAGATCCCTCCATGGTATCCCTTGCCTCCACAGTAGTGGATCAATGGGGTGTGGATATTACTGACGAGGAAGTGTCAGTGTGATTAAGGAGATGGTGAGGCAGAAAGTTCCTAGATTATGTGATTTGCCCTTATAATTCTATGCTATGTATGCCGCAGACATTGTCCCTAGGCTAGTGGCCCTCTTTAATGGTTGCCAGAAGCGGGGAGTGCTTTCTCCCTCCCTGTGCAAGACCACTATTGAATCCCTATCTAAGAAAGGTAAGGGCCCATTTCTCCTTAATTCATATTACCCCCTCTCAATGCTCAAAACCAATTATAAGATTCTGAGCAAAGGCAAAGTTCTAGCAACCTGACTACTCCCCCTTATGTGCTCTTTGGTGCACCCCTACTGAACTGGTTTTATTCCCACACGAAGCACTATGCCCAACATTTGTCACTTACTTTTGGCATTGGACCAGCGGGAGCAGCTGCTGTTTATTACCTTAGTCAATTCTGTCGACATCCAGAAGGCATTTGACTCATTCTGCTGCGAGTTCTTATATGCCACTTTGTTTGGCATGGACTTTGGGATGCCCTTCGTCAACTGGACAAAGCTTATATATACTGGACCAGTGGTCAGGGTTTGCACAGGTTTGCAATATTGAAGGTGTGTGTGGTGGAGTGGGGCACTCGGTAGGGGTGCTCTCTGTCTCCATTGTTGTTTGCTTTGGTCGTGGAGCCATTTGCCCAAACAGTGCGGCGAAGGATGCACTATTGGGGTCTGCAGCTATATTTAGAGTGTGTCTATCTCTCTTTTTTATGTGGGTGACATGCACCTGCACATGAGAGGGGAGGACTCGATCCTGCGGGGGCTGTGGCTGCTTTCCAGGATTGTGGCTGTCACTCTGGTTTGTGTATAAGTTGGACAAATCTTCTGTCTTTCCCCACTGAGGTGGCAATGAGGGGTGCAGACCTATCCCATCCGCCCTAGTGCTGCAGTGGGAGGAAAGCACTATTGCGTACTTGTGGATGGCCATTTACCACAAGGTGAATCTGCTGTACAGGGGCAATTTTGACCATGTGATTGTCACCCTAAAACTTTTGGTGGCCTTCTGGACCACATTATTGAAATCTGCAGGTGGGTGTTTCTAAAATAGTAATGCTGCCTCAACTCCTTTATTTTTTTGCGGCCCATGGTGGAACAACTATGGAAGTTCTTTCAGAAACTAGATGGTATTCTATTGATGATGTATTGGGACATCTCATGACACTGCACTGCACTTCAGAAGCTGCACTTGCCAGTGGCAGATGGTGGCCTGCCTGTGCCCAATTTCAAACTTTACTATTTGGTGGCTCAGCTGCAGTGGATGGCTCACTGGAGGTCTGCACTGTGTGGATGGAGTTGGCCCTCATAAACGTGGCTCACTGCTTCTTAGTGTGCTGATTAAACCTGCATCTGCTTCATTGGTGAAAAATCTGAATGTGTTTATTAGAACGACATGCTTTGTCTGGGATAGGACACTCTGGAAAATGCACACTTAATTGCTGCACACATGTGAGCTCCTGCTGTTGGCTGCCCAGCTTTTGGGAGGATGGTCGGGGATCCACAGATGGTTGGTGGCTATGTTTGTCCCTTCTAGGAGCTCCGGGAGATGTACAACCTCCCAGTGGGACACTTTTTGCTCCATGGTGCTCATGCACACAGGATCCATGAATGATGGGGCCACGGGGTGGTTTATCCACCAGAACAAGATTGCTTTCGTCTCCTCTTTCTCATCACGGGTCAGATCATGGTGCTATTTGGGGCTCTACTGAAGGGGGCATGGATGGACCTGACACGTCTCTGTCAGAACTTGGAAGTGGATCTGGGGACACTGTTGTTTGCTTGAGCCTGGAGGAGCGCACTGGAGCTAACCCCCCGGGCATCTAGGAATGCCCACTATAAGCTTATTTAGTTCTACTACTTGCATCAGGCCTACCTCCCCCCAACCACAAATTCATGCCATGTTTGCTGGTGCTCCATTGGTTTGTCCTAGATAGGGTAAGGATGATGAAGATTTGTTTTCATACGGTTTGGTCCTGCGCAGTGCTGCTCCTGTACTGGACCACTGACTTTCAGGTGATTTGCAGAGCTTCCAATCAGGACTTTAAGCTCACACCCCAGGTGCGCCAGCTCGGCCTGCACCAAAACAGAGCCGCTTGGAAAGTGACGGATAGTTTCACAGACCTGGCACTGATCCTGGCTCGTAGACAACTGAATACAAGCTGAAAGTCGGTTTGCAGCCCTGATGCATATGGAGTGAAAGAGGAAGGATATCTGAAGAGAAGAGGCTAGAGGAATATGGAAAGTACCAATTTCGCCCAATTGGAATGCTGTATTGTTGTCTTGCCCCAGGTTGGAACCTGGTGGGTGAATTTTGGTGGACAGGATCTTCTTGGGGGGTTACCTCCCTGGCTGCAGCAACACAAAGGGAGATCCTGGGGGAGCCTCCCTGAGCGACTCCAGGTGTGTAAATGTGACTGGCCCTGAGATTTCGGATCGGTTTGGTTGTGGCGAGGAGTGAATGAGGCCCCAGATTGCTGAGCTGGACTGTAGATGTAATGTAAAACTATAGCAAATGGGTTTTGTATATGCCCCTCCCCACGCGGCCTTTTTCCATATCATATTTTTGTGTTAGTGCTTATTAGACTCTGTGTTGCTGGTCCCCCCTACTGAAATGTGTGTTACTATTGCTTTATATTCTGTCTGCCTGCACTGCTCCACTGTGTTTTGAATTGAGCATTGTTTGTGTGAATAGAACTGCTTATTTTGCAAGTCAGTATATTGCATTGTGAAGTGTATTAACAAAAGGGCTAATTACGCCAGTTAAAAGCACGATCGTATTTATAACAATGTATTATTAATAGTGAGAGGTGGCATTACACAGTTATACCCAAAATTACTAAATTCTACTGTATATTTTCTCACAATTAGAACATGGTGCGCTGTAAAGAGCTGAAAGAAAAACATCCTCTTATACAGCAGTTGCCTTAAAAAGAAACAAATAATGAGAAAAACAAGCCCTTCTTTCTACAGAAACACTTCTGCAAACGGAAGTGAAACAAAACAGACATCATTGCAGTATATTATCTTATTAAAAAATGCTCGAGGATTATATTATTTGCATCAATCTCTGGAAACGATATGGTGCACCTATAAAATGCACATAATGGCTTCCAGACATGTTTGCCCTTCTCCTCATTTTTAAATACACTATCAGCATATGACCTCTATAACTCACCAAACGGTATTTATATGACCGACGAGGTGTCATCCTTTCAAGACATCTTCATTAGTGCTATGTAGTGAGAAATACGCAATGGCGAATCAGCAGTTTTCTCTCCCGGCACAGGGTGAACTAGAAAATGGCTCCCAGTGTTCTAAATACCATTTTAGTATTTTTCATGAATTATTGATTTTTCATTGGATCAAGGAAGCCTTGATATTATGTTGGTACACAAGAAATACAGGGTATCCGGAGGATTTCCTCATACAATTTTAATCTTAACTGCTCCACCGGGACAACTTTTAACTTTTTATATTGCTGTTCATGAAACTCGGATCTGCTCCTTCATATTAATATTAATGTGAGGTCACGGAAATACATTGCAGCAGCTTTTATTTGCCAAGAACTAGCTATATGTATTTTCAGCCAGGTTCTCTTGCAGAAATTACTTGTCGTTTTAACAAAACGTTTCAAATGCTAGTCAGTTAAGCTTAAATGTGCTAAATTAAACACAAATGAACGCTCTACATTACATTGTCATGGAGATTTGACTCCCCTCCCCACCAAAGTTATGTATCATGAGAATGAAGGTCAGTTACTTCAATTATATTACCCTTTAAAACTTTAACTATTAGAACATGCTTGCTAGGAGTAGTGGTGGTTTGTCAGAAAACCTTCACGAAAACTCTTGCAAGTCAATCAAAGAGTATTTTGCTTAAAACCCTGGGAAGTTAGTTTAGAGGTGCTATCCACTGAAAACAAAAAGCTTGTCATTTACCCAATCTGACGTCAACAATAATTAACAACAATGAGGGCCGTATTTATACTCTAGTTGCGCCGAATTTGCGTCGTTTTTTTCGACGCAAATTCGACGCTAAACTAACGCCAACTAACGCCATATTTATACTATGGCGTTAGACGCTTCGGGCGCCAAAGTGCCCGGAGTGTGAGTCATTTTTTAGCGTGAACCCCTTCCTTGCGTTAATGATATGCAAGGGAGGCGTTCCCGTCTTAAAAAATGACTCCCAGGCCTTTACGTGGTATTTATACTCCCGGGCAAAAATGACGCCCGGGAGTGGGCGTGGCCAAAAACGGCGCATTTGCGCCGCTTTTTAACGCCTGGGTCAGGCATGGCGTTAAGAGACAAGTGGGCTCAAAATGAGCCCAGAGTGCCCTCCCCTGCCCCCAGGGACCCCCCCTGCCACCCTTGCCCACCCCAGGAGGACACCCAAGGACGGAGGGACCCATCCCATGGACATTAAGGTAAGTTCAGGTAAGTATTTTTATTTTTATTTTTTGTGGCATAGGGGGGCCGGATTTGTGCCCCCCTACATGCCACTATGCCCAATGACCATGCCCAGGGGACAGAAGTCCCCTGGGCATGGCCATTGGGCAAGGGGGCATGACTCCTATCTTTACAATGATAGGAGTCATGTTGATGGGGGATGGGCGTCGAAAAAAAATGGCGCAAGTCGGGTTACGACGATTTTTTAGCGTCAACCTGACTTGCGCCATTTTAAGACGCCCTAACGTCATTTTTTCCCAACGCTGGAGCTGCCTGGTCTACATGTTTTTTTTCCACGCACACCAGGCAGCGCCGGTCTGATTGCGCCGTCTAACGCCATTCCATAAATACGGCGCCCGCATGGCGCTTCAGAATGACGTTAGACGGCGCAAAATTTTTTGACGCTAAACTGCGTTAGCGCAGTTTAGCGTCAAAAAGTATAAATATGGGCCTGAGTATTCCAGAATGTCCCTTTTTCCTTGATGATGTCCGGCTGCGATATAAAACCTATTGCGACATCACTTACCAGAATGCCTATTTTTCTTTTTTTTTTTTAAATGTTCACAAGAGCAATGTACTTTCAAGTGCATATCCGAGAAATGATTTCACAGTATATGTCAAAACCAAAGTACACATAAGAAAAGAAAATTCTGAAAATCTTAATGGTGGTGATTGTTAATGAGGCTGGACTGGAAATTAATAATTACTTTTCGCTTGTACCAGATGGCTCTGTTTAGGCACTTGCAAGGTAATGCTGTTTGTCAGCGATTGTTTGTGACATCATAATGAGCACATTAGGAAGCACTGGCAAAGCCAATAGGTCTCACCTTTGGGACCTAATTATTGGCTTTGCCACTGACTTTTGCCGAACTTGTACAGCATCATCAAGATGCTGTGCACCATGGCATAATGTAAACAAAAAATCAATTGAATGAAAGCGCAACGTTGCAGTCACAGCTTCAGTGGCAGTTTCTTCACGAGTGCAGGGGAGCGTAGCCCACTCGGTGCAAGCCCCCAAGAAAAAATAAAATGGCAATGAAAAGATTTAATTGCCATTTTATGTTTACTGGTGTGCACAGTGTGCACTGCAGCAGTTCTGAGGCCATACACAATGTGGGCGTGTCCTCTGCTGCAGATAGAAAGCATGGAGACTGAATCAGGGCTCACTGAATGCTCCAAAGTGCGCATGTCACTTTGGCCAGCCATTTTGCACTTGCCAAAGTGACATGCACATCTTGAAGCTCTCCACTCAGTCTTGGGAAGACCAAGCACATGCCCCCAGAGCCTGAAGGAGCTTCCAGCCAGCCCACTTCATCCGTCTGGGTGCTTCTCTCATGGTGGTTAACAGTGTTAAAGCAGTGTCTGGATTAGTTAGGTGAGCTCTTCATGCAACAGGCAGTAGAAGAACAGTAAGGAGGACGTGCAGCCCGCAGATAAGTGCCATTTTATGTTATTTTATTTGAAATGTGTAATGCGTGTAAGTATAGTGTTTGTGTTTTATTCTATAGTTAGTGTTATGTTTTTGTATGGGCTTTTGGAGAGGGATTTTATTTTGGGGATTTAGGAGGGAGGGGTAGTTCACTATGGGGGTGTTTTATTTTGTTATTTTTTGGGAAAGTGATGGGACATTTCACTCGCCCCACCACTTTCAAAGGGTACCTGCCATCTGTGCAGCTTCCATATCATTGTGTACTCATACATATGCGTCATTACACTATGCACCTACATAATTATATGAGTTTTCTTTAGTTTATCAGTTTAAAATGGATCAGTAAATTAGAAACAAATGTGAAAAAGTGGAACAAAAGTTCTTTTCTAAGGAGAATAGGCAGCAATTTTGTACTTGGCCCTCCCCCCCAAAAAAAAAAAAAAAATGAAAAAACAAAAAGATGTTTGGAGTGCCAATCTGGACAACGGAGACCACGTCTCTTTGGTGTTATTTGACCTGACAAGAGCATTGAACAATGTTTCAGACTCTGTTTTATTGGAGTGGTTAGCAGTTAGGACATTAATGCCTATGCTTACAAGTCGGTGCACTTTTTCGATCAGATCGCTCTCTGAGAATCATTTTGTGACTTTCTCAATTCAGCTCCATCCAGCCTAAATAGAGATCCCTCAGGGTTCTTCACTTACTCCTATCATGTGTACTTAAAAGTCTTGGCTCAAATTGTGTTTTCTTTTGGTTTCACAATTGAGCTATGCTGATGATCCAGAGGACACTGTGTCCACATCTTAGCAAATTAGTTATACTCAGGACCTCCTTAAAGATGGGAAACAGGCATTACAACATTACAAGTTTCCCTGACTGTGTCACAACGCATGTGTTATTACCACAATTAGCCTTTACCATGCATACCAATACAAAGTATTACCTTGTAATGTTATGCATGGTAAGGGCTATGCGTGGTAATGCTGGTGAAGGCATCGTTAGAAGAAATGGAAAGATCATTCTCTTTCCTCAGAAAGAGCTGTTCCACGCCTTAGGAGTGAGGTTATGGGGATAGGGCCTGGGGGTGGGGGATATTGCTTTAGAGAGGTGGGTGGAGGTTAGGTTTTAGGGCGGGGAGGCAGTTTTCAGGTTTAGGGTGGGGGGATTGGACCTGGGGGTGGTGGGGTATTGTTTTAAGGAGGGCGTGGGTGTTAGGCTTTAGGGTGGGGCACAGTTTTTGGGCTTAGGGTGGGGGGGATTGGGCCTGGGGGTGAGGTAGTACTGTTGCAAAGAGGGGGCAGGTGTAGGGAGGTTAGGTTATAGAGCGGTGGAAACCATTTTGGGATTAGGGAGGGGGTATTGTTCCTGGGAGTGTGGGGGTACTGCCTTAGGGTGGGGGAGATGTTTTTTTGGGGCTTAGGGTAGGGGGATTATGCCAGAGGGTGGGGGTACTGCTTTAGGGACAGGGTGTTAGGTTTTGGGGCAGGGGAGGCACTTTTCAGGCTTAGGGTGGGGAGTATTGGGCCTAGGGGTCAGGGATCCTGTTTTAGGGTGGGGCTGGGGTGGGCTGGGTAGGTTTTAGGGCAGGGTGGAGGGTACTATTTTAAGGAGCAGTGGGGAGTAGAGGGTTAGCATTTAGGGCAGGGGGATTGTTTTCAGGCTTGGGGGATAGGGCCTGGGGGTGCACTGTTTTAGAGAGGGGCAAAGGGTTAGGTTTTAGGGTGGGCAAGATGTTTTTTGGGCATAGGGTGAGGTGATTGAGTCTAGGGAGGGGATGTACTGTTTTAGGGAGGGCCCAGGGAGGGGGTTATGTTTTAGGGCAGGGGATATTGTTTTTTGGGCTTATGGCAGGAACACAATTTTAGGACTCAGGGCGGGGGATAGGGTTGGACTAGTTTAGGGTTCAGAATGAGGGAGGGGTATTTTTTAGAATGACTGGGGGATCAAGTCATGCTAGGACCTTTACCACGCATTTGCCTTTAAAACACATGCTTTTACAACAAAATTAGTTGTAAAGGCATGTGTGATAAGAGATATGCGTAGTAATGGTATTATCGTTGTAACACACAAGTGGTAACGACGTGCATTGCAACGGAATGCATTGTTCCGACATACAACCCTTAAAGACTTGCCAAATTCATGCATAAAAGCTGTCTGCAATTTAAATTAACTCTTTTAAAAATAAGATTCTGATTTTTGGTGCCCCTTAATTTGTTTGGTTCAATTCATCATAGCTTTTGGATCTAAGTCAAGCTCTTCTTCCTTCAACCAAAGACAAAAACTGTGGCATTCTTTTTTTAAAAGACCTGTCTTTTAAGTCTCTGGTCTTGGCAGTTTCTTTGCCCTGCTTTTGTGTTTCGAAAGACCTTGGAAAAGTTGTGGATTTTCTACCCGTGGCCTGTCAAAAATCCATCATCCAGATCATGCCTAGGTTGGATTATGGTAATACACTTTACCTTGGGATCTCTACATACACCATTCAACAATTGCAGAGAGTACAGAATGCTTTAGCTTTTTTAAGTCTTAAAGCTACTGAGCTACCATTCTGTTCAGAGTTACCCACCAAACCTATATTGGAGCCCCATTCATATGAAGGTGCCTTTTAAGACCCATCTTTTCACTATAAGGCTATTAACCAGACAAGTCCTGAATACCTTCAGAGGCTGATACAGCTGTAGAGAACCACAAGGTCTTCTGGAATTAAGTTAATCACTACCCAGGGTTTGACATGTCGGAAGCTGTGGGTGTTCTTTTTCCTTCCTGTCTGTCAAACACTGGAACTTTATTCCAGTTAAAATGCATATGGTACCTATCATTATGATGTTCTGAAGAAAAACTAAAAACCTGTGCTTTTAATTGTCAGCGGTTTTCCATTGTTTAGCTTGTATTGTCACTAGTGCCAGAATGCCCTGTGGGATAGCTGTTTGTACTTTACAAGTTTTTTGTTTGTTCATTCATTCTCTGTAATCTAGTTGACTACTATCTTACAATGTTCCTTTTCAGGCACAGGGGGTCTTATATGGGAAAGTATTGAAATATTTAGGCCCTCATTACAACCCTGATGGTCGGTGTTAAAGTGGCGGTAATCCCGCCAACAGGCCGGCGGTTAATAAAATGGGATTTTGACCATGGAGGTAACTGCCAACCAAGACTGCCACTTTAACACACTGACCGCCAGGGCGGTAACGGCCGCTGGGCTGGAGACTTCGGTCTCCAGTCCGGCGGCTGCCATAATCCCACCCTCGGGATTACCACCCGGCCTACCACCATGGTTTCGTGGCAAACTGACCGCCAGGAAAACCATGGCACTGATAGCGGTCTGCCCCACCCCCTACCCCTCCCAAGACTTCTCCTCCATTCTCCCCCTCCCTCTCCTGCCCCACCACACATATACACACCCACACGTGCACAAATATACACACATGCACACACGCATACCCACCACCACCCACACATGCACACATACATACCCACACACCACAACACACACCAACATACCTTGTCACACATATGCATTCATAACACACAACACTCACAATCACTCATTCACACATGCATCCAAGGCGACTCTCACCTGCATGCGCGTATACCAAAACATACACCCCCCCACATACACACAACACCCCACCCCCCTCTCCGGGCGGAGAACCCAACTTACCTGCTTGCAGGGGGTCCTCCGGCTGGAGACGGTCTGAGGCGCTGCTGACAGCAGCAGTGTCCACCAACAAAACACCGCCAGGCCGTATCATTGCTCATGATATGGTCGGCGGTGTTTTGCTGGCGTGGAGGTGCTGCTGTCAGCAGCGCAATCTTACCACCGTTTGCCGCCATGACCTTCGGCGGTGTTCCGCCATCATTTTGGCGGTATACCGACGGCAGTCATGATACGCATAGATAGCTGGTAGCCACGGTAGTGGTATGTTAACAGCCTTCGCTGTGGCGGTAGGCGGTAGTTACCGCCAATGTTGTAATGAGGGCCTTAGTGTCTGTAGGAGGCTGGCCTGGCTTATAGTGGGTACCTTGTGGTACTTACACCTTGTGCCAGGTCCAGTTATCCCTTATTAGTAGATTAGGAGTGTTCTAGCAGCTTAGGCTGATAGAGGTAGCTGTAGCAGAGCAGCTTAGGCTGAACTAGGAGACATGCAAAGCTCCTACTAAACCACTTATATCACTTAACACTATATCATAAGAAACATAATACTCATAGTTACTAAAAATAAAGGTACTTTATTTTAGTGACAATATGCCAAAAGTATCTCAGGGGATATACTCCCTTAGGAAGTAAGTAATATACACAAAAATATATACACGCAAACCAGAATCAGGTAAGCAACAGTTAGAAAAGTAGTGCAAATAATGTAGAATCACAATAGAATGCAACAGGGAGAAATAGGCTAGGGACAACACAAACCATATACTCCAAAAGTGGAATGCGAACCATGATTAGACCCCAGGCCTAGTGTAGTGTGTTAGAGGGTCGCTGGGAGTGTAAGAAAACACTAAGGGTGTCCAAGATACCCCACCCCAAGACCCTGAAAAGTGGGAGTAAAGTTACCCTACTAACCCAGAAAGACAGTAAAGTCGAGATAGGGAATTCTGCAAGGACAACAACTGACTGCAAAACACTGAAGACGGATTCCTGGACCTGAGGACCTGTAAAGGAAGGGGCCAAGTCCAAGAGTCACGCCAGTGTCCAGGGGAGCAGGAGCCCACTAAAACCCCGGATTAAGGTGCAAAAGCGCTGCCTCTGGGTGGAAGAAGCCAAAGATTCTGCAACAACAGAAGATGCCAGGAACTTCTCCTTTGATCAGAAAATGTCCCACGGTATGCTGGAGGGTGCAGAGTTGTTTCCACGCAGAAAGACTGCAAACAAGCCTTGCTAGCTGCAAGAGACGAAGTTGAGGATTTTGGGTGCTGCTAGGTCCCAGGAAGGACCAGGAGGTCGCCCCTTGGAGGAGGAGACAGAGGGTCGCTCAGCAACACAGAGAGCTCATGCAGAAGCAAGCAGCACCCACAGAAGCACCTGAATAGGCACTTAGAAGATCTGAGGACAACAGTTGACCCAGAGTCACAAAAGAAGGTCCCAGGACGTCGGAGTCCAACACAGGGAGTTGGGCAATGCAGGACGGAGTGCTGGGGACCTGGGCTAGGCTGTGCACAAAGGAAATCTTGCAAATGTGCACAGAAGCCTGAGCAGCTGCAGTTCATGCAGTACACAGGATTACTGTCTGGCGTGGGGAGGCAAGGACTTATCTCCACCAAATTTGGACAGAAGGGCCACTGGACTGTCGAAGACACTTGGACCCAGCTCCTGTGTTCCAGGGACCGCGCTCGTCAGGATGAGAGGGGACCCAGAGGACCAGTAATGCAGAAGTTTGGTGCCTGTGTTAGCAGGGGGAAGATTCCGTCGACCCACAGGAGATTTCTTCTTGGCTTCCAGTGCAGGGTGAAGGCAGGCAGCCCTCAGAGCATGCACCACCAGGAAACAGTCGGGAAAGCTGGCAAGATGAGGCGCTACAATGTTGCTGGTAGTCTTCTTGCTACTTTGATGCGGTTATGCCAGCGTCCTGGAGCAGTCAGCAGTCGATCATTGGCAGAAGTCAAAGAGGGAAGTGCAGAGGAACTCTGGTGAGCTCTTGCATTTGTTATCTGGTGAGATGCCCACAGGAGAGCCCCTAAAGAGCCCACAGAGGAGGATTAGCTACAGAGAAAGGTAAGCACCTATCAGGAGGGGTCTCTGACGTCACCTGCTGGCACTGGCCACTCAGAGCTGTCCATTGTGCCCTCACACCTCTGCATCCAAGATGGCAGAGGTCTGGGACACACTGGAGGAGCTCTGGGCACCTCCCCTGGGAGGTGCTGGTCAGGGGAGTGGTCACTCCCCTTTCCTTTGTCCAGTTTCGTGCCAGAGCAGGGCTGGGGGGATCCCTGAACCGGTGTAGACTGGCTTATGCAAGGAGGGCCCCATCTGTGCCCTTTGAAGCATTTCCAGAGGCCAGGAGAGGCTACTCCTCCCAGGCCCTTCACACCTATTTCCAAAGGGAGAGGGTGTAACACCCTCTCTCAGAGGAAATCCTTTGTTCTGCCTTCCTGGGACTGGACTGCCCAGGCCCCCAGGGGGGCAGAAACCTGTCTGAGGGGTTGGCAGCAGCGGTAGCTGCAGTGGAGACCCCGGAAAATTAGTTTGGCAGTACCTGTGCTCTATGCTGGAAACCCAGGATGCATGGAATTATCCCCCCAATACCGGAATGGTATTGGGGTGACAATTCCATGATCCTAGACATGTTACATGGCCATGTTTGGAGTTACCATTGTGACGCTCAATATAGGTATTGACCTATATGTAGTGCATGCGTGTAATGGTGTCCCTGCACTCACAAAGTCCGGGGAATTTGCCCTGAACAATGTGGGGGCACCTTGGCTAGTGCCAGGGTGCCCACACACAGTAAGTAACTTTGCACCTAACCTTCAGTATGTGAGGGTTAGATATATAGGTGACTTATAGGTTACTTAAATGCAGTGTAAAATGGCTGTGAGATAACGTGGACCTTACTTCACTCAGGCTGCAGAGGCAGTCCTGTGTAAGAATCGTCTGAGCTCCTTATGGGTGGCAAAATAAATGCTGCAGCCCATAGGGATCTCCTGGAACCCCAATACCCTGGGTACCTAGATACCATACACTAGGGAATTATACGGGTGTTCCAGTGTGTCAGTCAGAATTGGTAAAATTGATCACTAGCCTGCAGTAACAATTTTAAAAGCATAAACACTGAGGTTCTGGTTAGCAGAGCCTCTGTGATACAGTTAGGCACCACACCGGGAACACATACAGGGCATACTTTTTGAGCACTGGGGTCCTGGCTAGCAGGATCCCAGTGGCACATAGGCAAAAACAAACATACATACAGTGAAATTGGGGGTAACATGCCAGGCAAGATGGTACTTTCCTACAGTGTCTTCTAATTTTTGGATGTTAACCAGATTGAATTGAATTTGAGTTTCTTCATGGACACCTATAACATTCATAATATTAGTGGAAATTTACACCAAGGCCCCAGAGTCAAGTACCAAGACCACAAAAGATGAACCGTAAGTCCACCATAATTCCATTACCAGGTTTTGGCTATTCTGAGGAAGATGACAAGTTTCTCTATTAATGGCTGCGGGCCCCCCCTTAATCAGAGGGTGCATTTTAATAAACGTTTTGGGGATGGCTTGACCTCATTTGTTTGAACAAGAAGAAAATATTCCCGATTTCAGGAGCAAGGTCTTGAATACAGGAGATGTTTGAAAAAGGACAATCCCTCCTTAATATATGTCTGTTTTGAATTGCTAAGGCTAGATCAGAGGCAGCTTTTTCTTTACAGGCCTATAGGATGAGTGAAACCTTATGAGCCCATTACATGTGAGCAAATAACATGCTTGGTGTATCCCCCAGTTCCTAGAACTACAAACAATGCCTAAACCATAAGCATCAGGAATTGCATGGGGAGAGGTTTGGCAGAATTACCTATGATTTCAAGATAATGGGGAGTAAGATTCGGGAATGTGCTAATTTCTCCATTTTTCTCAATTTTTCAATGAAGTTCAATAGGTGAAATGTCCAGGTGAAACCCCATGGCCCACGGGATCCTGCAGCTCATATCATCCCAATGAGACTTGTGAGGATCTGAGTATACTAAATGATAAGGCTAGGGAGCCCTATTGTGGAGTACACTCACAGCTATCTTATTAAGAAACAACAGTATCATTTACTTAACCTCTAGCTCAACCCTAGTTAGCTGTGGTGGTGAGCAATGTGTCAGTAATGGAACTTTGTGTAAAGCATTTAACAGCACCATATAGTTAAATAAGAAAAGCACACACCAATTAAAAAAATCCAAAAACATTTTATAAAAGATTTTTCAAAACTTGAAAACGTTAGTTTAAGTATTCCAGCCCAACTTGGGTGACCACATCTGACAGGGATAAGGTTTAGGAGGCCAGAAAGAATACCTTGCACAGCTACCTGGCATCCAGACTGATTTTAAAGCAAGGTCCCAACTTTAATACAAGAGAGCCATAGGAACTGAAGTGGTCCTAGAGCTGAGGGATACAGGCAAAGATGCTTACAAGGATGCTCTGGTAGTGGTGCTCTCAATGGAGGTGTCTCAGTGGTGGTTCCTCGGTCCACTGGTGTTGTGGGTGGAACTTTGTAACAAAGTTCGATGTACCTCGAAGTCCTCTTTGTTGCAGTAGTTGCGCATCTGTAACTGTACTGCTGGTGGCAATACACTTTGGTTGGAGACAAAACCTTTGGTGGGGGCTTGTTCCATTATATTAAAGTGAATCCAGTCTCTGATGGCTGTTCTGGGTCCGGCAGACTTTGGTGCAGACTTTAGCGATCTCGGATTCCTTTGTTGGTGCTCCAATTGACTGGTAGCAGGAAAACGTCCATAGGGGATACCACTTTGTTGAGTTGGGCTCTTTCCACTTTTTTTTCCCTGTAGCAGATTCCAGGGGACCATTTACCTGATCCGTGGAGTCACTGGCCGTGCAGCGGACGTGCGCAGCAGGCATGCTGCTGGCGAGCTGGAGGCATGCCAGAGGCAAGCCCGTCTGTTCCCATCCACGCCTGGACCACGCCCAGCGCCAGACCCCTTGGCCCCCGTGACCTCCACGTCGCCTGATGCTGCTATGACACCAACACCCTCCACACCTCAATGCCAGCCAATCAGCCACCTACTTCCAGGCCACCCCGAAGCTCATCCACGGACCCTTCTCCTGCCGGAGCTGCAGATTCACCAGCCCCCGAGTCGCTGCGCCGCCCACCAGAGCCAGACACAACTACCTCAGATGCATCATTCTCAACACCCGCTCCGTCCACAAGCACGCCATCGAACTCTGGGACTTACACGACTCATCCTCCCTGGATGTCGCCTTCCGGCCAGAGACCTAGATGAACCCCCCTCGGCACCCAACATCGCCATAGGAATCCCGGACGGCTACAAGATCACCCGCAGAGACCACACCAACAGACCATGAGGAGGGATCGCCATCGTTCACAGGAAAACCATCAGAATCTCGACCAACACCGAAGGCACCCTCAGCACCGCTGAACACCTGCACTTCCAGATCCACATTGACCCCAAGACCACCCTCAGAGGAACCCTCATCTACACATCCCTTGGGCCCCGGCTGCAGTTCAGTGACTCCATCGCCGACGTTGTCAGCATGCACGCCCTTGCTTCTGCAGACTACATCCTCCTCGGAGACCTGAACTTCCACCTCAAGAACACCAATGACAGCAACTCCACCATCCTGCTCGACAACCTTGACAACCTCAGACTCAAACAGCTCATCACGACACCCACCCACTCTGCCGGACACACGCTCGACCCCGTCTTCTCCGCCAGTAGTCACATCACCCACAACGGATTCCCCACCGCAGCTGGAACAAGGTCATCGAAGACCAGCTGATCTCCGCCCTCGCCCCACCAGCCAACACCACCGACACAGACACAGCTGCCCGCAACCTCAAGCAATGGATCGACGGCTGCACCAACGCTCTTGCCCGATCATGAAACCCTCCAACAACCGCACCGACAGAAAGGCCATCTGGTTCATCGCCGACCTCCAGGGTTCCAAACAGACGTGCCGGAAACTTGAGAAGAAGTGGCGCCCGAACAGACACCGGTCACACACACGACCCTCAAGAACACCATTCGCAGGCATCACCAGCTCATCTGGACTGCCAAGAGGTCCTCCTTCAAGGAACGCATCAACAACAATGCACACAACAGCATTGTGAAGGAACTCTCCAACCCCAGCTCCAGCTCCAACGACATCTCACCTTGGCAAGACCTCTGCGACTCCCTAGCCACCTTCTTTCACTGCAAGATCACAGACATCCACGACAGCTTCAACACCAAGACCCCCGACAGTCGCCAACACCTGAGACTCACCGCCCCCCAGCCACACCAACCTCCTGCTCTTCTGGACTCACGTCAATGACGATGATACCATCAAAGTCATGAACACCATTCATTCCGGCTCACCATCCGATCCCTGCCCTTATCACGTCTTCAACAAAGTGAGCTCCATCATCACCCCCCAACTTCGGATGATCATCAACAGCTCCTTCGAGACCGCCACCTTCCCGGAAAGCTGGAAGCACGCCGAGATCAATGCCTTACTCAAGAAACCCAAGGCGGACCTAAAGGACCTCAAAAACTACCAGCCCATGTCCCTGCTACCGTTCCCGGTGAAGGTCTGCGAGAATATCGTCAACAGGCAACTGACCCGCTTCCTTGAGGAAAACAACACTCTGGACCCGTCCCAATCTTGTTTCCGCAGCAACCACAGCACCGAGACCGCCCTCATCGCCGCCACTGAGGACATCAGGACCCTGCTGGACAAAGGCAAAACTGTGGCCCTCATCCTCCTGAACCTCTCGGCCGCCTTCGACACCATCTGCCACCCCACCCTACGCATATGCCTCCACGACGCAGGGATCCACAACAAAGCCCTGGACTGGATCACCTCCTTCCTCACCGGCAGAAACCAGAGAGTCCGCCTCCCTACTTTCAGATATGAAGCCAGCAAGACCATCTGCGGCATACCCCAAGGATCTTCCCTCAGTCCGACCCTCTTCAACGTCTACAGGGCACCACTCGCCAACATCGTCCGATCTCACAACCTCAACATGTCTCATATGCCGACGACACCCAGCTGATCCTCTCCGCCACCGCGAAAACCAACCTCCAAGAAGGAATGAAGGACGTCGCCGACTGGATGGAGAACAGTCGCCTGAAACTGAACTCGGACAAGACAGAGGTCCTCATCCTTGGCTCCACCCTCTCCGCCTGGGACGACTCCTGGTGGCCAGCCTCACAGGGAGCCGCCCCAAGGCCTACCGACCACGCACGCAACCTGGGGTTCATCCTGGACTCATCGCCCTCCATGGCCCAGCAAGTCAACGCGTCTCATCCTCCTGCGTCAGCACCCTCTGCATGCTCTGCAAAATCTACAGGTGGATCCCCACCTAAACCAGAAGGACAGTCACCCAGGCCCTCATCAGCAGCAGACTGGACTACGGCAACATTCTCTACGCGGGAACCAGGGCCAATCTCCAGAAAAGACTGCAACGCATACAGAATGACTCTGCATGCCTCATCCTCGACATCCCCGACCGCAGCCACATCACAACCCACCTGAGAGACCTGCACTGGCTCCCCATCAACAAGAGGATCACCTTCAAGCTCCTCACCCACGCTCACAAAGCACTCCACAACGTCGGACCAGCATACCTCAACGAACGACTCACCTTCTACACCCCAAACCAACAGCTCTGCTCCGCCAACCTCGCCACCATTCCACGCATCCACAGGACAACAGCCGGCGGCAGATCATTCTCCCACCTCGCCTTTGAAGCTTGCCCTTTGGACCATCACCCTTTGCAGCCTTCCGAGGGGAAGAGGTCACTCCTCGTTCCACAGCTAATGCCCTTTGTTCCCGGCCCTGGGAGTCAGTCACACATCTCCCCAGGTGGTCAGAAACCCATCAATGTATGAGTGGCCTTTGTGACGCCACTGTACTAGTTGGATTGCAGGGTAGCAACTTTCTAAAAGTTGCTTAAAATTAATAGTGACATTTTCCCATTTATTTGATACCTTACTTGACCTTGTTAGGTGTTCCCATTCAGAACTTAGATGCATTTAAGTGTAAACTGTTTAACTTTGTATTAGCCAATGGGGCTACTAACCTTCCCCAGCAAAACAACAGTTCAGAAGTGTTCCTCGAAAGACATGTAAAAACATATGTTTAACTTAAGAATATATTTTATCCCTGTTGTAGGACTTGGTAGGCATGCTTTAGAGAAGACTGTCATATATGCTTAACAGAAGTGGTCACTTTGCCATTAGAGTTCGTGGAGAAGTCGAGTTAGCAGTGTGGAACACATCCCTTTCAGTCTGCAGTGGCTGGCTGAAGTGACTTTTCACATTTTGTATACACCAGCTGGCACAACCAGTGCCACAGTCTTGTGGACACTCTGCCTTACGCGCCCTGGGTACCTGGGTACCACATACTAGTGACGTATAAGTAAGGCAATGCTTGCCAATTGGGGATAGCCAATTAAACATACTTTTGCTTACGTTAAACACTGCCCATTTGTGGTTGACAGGCCTCAATGCACTTTCAAAGTCAAAAAGTTAGCAGCATCAGTCCCAAAAAGGGAGGGTGAACATTCAAAAAGATGCATTGACTTACAAGCTTGCTAAAACTTTGTTAACGGGTTTATTTCTGTTAACAGAAATACTCAGAATGGACATTTGCCAGGTATGCTATTCATGAGTTTTTACATTTACAATTATTTTAAACATATTTTACAGTTTATGGTGATTTTACTGTTATTCTGGTTTTCAAACGTTATGTTTTAACTGCTTTTGTTGACTTTTCAGGTTTTAGGACTATAATGTTTGGCCTGCTCTTGGTTGCTAGACTTTTTCCATCAGTATCACAACATTGTTGATGATGTCTCACTATATGGTTGATGTCCTACTTGATCTTTGCCAATATCTTATAGTTTGTTGTCATCTTTGTAATTTGTTGAGATTTTCTTGCTGTAATTTGTGTGCTGTGTTCACTAAGGCACTGTGTACAATATGTCTTAGGTGGTTTATTGGCAGCAGAAGTATGACACATTTCTTTGTTAGAGTTTATACTTTTTTTTTTACAGAGATGATTTAATAGCATTTCTTCACATCAAATCATACTTCTATGCTTTCTTTGTGTTTTAATTTGACCCTTTAAGGAGTACGTTATGTCCAAAGGATTTGTCATTAACAAAGTCTAATGAAGCTGGTATCCATTTGGGAATCATGTTTTTCTCGCATGGAGGAAATGTATTCTAGCAGCTGTACCATGGTGATTAATTTTTGTGTGGTGGTGAACTGATATTTCCTTAATGTTGGTAACATCATCAATAATGAGTGCAACTTACTAAATGATGGAATTACTGCTCTTAATATTTGGGTGGTGGTTAAATTGCATTGTCATCATGTTTTTCTTTCATTGGAGCTGCCTTAATCACTTGATGATTTTATTTTTATTATGAACAACTGCCTATTTGATAACAACCTCTATTGTCTCATCATCAAAAACCTAAATAAACAAGAAGTATCCATAAAAAAGAGTGGGCAGAGAGTGTGGGGGTCTAGGTATCAGTCACAACACAACTTCATTTGAGACAAAAAACAGAATGCCTTTAATTTTATTCTTGTTACACCTACATCTACAGTAACCCATTCCAACCACACACCAGCATCAACATCAAGCTGTGCTGCTACTCCCACCCCAAAAGAACTTCATGAATGAAGGAGTAAATAAGTTAACATGCTCTTATCTGAGTGGAGAGCATACTAAATGGAGGGCCCATATGCTCATCATGTTTAAAGGGGAGTTAGAAGATGATTCTTTAATAGGAGGCTAGTTTATGCAGAAACACTGGGCCCTGGAATGTATAGTCTAAAAAGCTTGAAGGCCACCAGCCAGCGGTTAGTAGAAATTTACAAAAATCCAAGTAAATTAAAAAATAGCTGCCTTGCTCCGACTCAGGATATAAATGTGAAATGCATGGCATAAATTCTAGATAATGCACTGAACTATCCAAAAGAATGACTGCTCCCTCAACATCAGTGCCTGGATGTTTACCTATGCAAGACTGATACTGCAGCGATTTGTGTGTCAACATGATTCGAGTGCTGTTAGGAAAGACTAATGGATGTACAAATCTCTGCAATATATAACATGAAGCTTGCCATATGTCTTCTTTTTCTTGTCTCTTCCTGCTAGACCACACCAATGGAGATGCTGTGAAACTGGGTCTGCTCCAGAATTATATTGATCCCTGTTGGCATAAAAATATGACCACTGCTTGTTGTTCTGCAGATTCTTCATACGCAACATTGCATTTCCACTACTTTGACCTTAAAGTTTGGGCCTGGAAGAAGCCATAATGGGTTTGTACCATAAAATGGCAAATACCCTGTAGCTGTAGATATTGAAGGATACTAAATTGTGAAGGAGAGTCCACATATTGTTTAGCATAATAATAAAACCATATGGTCATCAAACTATCATTTGTAAGTGCTTCATAAACACCTTTTTCAGTGCTCTGAAGCTCAACCCATGATTAGATATCCTTTTATTTTGATATGATTTCCATTTGATAACACGAAAACCATATGCATTTAGTCGATCAAATTCTATTTTTCCTTTTGATTAGTGAAAATATCTGACCCTCACAAAATGTATTCCATTTGGAGCAATGCTCCTCTTAGACTTCAACAGGTGTACCATTAAGATTTGAATAGTGACATATTGGCTCCTAGTGATGATATTTTTTATATTTGAAGCCAGTAGTACCCCTAGGGGACAATAGCACCTAAACAATTACAGTGACCAGGGATTCTATGTTATTCTGACTTGTTGGTGGCAACAGGAGAGAGTCTGATCACTTATAGCTGCCAATTAGCAAATGTAATACTTACATGATGCCCAGAAGCACTCATGTATTGTTCTAGTGGTCTATGATGTCTCGAACTATCCTTGGATATGGATTTTAATTCTGATTTGTTGCCAGAAAACTGATTAAGAGTTGAATTTTGTTCTTCATCCTCTGTCACTGAATTTGGAAATGTTGATGATCTGACATTTTCATTTAATGTCATTCGCTGAATGTGGACAATGGCATTTATTCTCAGGAGGCTTCTAATTTTTGACTACCGGGGACCAGATTTACAAGGGGCTTTTGGTGCTCTTGCATCACACAAGGTGACTCAAAGTGACACAAAGCAATGCAAGCCTGTAGCTGGGATTTACTAGACCATGGAAAGCCACCTTGCATAGCTCTGTGTGGTAAATCCAAGGCAACGCAAGGAAGTACGTGTCACTGTTTTGTGTTACCTTGCACCAGGGAGGCATTCCAGGGGTGGAGTGTGGGTGTTCCAACACATCCATCTGTTGTTTTTGGTTGTAAACTGGGCATGCGTCAAAATGGTACATGCCACAGGTCCAGGTGTAACAAGGAGAAATAATCTTTATTTCTCCTTGTTTCTTCCTTTTTCTTTGTGTGATGCACTCTGCTTCATACAGAGAAAAAAGAAAATACCTTTAAGGGTTGATTTTGTGCAGGAAGATGCGCCTTTCTGCACAAAAACAATCCTGCCCGCGACACAGGCACCTTTGCACCATGATGCAAGGGTACCTCTGTCAGTGGTAGACAGCACACAGTGTGCCAGGGCAGGGACAGGGAGGCACAGAAATGTGCCATATCTTTGTAAATATGGCACATTTCTGATGTCTCCCTTTCACGCAATGTAACACCACACATTGGCTTTCTGAGCTGCATTGCATGAAATGTTAGTAAATATACTCTTCCTCCCCCGATGAAACACAGCGCTGGCATGACTATTCAGCAAACAACTGGTTAAAACTGATTTGGGAGCAGGTATTATTTATTTATAGATGGCAGCACTCAGTTGCACATATCAACTCTCTCCAGCAGTATTAGAAACCAAGGTGCAACCATGTGTGGTCGGATGCTTCATCCCATAAAGAATTATTGATGCGTGCTGGACTGTCAAGCCCACACTCTGGTTGCATACCAGGAAACCTCAGAGAATATTTGCTTAATGATGGATTCTTTTCTGACACACGGAAACATGTCAATGGGGACCATAAGAACCATCTCCTACTTTGTGATTTTATCTTAAAGCCTTCAATAGTACACATGTCTAATACATTTTGAGTTTCAAGGAGTACTAAAAGGGACCTAGTGCCTCACAGCTGTGTGCAGACCTCCATACAATTGCATTACAACGTCACAGGTTCTCGCGCGATCCTTCTGAGTTTCATCATGACGCATCCAGAAAGTTAACATCCTTTTCTCTTATGAGCATATTTCCTCAGAATGAGAACCCAGATATGTATTCCCTCTGGGTGTTCTAACTTTCACAACGTCATTGGTGTGTAAGACTTCAATCTGTTCCTGTCCTCCGTGGATGCAAAAAACAGCCACTTTGACTACAAATAAGTTTTGTATATTACCTTGTACAACAACCACTATGTTATGTTACGTTTTGTTCCGGAACGCCCGATCACCGAAGCTTCTTGGCACTGTTTCGGGACAGCCCAAAAAACGACACAGCTGAAAAGATTAAGAAAGTTGAAAGCGGTTTTGTAAAGAAACATTTTCAATTCCTTTTTTGAACCGAACTAAAGAGGATTAGGTGGCTAGCTCTATTGGTAATGAGTTCAACTCTTTAGTGTGAACTGGGAAACAACTAAGATAAATTTGCATCTAGAACATGGAATACGGGACGAGGTGTGAATATTTTTTTTTAAACATAAAAGAAAAAACGCGACAATAGTGACTCTTATGTGGGATGACTCACATTATGAATGTGAACTGCAGCATTTTGATTTAATATATTGTTTGGTGCCCAACACCCCCTCACATACCTTAGGGAAATAAAGGAAACATATTGCATATATTATCTGGTTATTTTACTCCTGATGTACATAGCCGATTGCATGGCCAAAGGACATCATATAAATATTTTTCCCGGATGTTTTCACAAAGCTTCCTAACATGGACAGAAGCATTTGACTATAGGTTGAGGATGCAAGTACGTATTTTCCAGGTCCTTTGAGTTGAAGGCAACAAACATCTGCAATGTTTAGATTGGTGTTATGTGTGCCAAAACGCTCCAAAATATGCAAGGTACAGTTCTCAGGAACTTTGATAGAACCAGAGCCCTGCTACTAACAGATGGGGCTCTCCCTTTTCCAAGACAGCAGGTCCCCTCTTTATTTAAAGGTGCCAGGCTTACACCAGCAGAGCCTCTGTTGCGTCTCTTGATGTAAACATCTGCACTGCCACGGGGCCATCAGTCTCGGTTCCCCATTACGACCCTGGCGGTCAAATGACCGACAGGGTTCTCTGTGGCAGTTGGACCGCCTCCAATGAGGTGGTCTGACCGCCACGATACAACCGCAGTGGTAGCGCTGCGGTCGGACCAAGAGGACCACAACTTTTTATCGACACAACTGTGTGGCAGTGCGGGCAGTCCTAATTCGCCAGGGCAGTGCTGCAAACAGTGCTGCCTTGGGGATTACGACTCCCTTCTCTGCTACCGGTTTCATGGTGATAGCACCGCCATGAAACAGCTGACAGATGACGGTGTGCGTGGGCCCCCCTCGCCAGCCCCGTTGCAATGTTCACTGTCTGCTGTGCAGACAGTGAACATTGTGCCTGTTGCTGGTGTACCCTTACACACTGCAGCATTGCCACTGGATCGATTATGAGCTGGGGACAATGCTGTAGGCCGTTTACTGCTGGACCAGCGGGAAACTCTTAATGGGGCCAGCGGGGAGACGGCCACATTGATGGCAACCAACCTGTTGGGACTTCCGTCCACCGAAGCCGTAATGACCTCCTTAGTGTTGGTCACTCCACCCTATTTAGGGCAGTGCAATGATAAATAGATTTACCTGCATGGAATCACCATGTGAGGGTGGGAAAATACTTGCTCATCAAGGTCAATTTTAATTTTGAAGAAGTAAGGTCCAGCTTTACAAATTTGCTTCTTGACACCAAAAATCCTTTGTCAAGCATGCACAACAAGCATGGCACTCAGTAAAGTTCGGTGCCCTGAAAGGAGCCACCCTAACTCTAGTTCCACTGTAGGCACAGGTGTTTCATCTGGCCTGGTTGGGATCTCTAACTTTATCGGGTGGTCTTCTCCTAGTGGAGAGGAGACCAGAACTATAGTCTTCTCAAACCTGGAGGGTTAGCAGGCCATATGACAGAGTGCTCATAGGACTGGAGGTGTGAGATGCTTTTATTTTGAGAGAGAACTATTTTAGAGTTCTCTATTATTTACCTGTCCCAGAGAGTATTCCACTTATCCATCAAATATAAATGGTGTTCTCATGTAACTCATGAGCATTTTGTAAGCACGTCGATACCTTGTTTGGATAATTTTTGAGCATTTTCTTTAAAAGTTCTTCTATTGCTTAAGTATTACTTCCGAAAGATACATAAAAATATGTGCTAAAGTTCAGATTTTTATAAGTACACCCAAATCCCATATTTCTTTTCAAGCTTCACATATTTTTCTTAGTTTTTGCAAAAAACACCTAAAATTCTCCTGAAAAAAATGCAGCTTTGCACAATAGACCAACAAGACTTCCTTTAGTTCAGCCCAACCCTGCATTTTGCACTTATGAGCTATGCAGCAGTGCTTGTTTACAAGGTGATTTTGGGGGGCGTGGGGGCTTAGACGAACTCCCACCCTCATTGTTAAGCATGCCAGATTCAAGCTGGCACACTTGGTGAATTTTAAAAGATTTAACTTTACTAATATCACACCCATCACACAATCGGATCCCAGTCCACTCCTAAACAAATTAGTAAAGACATACTGCATTTTAACATTTTTAAATGACATCCAAACATATTGAGAGTTTACATATTGGAAATTAAACTTACTGACTTTAAAACACCTACATGACGAGTGGAGTCCTTGTACTCTATATAAAGTCCATAAATCACGTAAAGGAACCCATCTAGTTCCTATAGTTTCACAGCTCTTAAGCCACATGTGATGTTCAGGAACATCAGCAAGTGACTCAACATGGATCCAGGAGTTTTGTAGTGTGCAAATTCATCTTGGATTTTGCAAACCTCAGCAGGGGTTCATAAACTGGTCCACAACTTTCATAATTCTCACACTTTGCACAGGGTCTATAAACACCAAGATGTGTTTGAGGAAGTCTGTGCTTGTTGCGCTTTGTATACTCTGAGAGGAGTTATGTAAACACCTCCCAAACATATTTCATTCTTTCAGTTTTTCAACTTTGAGGGTGTCCCGTGACCAAGACAAGGGTTCAAGGTGGGCCCACCCTGCCCTCAAATTTGACATATTTATTATGATGGCATGTAATGGTGGCTGCAACAGAAACCTTTCCATTGCAACTAAACAAAAACAAATGTAGCCTTCAGGGCCAGAAAGTCAAAGTTCACAGACCCTAAAAGGACGACAGGAGAAAAGCCCAATATCTTGTGCAGTTATGGAGCTTTATTATTCGATTTAGGTATATGAGCATTTCCCGAACTGGAGTTTGAGGACAGTTGGTTAACAAATGGTCTGGATAGCTCTCTAATGTAACCCTTTCAAGAACACAGACATGTTTTTTGTAATGGCAAGGTCTTGAAAACTACTAAATGGATTTGCACCAAACCATACAAAGGCATTTCTCTGATTACCGTTGCAGTGCTATGCCAGATTTGATGGAATTCTCTTCAATGTTTTTCCTGCAGTAATAACAACATTCTCCTATAGGAGTTACACTTTTAAAGGTTTTTAGCTTTTTAGCTCCCTATGTCTTCCTCCCTTTGTGCCACCTCCATATAAACCTGACTTGAAACAGAACTAACTTTATTTTACCATTGTATGCTGACTCGTCAAACAGTGCCAAAGTTATAAGCAAATAAAAATTAGCTTTTCAATTGAAACACTGCATTGTCAAAATCTGGACACATTGAAGATACCTGTTATTTTCTTTAAGCATTCCTGAAGAAAGGGTGATTTCTCCTGGTAGCCACCTTGCCACTGTCAATTTAACAAACAAGTGACAGATGTCAACTTTCTTTTGGGAACACCACTGGTATTAGGAAAAGGCCACAAAGGGCAGGAGAAAATACTTTGGCAATATACGGTGTGATTACGAGTTTGGTGGTCTGGCAAACGCCATGGCCGCAGTCCGACCGCCGCAGTGTTGGCGGTCCGACCACCGTATTACGATGCAGGCAGTTGCATAACCACAAGATTGCTGCAGTCCGACCGGCACTTCCAGCCTGTAACAGACCACAATATTGGCTGTCTGGGAATTTCAACTTCCACAGAGCAGTGTAGTTAAGCAGACATCTGTCCAGATCACAAATTGCCTTCCTGTTTACCTGACTGTGGCAGAGGGCACCAACAGCCTTGAGCTTGTGAAATAGAGGGAAATGGGGTGTTTGCATCCCCAATCCCTTCTTTCCACATCTTTCCCCAACATGGACCCCTTCACCCAGGGCCCTCCATCACATTAGGAACACCACCCCCCAAAACAGACATGTAAAACCGTGTACTAACCTATCATATTTCCTGCCATTGACTAGAAAGAACATATTTGGTCCATTCTTCAGCAATGTCACTGGAGCATGTTTAGAATATTCTTCCACATGTTTCATGCAAATGTGTCTTTTTTTACACAAAATGTACACACCTGCATTGCTACCTATGGAAAAATATATAGGGGGTTATTCTAACTTTGGAGGAGGTGTTAATCCGTCCCAAAAGTGACGGAAAAGTGACGGATTTACCACCAGCCGTATTACGAGTCCATTATATCCTATGGAACTCGTAATACGGCTGGTGGTATATCTGTCACTTTACCATCACTTTTGGGACGGATTAACACTCCTCCAAAGTTAGAATAACCCCTATATTGTTTCCCTGACCTTGTCCTCCATAGGGCCACTGCTGTCATCAACACCTCTGACGGGCCAGTGAGAACATCGTACTACAGCGAGTGTGGAACTGCCACCACAGCAGTTTTCTGAGACTGCCACTGCCATGGTCTGGTGGTCCAACCAGCAAACTTATGATCAGGACCCTTAGTTCTTGATTGAAGATTAATAGTGTTACGAGAGTTGAGAATTGAGCTATCAAAACTATCCTGAATCACAACAGAGAGAAATAATCTAGCATATTCTTCAAGGCCAAAGAATCCACCAGAGAACACTACTGCAGATTCTAGGAGAAAAACACAGGTAGAAAAAGTATGTAAATCAGGCAATGACAAAATATTGAAATTTAAAGTGTTGTGACTCATTCATGTCAGATCCAAATTATTTTATATATGAGTGGAATAGGAAATGATTCCTAACATAATCTTCAATATGGAAACCCTGTCAACAGAAAGTGGGAAGACGACCATCTTGGATAGGAATGAGTATAACAATAACCACACCCACTTGTACAAGGAAATGGTATTGGTTTTGTACATCAGGTGTAAGAAGAGAAATAGAATGCCGTCCCGGGACCCTCTGTACAACATACAACTTCTTCCAAACTCTCAGTAAAACATCCTTGATGACACCCAAAGTAGCCCACCACCACAAGAAAACCTACAAGTGTGGAAGATAAAACTAAGGCAGAGGAGTTTGTAAAGTCTGTTCTATTTTTTGGACCTGCTTGGTAAACTGTTTTGTTTTACTGAAAACTCCCATACGATTCTTGCAGACAGAATTACATCACACTTAACATGTTTTTGTTTTGTTTTGTGTAAATCCATTCAGTAATGTTTAAGAAAATAGCTTTCAAAAAGTGTTTTAGCTTAATCATAAGGTAAGCTTATAGACAGATAACTGTTTTAAATTGAAATCAGGGTATTTATTTGAAATTCAAGGAAGACAGATTAAAGTATATGGCTTTTCTGTGGAGCCTATATAAATGGTAAGGTCGAGCCACTATTAGACCATGTTGGCCTCCAGTTAGTGGCTTAACCCAGAAAAAACAGCTAATTTTGAATTTAAAAATTAATTTGGTATAGAAATCAACACAGTAGTAGGCGGTTGCAGGCATTCACTGAGGCAGGTCCCACCACTAGAAATGGTGAGAAGTGCATGGAGGAAATGTCCTACACAGGCAAAGCAATTGTGGGTGCCAAGACAATACAATGAGTTCTCATGGCATGTGCATCTTAAGTGATAAATGTTGAACTTTCACAGACATGAATTGCAGTACTAAATCACAACTTTATATGCCTTGGTAAATGTGTATATATATATATATATATGTATTTATATTTATTTAATGTTTGTGGCAACAGAAGCAAATGTTGAAACATTATGTAACTTTGATACAATTAAGAATGGTCATAGGAATTTAAGAAAAAAAGAATCTAGTATACACTTGTCAGTACTAAATGATTTAGGGTCTCATTTAATTTATGGTGGGTGATATACCAGCCTGCCAGGACAGCAGAAGCTCTGACATTTGCTCCCTTGGCATAGGATCACTTTTGCCTGAATTAGTGCTCCTTGCATACCTACTGGGAACTCTACACCTTTAATGCATCTAACAATGTGGTAATTTCACTAAAGGCAAAAGGGGTTGGATAAAAGTGGGTACCATGGGCCAGATGTACGAAACGTTTTGCGACTCGCAAACGGCAAAATTTGCCGTTTGCGAGTCGCAAAACGCGTATCCCAATGCAGAAATGCATTTTGCGAGTCGTTACCGACTCGCAAAATGCATTTCAGACTCGCAAATAGGAAGGGGTGTTCCCTTCCTATTTGCGAGTCGCATTGGGATGCAATACCATTTGCGACCGCATATGCGGTCGCAAATGGCATCGCAGTTACCATCCACTTCAAGTGGATGGTAACCCAATCGCAAATTGGAAGGGGTCCCCATGGGACCCCTTCCAGTTTGTGATTGCACCCAAAAATATTTTTTCAGGGCAGGGAGTGGTCCAAGGGACCACTCCCTGCCCTGAAAAATCCGAAACTAAAGGTTTCGGGTTTTTTTGTAGTGCAGCTCGTTTTCCCTTAGGGAAAACGGGCTACACTTAAAAAAAAAAAAAACTGCTTTATTGACAAGCAGGTCGCTAACATGGAGGCCTGCTGACGTCAGCAGGCCTCCATGTTAGCGAGTGCCCATACTCGCAATGGGGCCGCAATTTGCGATCCACCTCATGAATATTCATGAGGTGGGTCATTGCGACCCCATTGCGAGTTGCAGTCGGTGTCTGAGACACCGTACTGCATAGCAATTTGCTACTTGCAAATTGCGAGTCGCAGGGACTCGCAATTTGCAAGTCGCAAATTGCTTTTTTCGTACATCTGGCCCCATATGTTTTGACCTTACTCTGTAAACCTTTTTGCTTGATTGAAAAACTCCAAAAGCATTATTTTGTTTCTGTAAAGCAAAAAATCAATGGCTCTGACATGGGCGAAAGTTTCTTGAATGCTTTGCTTAGTGGTGTCAGACCAATCCCACCCTAAAAGTGTGAAGTAACGATCTTTGTGACATTACTGCCCTGTGATTGATGTGCTACCAAGTCATGGGTTTCCACTGAAAAAGCAGCTGAATATGCACCTGTTGAAACTCGGGGGTGCTTCCTGTGCACATCATGGCTATCCATTTGCAGTTGCATAATTATGATGCTAATTTACATTCTGTGACAGTTCTGCATAATTTTACCATCCTTTTCTCTTACTGTTATGGTACTTCCTTTCTGTGTTTGATCTGCATCTTTAATCACTCACTCAAGGTGCCTTGCCCTCGGTCCAGGGTATGTGTAAACACTTTGGGAGCTATTAACAAAGATAAACTTACTCATGAGTAAATCTACATGTTTAATTTTACTCTCACACTTTGTAGTAAATGTACTACTTTTGGGTAATCACCTTTTCCTAGTTTAAATTTACTACAAACTTTAGACTTACATGTCTCCTCCCTTGAAATCATGTGGTGGAACCAACTCTGCAATTGCAAAGTTACTCTTGTAACTTTTAACATGAAAGTGGAGACCTTCACCACTGGACAAAGCTCTCCATATGGTAAAGTATAGGGAAGATAACAAAATTTATTACACATTAGACATAATAGTCAGAATATTTTATGTTAAATATTAATGTAAATTGATGCAATATATTTATTTATTTTAAATGGAGAACAAAATGTTTAAAAATTCAACAGCACTATTAACTGAATTTGGAATTAAACATTAAATGAATTTAAATATGCCAATTTAAATTAAATTAAAGTTATTTTTGGAGATGCATTAAAACCCACCTAAAGTAAAATGTTAATATCTATTTATAATGTAGTAGAAATTTAATAATCATTATGAAGATAATTACGTTAAACTAACGTAATTATGTTGTTAAAATAAATATTACATGTATTTTAGATTTAAAATGTTTATCAAAACATTTTAACATAAAACAGTAATTCATTTTATTTATATTTATAACATTTAATTACATGCATATATACATTTAAGAAGTTTAAATTAATTAGTTTATTTTAATATTACTTTCTATGGAGTGTTAGGTCAAATCCCCGTCTCCATTGTTTTATATGGGAGGGTGTTGCAGGCCTACTAATTGACTATTTGTGGATCTGGACTTATTCTAGGTCTGAGCTGAAGTACATTTAGAGCTGTTTTGGGGACCCTTGTGGCTGTAATAACTTTAGAAGTGCAATTTGAAAATAACAATGGGCTTACTCTTTTATGGGTGGGTGCATGTCTCTGCCCAAACTGTTCCCCAGAACTCCCTTAACCGCTCCTAGATCCTCCATGAAACCATCTGATTTATTCTTAACTATTCCCATTTTCCAGTCATTCCTCAATCCGTCCAATATTTAATTACTACAATATCTGCATACCTGTGCAGAAAGCTCAATAGTTATGGGCGAAGACCTCTGCAGAGGACAGGTAGGAGAGGTGAAGACTGAGACCTCCTCATGCAGATTTGTGAATAGCATTTTGTAGTACATGAGTAGAAGTATTATAATACTAACAAATATGCTCCAAAATGCAGTTTGTGAATAATCCACTGAGTGATTGAAGGGTGCCATGAAGACCTGGTTCAATGCACACTGGGAATCCTTCCAGAAAATTGATGAGTCTTTGATATCATTGTGATAGTTTTAGAATATACAGTGGAAGAGATTGAAATTTAGAAAACACAAAACAAAAAACATCCCCACAAACAATACTGTGGGGTCAGTAAGTATAATTTCACATTACTACAGAGTTACAGCTGTTTGTACTTATTGCATAAGAGCATTTTCATAACTGCTTTTGACCATGATTTCAGTATTATGGGGGTCATTACAACTCTGGCGGATGGTGTTAAAGTGGCGGTAAGACTGCAAACAGGCCGGCGAAAAAAAAAAGGGAATTATGACCGTGGCGGAAACCGCCAACATAGACAGCCACTTTTACACTCCGACCGCCACGGCGGTACAGACAAACAGCGCGGCGGTCACCACCAACAGACAGGCGGAAGACAAAGTACCGGCCACAGTATTACAACAGGCCAATCCGCCACTTTTTCCGGGCGGATTCACTGTGGATAAAAACACGGCGGAAACAGCCATTTCAATAGGAAAACGCTCACCTTAACACACTCCACGAGGAAGCAGAGCACCATGGAGCCGGAACTCCAAAATACTCCCTGCGATAGTGTTTCTGCTCCTCTACGAACATCAGCAACAGCGGCGTCGAAGACAACGGTGAGTACTGCACCTACGACATAGGGAAGGGGGGAGGCAAAAGTCAGGGACACACACACGCAACACCCCCACCCCCACCCCGACCCTCGCACACAACACACACACACACCAATGCATTTCCAAACATCACA
Organism: Pleurodeles waltl; assembly: GCF_031143425.1. Classification (NCBI taxonomy): domain Eukaryota; kingdom Metazoa; phylum Chordata; class Amphibia; order Caudata; family Salamandridae; genus Pleurodeles; species Pleurodeles waltl. Next base: position 565,622,025 of record NC_090447.1, read on the forward strand.
GTAACAACCACCAACCCCCCGGAAGAATGCAAAGACAAAAGGAAATGAGTACAACCATTGTAATGTATCACAATACAGTAAGCTAATATATACAGAAATATATATAAATGCCAAAAATATACATCACGATCAGTAGTGCAGGTATGCACAATCCAATATCCGTGGACCACTGGGCCAAAATGCATGGGCGAGGCCCACACACGATACCTGTCCACAAACGGAGAGAACACTGCAGGGGCATCAGATAGAAATACAACAGGCACCTCAGGGGGAAGGGAAGGGGGGGCACCTCAGCCGGATGACAGCACCATGCCAGATCCACGACGGGGCTCCATGCCCATTGATGTATCCTAGGGAGTGCAAAGCCACAGTCTCTCAAGTCTCTACAGTGGGTGGTTTGCCCACTGTACCATCCTGGGGAGTGCAAAGCCACAGTCTCACAAGTCTTTGCAGTGGGTGGTTTGCCCACTGTATCATCCTGGGGAGTGCATAGCCACAGTCTCTCAAGTCTCTACAGTGGGTCGTTTGCCCACTGTACCATCCTGGGGAGTGCAAAGCCACAGTCTCTCAAGTCTCTACAGTGGGTGGTTTGCCCACTGTACCATCCTGGGGAGTGCAAAGCCACAGTCTCACAAGTGGATAACAGTCTCCACTGGTTCTGGAGGGGAACTGGTGCCCAGAGTGCTTCATCCTGTGCAGGACAGATGTAGTGGATGTATGTCTCCACTGGTTCTGGAGGGGGACTGGTGCCCAGAGTGCTTCATCCTGTGAAGGACAGAGGTAGTGGATAGATCTCTCCACTGGTTCTGGAGGCGGACTGGTGCCCAGAGTGCGTCATCCTGTTAAGGACTGAGGTAGTGGATGCTGTTCTCCACTGGTTCTGGAGGGGGACTGGTGCCCAGAGTGCATCACTCTCCCCATGACGGTCCCAGTTCGGTCACTGCCCCTGCCGCACATGGGCTAGCGATGCTTGAGTTGGCGGTGCTTGCCCTGTTCAGCGGTGCTTACCATGGCGGTCTTTGCCCTGTTCAGCGGTGCTTGCCATGGAGATTTCTGCCCTGTTCAGCGGTGCTTGCCCTGTTCAGCGGTGCTTGCCATGGCGGTTTCTGCCCTGTTCAGCGGTGCTTGCCATGGCAGTCTTTGCCCTGTTCAGCGGGGCTTGCCCTGTTCAGCGGTGCTTCACTTTGCTGTCTCTGACCTGTGCAGCGGTGTGTGCCATGGCAGTCCCTCATTGCCCAGAGGGGCTGTGGCTGCCGGGGCCCTCCTGGGCACTGACTCTGGCGGTGGTCTCCTGACCAGTGACGATTGTGCTGCCCTCCTGGGCACTGACTCTGGCGGTGGTCTCCTGACCAGTGACGATTGGGCTGCCCTCCTGTGCACTGATTGTGCTGCCCTCCTGGGCACTGACTCTGGCGGTGGTCTCCTGACCAGTGACGATCGGGCTGGCGGTGGCGTCCTGGGCAGCGGGGATGATGGCGGCCTTCTCCGCTGTGCTGCTCTTCCCAGACTTTGGCACTTTCTTCTGCCCCTTCCCCACCTTGGGAGGAGTCACAACTGACTCGACACTCCCCCCGGGAACCTTGTGAGCGGCTTTGCCGGCAGGAGTCTTCACCCTCTCCCGTCGGGCACTGTCCAACTTCTGGTGCTTCACAGGGGGGGCACTGGCTGTGCTTTGGCTCCATGTCACACTGGCTGCCCTGGTGCCCGGTGCACTCCACATACCTCTAACAGGCACCACTGGTATCGGACTTTTTTGGGCTGAGGTGCTACTACGGGACCTATGAATTGGAGAGGGGGGTGGTGGGAAAGAGGTCAACGTTGCTCAGGAAAAGTTTCTGATGAACACTGGGACGGGTAGCTGGAGGGGGTCTGCGAGTGGAGGAAGAGGAGGTGGTTGTAGGAGGTGTAACTTTAGGTGATTTGGGTGCAGGTGCATGTTCTGGAGGCTGTCGTGAGGTGGATGGATGTTGGGTGTGTGTGTGCCCGCGTTTGTGTACATTGGGAGGGGGCGTCACAGACACACTGGGAGAGGACACAGGGGACGTGTAAATGGTAGTGGGGGTGGTGAGTGCAGGTGAGCGGGGTGTGGTGCTGGGTGTTCTGGTGCAAGTCCTAGTGGCTGTAGTGGTAGTGCATGCAGGTGAGAGTGTAGACGACACTGGGAGGGAGGAGGGAGACGACGATGAGGGGGACACAGTGGAGCCAGTGGATGTTGCTGTGTCTGTATGTGGGTGATGCTTGTGTGAGTGCCTGTGGGATGTGTGGTGCCTATGTTTGCCTGAGCTGCCCTTGTGTGTTGAGGTGTGTGCAAGCTGGTCTGATGGTTTGCTTGGGATGGGCTGAGGTACAGGGGATTGGGTCTGGGTGGAGGAAGTTGGAGGGGGGAGGCTAGACACAGGGACAATGGCTGCCATCAGTGCTGAGGCCAGAGATTTCAGGGTTCGATGATGGGCAGCCTGACCAGAATGAATGCCCCCCAGGAATGCATTAGTGTGTTGCAATTCCCTTTCTACACCCTGGATGGCATTCACAATGGTAGACTGCCCAACAGTGAGTGACCTGAGGAGGTCAATGGCCTCCTCACTGAGGGCAGCAGAGGTGACAGGGGCAGGGGCTGAGGTGCCTGGGGCGAAGGTGATGCCCACCCTCCTGGGTGAGCGGGCATGGGGGAAGGCTGAGGGGCTGCTGGGAGGGCGGTGCTGGTAGGGGGCGTGGCGGCTGTACCTGTTGAAGTGCGGGGCACAGATGGTGCCGCCACCACAAGGGAGCTCCCATCGGAGGACGAGTCCGTGTCGCTGTTTGCTGATCTGGTGACCGCCGTGAAGCTCCCCTCGCCCTCGGTCCAACTGGTGTACTCAGAGTCCGTGGTTTGGCCCTCCATGGCCATGTGGGATGCAGCCCCCTCGTGCTCCGGTGCCACTGTACCTCCGCCTGATGATGCTGATGCACAAAAGAACAGGGAGAGCACAAAAAGGGGGGGGGGGACGACAGAAGAAAGACAGGTTGAGTGCATGGCTTACCACTACCGTTGGCGGACAATACAGACACAGCAGCCCCCTGCACTACGCCGCGCTCTTGGCCTCTACAGATGCAGTTCCTGGAATATGGCCTACATGGCTATGGTGGACATCTGCACACATAGATGACACAGGGGCATGTATACCTGCACCTGGCACTCTTCAGAGGTGGGGTGGAGTGGCACATGGCCTGCATTATGGAGGGGCCTAGCCTACGGAAGTCGCCCTGCCCTAGGAAAGCCCAAAGCCCTCCTCCCCCACCCAGACCCCTCCACTGCATGCAAAGTCAGCAGAATGAGAGTGTACTCACCCCCTTGTGTCTGCTGTGATGCCCTCATGCGGCCATCCAACTCAGGGAAGGCCACCGCCAGGATCCGGAACATCAGGGGGGTCATGGTGCTACGGGCATCCCTCCCACGTTGAGAGGCCATCCCCAGCTGAGCCTCCACCGTCTTCTTGCTCCAGCGGCGAATGTCCTCCCATCTTTTACGGCAGTGTGTGCTCCGTCTCTGGTGGACCCCCAGAATCCGGACGTCCTTGGCGATGGCACGCCAAATATCCTTCTTCTGATGGCCGCTGACCTACATGACATGTACAGGGGAAGAAGAGAAGTCATTAACAACTGCACCGTCGAAGTGAGTGGCCCACATCCCTGCCCTTGCCATGTGGCACATGCATTCACACTCATTCATGCTCGCTGAACTGTGCCCCCTTCCTTCTTACATCCAGCCCTCTCCACCCAGGCATAGCCCACACAACTTGCACCTTATGTACTCACCTTTTGGTCTGGAGAACCGTAGAGTAGCGTGTACTGGGGGAGGACCCCATCCACGAGTTTCTCCAACTCCTCCGATGTGAAGGCAGGGGCCCTTTCCCCAGACGCACGAGCCATTGTCTCTTCCAGACCGAGGTCACAGCAGCACTTGCAGTATACGTCCTCTCCTGTCGAAGATCAGGTATCGAGTGATTGAACAGATACAAAATGGCGGTCACGTCCGCGGCGGTGACGTCCGCGGCAGTGCGTATCATCACCGCCGGCGCACTTCGTCATTGGCTCCTGGGACCCATAGGGTCCAATGTTAACCAATGCAGCATTGCGACGCGGTCTACGACCGCCTACCGCGACGGTGTACAACGCCACCGCAGTTACCTCACATCCCATTGTCCACTTTAGAGGTCAGGCATCCGCCATTTCAGGGGCCCACATGGCTTCATTTTCAACTGCGTCACACATACCGAGGCCTGGACTCAACACACATACAGACAACTTTTTGGAATTTGTTTTGTGTTCTGTGTAGCTGTGGGTACATACCTCTGAATTGCTTGACTCTGTGGTCGCTGTTGTCCTTCCTAAGCACCGTCAGCTGGGACATGTGAGGAGATGGCGGAATCCTCCAGTGTACCGACCGCTGGTGGACCTGTTGACAATGGAGGAGCAACATTTAATCATCACCTACAGGTTTGACCGTGCCACAATCCAGGAACTGTGTACCCAGTTGGAGCCAGACCTTATGTCACCAATCCGCCATCCCACAGGAATCCCCCCTCAAGTGCAGGTGCTGTCAGTGCTCCATTTCCTTGCAAGTGGGTTTTTTCAAACAACAGTGGCCATAGCATCAGGGATGTCCCAGCCTATGTTTTCCAACGTGTTGTCCAGAGTGTTGTCTACCCTGCTGAAACACATGAGGAGCTACATCGTTTTCCCTCAGGTGGAGGATTTGGCTACAGTTAAAGGTGACTTCTATGCCCTGGGACATATCCCTAACATCATAGGTGCCATTGATGGGACCCATGTAGCTCTGGTCCCCCCCCACAGGAGTGAACAGGTGTACAGGAACCGGAAGAGTTATAATTCCATGAATGTACAGATGGTATGTTTGGCAGACCAGTACATCTTGCAGGTACATGCTATGTTCCCAGGCTCTGTGCATGACGCCTACATCCTGCGGAATAGCAGCATCCCTTATGTGATGGGTCAACTCCAGAGGCACCGGGTGTGGCTATTAGGGGACTCTGGTTACCCCAACCTGTCATGGCTACTGACCCCAGTGAGGAATCCCAGGACCAGGGCAGAGGAACGCTACAATGAGGCCCATGGGCGGACTAGGAGGGTGATCGAACGCACCTTCGGCCTCCTGAAGGCCAGGTTCAGGTGCCTCCATATGACAGGTGGTTCCCTATTCTACTCACCAAAGAAGGTGTGCCAGATCATCATCGCCTGCTGTATACTTCACAATCTTGCTTTGCGACGCCAGGTGCCTTTTCTGCAGGAGGATGGTCCAGATGACGGTGTTGTGGCAGCTGTGGAGCCTGTGGACAGTGATGAGGAGGAAGCAGAGGAAGAAGACATTGACAACAGGGACTCAGTCATACATCAATATTTCCAGTGACACACAGGTGAGAACACTTTCTTTACTAATACTTTTACTTTCACACTTCTACCTCTATCCTGTCTGTCAATTTCAAGCAGTATTTAGTAACTGAGTTGTACATTTCCATTATGGTTTCACAGGTGTGGTTACCAACGTGTGTCATCTGCTTACATCCTTCATGGACTTGTGATGTGTGACATAGGTATGTTGACATTACTATTGAGAACGGATTTTGTCACTGTCATTGCTAATACACATTTTCTCAATCACAGACTGACTCCAGATTGTTTTGTGGTTCAAGGGTGTTTATTGAAGTGCTGATTATTGGAGGGGTGGTAAAATGGTGATGGATGATGGTGGAGGAATGTCCATGGCAGAGTCCAGTCTATTAGTCTCACAGGTGCACTGCCCATATGGGCATAGGAAGTGGAGCTGGGCCAGTTCCAAATGGACAGGGTTACAAAGTGGGACAGTGGGATGACAATCAGGGTGGTCTAATTTCTTGGCGGGGGTCTTACCATCGTGCTCTGTCCTGATCCTGGATCTTAGGGACCGCTTGCGGGGTGGTTGTCCGTCTGCAGGGGGTGGGGTGCTGGTGTGGTGGTCCTGTGGCGTGGCGTCCTGTCCACTAGCGCCGGCGGAGGTGGTGGGCAGTTCATCGTCCAGGCTAGTGTCAGGGGCCTCTTGGAGTGCCACGGTGTCCCTCATGGTGTTCTGTATGTCCTTCAGCACCCCTACGATGGTGCCCAGGGCGGAGCTGATGGTTCTGAGTTCCTCCCTGAAGCCCAAATACTGTTCCTCCTGCAGGTGCTGGGTCTCCTGAAACTTGGCCAGGACCGTAGCCATCATCTCCTGGGAGTGGTGGTATGCTCCCATGATGGAGGGGAGGGCCTCGTGGAGAGTGGGTTCTCTTGGCCTGTCCGCCCCCTGTCGCACAGCAGCCCTCCCAGTTCCCCTGTGTTCCTGTGCCTCCGTCCCCTGGACCGTGTGCCCACTATCACTGCCCCCAGGTCCCTGTTGTTGTTGGGGTGGTGGGTTATCCTGGGTTCCCTGTAGTGGTGGACACACAGCTGATTGACGTGTCCTGGGTACGGAGGCATGGGCCAGCTGGGTGGGTGCTGTACTGGTGTTTCCAGAGGGTGGAAGCTCAGTGTTGGGCTGTGCCTGTGCGAGGGGAACCGACTGTCCCGAGGCCCACGATGGTCCGGGCTGGTCATCTGGATCCAGTTGGACAGAGCTGCTGTCATCACTGTGGGCCTCTTCTGTGGGTGGGGTAGAGATGTCTGGACCCTCCTGTCTGGTGACGTTTGGTAGTCGTCCTGCAGGGGTATAAAAGCATGATTATTGCATCTGTGTGTGTCATGGTGTGCAATGGATGGGTGGGCGTGTACCCCAGTGCTAGCATTCCTGTGTGGGGGCTTGTGTGATGATGGTTGAGGGGGGTGTTACGGGTATGTGCAGTGGGCATGCTTTAGTGATGGGTGTCCATGCTTTGTTGTGTCATGCAGGGCTTGGTGTTGGGATGGGTGGTTTGTGTTATTAGTACATTAGTGAGGAGTTGGAGTGATAGGGGATGGGGAGAGGGTGGGGGTGTGTGATAGCATGCAGGTAGGGTGGGGGATATTATAGTTAAGATTTGACTTACCAGTGTCCATTCCTCCACCGACTCCTCCGAGGCCCTCAGGATGCATAATGGTCAAGACCTGCTCCTCCCATGTTGTTAGTTGTGGGGGAGGAGGGGAGGGCCCGCGCCAGTCCGCTGAACAGTGATGTTGTGCGTGGAGACCACGGAACGCACCTTCCCCCGTAGGCCGTTTCACCTCTTCCTGATGTCCTCCCGATTTCTTGGGTGCTTTCCCACTGCGTTGACCCTGTCCACGATTCTTCGCCATAGCTCCATCTTCCTAGCTTTAGAGGTGTGCTGCACCTGTGATCCAAATAGCTGTGGCTCTACCTGTACGATTTCCTCCACCATGACCCTGAGCTCCTCCTCCGAAAACCTGGGGTGTCTTTGGCGTGCCATTGGGTGGTGTAGGTGATGTGTGGGGTGGTGTATGTGGTCATGAGTGTGGTGATGTGTAGTGGTGTGTGGTGTTTTGTGCGTGGATGTTGTGTGGGTGATGGTGTCGTGTGCCTCTGTGTGGTGGGGTTGTCTATTGCAGTGCTCTCTCTCTGGTCTTCTTTCGGAATTTATGGTCGTAGGGGTTTGTGGGTGATGTGGGTGTGTGTGTTATATTGTGTTGGGTGTGTGGGAGTGGTGTGTGTATGTGTATCAGGTGTGTGTATTTCGAATTGTCCAATGTGGCGGTGTTTTGGAGATGTGTGTGTATTTTGAGGGCGGCGGTGTGTACCGCCAATGGAATACCGCGGTTGAAAGACCGCTGCATGGATTCGTGGGTCGTAATAGCATGGGCGTGTTTCTGTTGGCGTGACGGTGGAGGTTTTGTTTTCGTCAGTTTATCACTGACCTTTGGTGTGGCGGACTTGTGTGGGTGTCTGAATTTCGGCGGTTTCCGAGATGTGGGTCATAATAGCTGTGGCGGAATTCCGCGGCCGCGGCGGTATGTTGGCGGTCTTCTGCATGGCGGTAAGCAGCTTTTACCGCCAATGTTGTAATGGCCGCCTATATGTTTTATCATTCGTGAGTGCATTTGGGGAAATGCATTTCATTTAACTTGACAGAGGGGAAAATCTGGGTATGAGGCACTGAATTTCTACATATTTTGCCTTTGGGTGAATCTTTTTGCTGAACCCTAATCAAGACTGTAAACCTCTCCATGCTAATAATCGCGTTTTCATGCTTGGTGTTTTGCAGAAAAGTTTCAAGGAAAACTGATGTGGGAGATGAAGGACAACTATGGTTGCCACAAGTATGTTGTTCGAAAGTTAGACATCACTTTCTGTTCTCTAGGGTGCAGACAAATAACTACTTTTTGCACCTTTTCCTGCTGCCCCTTCACACTCTTGAATGTAGTACATGAGGTTGTTTTGCAAAGTTGTCGTTTATTGTTTTTTTCACTTTCATAAATCACCTGAGTTTCAGTCAGTTGACACAGTGTATGAATGCAGAACACATAATTATTTCTCCTTGTTTTTCCTCCTGTATCAGAACCACCACCGCATCTTAGAGAAACATTCTTGTCTGCTACCCAGTTGTAAACCACAACATTTAAGGAAGCTTGAGGTGACAAGATTTGGGGATTGTTTCTGAAGTTTCTTGAAATTTCTTGCTGTACTGTGTAATTATGTTCTTTTGAAATGAACAGAAAGTGCAGATGGATTTTGTTCAGCTGGTCTGTTTGTAAAATAATTTGATTGCAGGGGTTTGAGGGAAGGCAAAGTGGCATGTGTAGGCAATGGCACCCATTTAAACCAACTGGTCTGGAACAGAGTACATTTTAGGAGCATAATGGTTGCCTCCATTTCGGAGCAAATGTATTAAAGTATAATAACGACAACAACATTGCAGTTATTTTGCACTTTAAACAGTTAGGTATGTCCCAGTATAGGTTTTTTTATATATTTAATTACAAACAGATGGTAGTTACATTTCAGAAGATTGTTGTTGCTTTCAGTGGCTGAGTCAAGTTCGTCTTTGATCTACTGATCAGATACCCACATATACTAGCAATGATAGCAGGGTCTAAAAAACAACTTGCTACCATGACCATACTTTTTTTGTAGTGCTTGGCTCATAACCTTTTTATCAGGGAAAGACACAAATTGTCAAACTTAAAAGATAGTTATTTTAGGTATAGTTTTGCTTGAAGTAAAATGATGTATTACTTCCACAATACCTTTGACATACAATCCCACACCCACAAAGGCAATTGAATCTCAGTGTCTAGGTGTGAATTTGGAAATCACATTTGTTTGGAAATCATTTTAATTCTTCTTGGTGACTAGGTGCAGATGCTGAGCATCTGTGTATGTGTGTTCCTCCCCAACAAATATAGTGGGGTTATCATTGAGCTGGATTCACTAGTATTGCGTTCTGACTGATATTTTAGTACTTTAGTTTGAAATCTGAAAAACAGGTGTCAGGAATACGCTAGTAGGGCACCTGGAATTCAGGAATACTACCATGTGTGACACCTGCTTACATCAATTATTTGTGAATCTGACCCTTTGTCTAAAATGTATCTGATAGCATTTGTATTGACACTTATTTATTTGATGGAAAATACATTTCATTGTGCTCAGTTAAACTCTATAACAATTTTGAAAAATTGAATATTAGGATGTCAATGAATTTCAGAAATGCTACTATTTTTCATTTCATGCACGGTTACTCATCAAGCGTACTAGAAATGTCTCTAAAATTAGGAAAACATGATTAAACCAAAATAAAATGGAGGCCGATTCCCTATCCTCTTTCAACAAACATAGGGACTTTCAATAGGTATAGACAAATACCATTAGCAAGTATGACTAGAAATTACTTTGCAAATGCTTGTGTGGCTCAGAAGCCTTTGCTATCTACCTTTATCAACTCTGTAAATAAACAATATTTAATTTCTTCTCTCCCTCAAGCACAAGACTATTGTCATTAGGGCAATATTAAACATATTTATTAACTATGCTTATACTATGAATGCTGGTCATTGTTAGGTAAATACTTTTTTGCAGCCTCCCAGGTGCAATGAAAAAAACACAGATTACAACGCAGTTACCCTGGAACAAAATGAAATGTACTTGTTGGTGCCATAGCATGCTTGCTGTCCAGCAAGGAAGAAGAGCAAACACAAAAAACATGTGTGTAATACAAATAGGCTTCTTCTTCCCTTAGTGTCTGGTTTTTGTGCCATACATGCAGTACAGAAATGCAACTTAAGCACAACTAAAATGTCACAGTGCCAAACATGGGCAAGCATAGAAATGGAATATAGGCACAGCACCAAATATACAATAATGCAGTGTAGGCATAAATGAACAAGTTGATGAGCAAAACTAATGTGGAAGTCAGGAAAAGTAAAGTGACCTCTAAGTGGACTCAAAACAGATGTTGAAGCTTGTCCAGGCAAGATCATATTTGGATGCCTCTGCAGCTCCGGGCTATGCTATCTATGTAGTGCATACATATGGATATATATTTTTCCCCAGCAATCCTCTCTTTAGATGTATATACTGTATATGTAAATCTCTCTCTCTCTCTCTCTCTCTATATATATATATATATATAGCGGTTCTGCTGGTGGCGGTCTTGTCCTGGCCTGCGGGGCTGCTGGCGGTCACCTCCTGGGCAGCGGTTCAGCTGCTGGCGGTCCTCTCTGTGGCAGCAGGGCTGCTGGCGGTCGCCTCCTGGGCAGCGGGGCTGCTGCTGGCGGTCCTGTCTTTGGCAGCGGGGCTGCTGGCGGTCGCCTCCTGGGCAGCGCAGCTGCTGCTGGTGGTCTTCTCCTGGGCAGTGTGGCTGCTGGCGGTCGCCTCCTGGGCAGCGGGGCTGCTGCTGGTGGTCTTGTCTTTGGCAGCGGGGCTTCTGGTGGTCGCCTCCTGGGCAGCGGGGCTGCTGCTGCTGGCGATCCTGTCTTTGGCAGCGGGGCTGCTGGAGGTTGCCTCCTGGGCAGCGGGGCTGCTGCTGCTGGTGGTCCTGTCTGTGGCAGCGGGGCTGCTGGCGGGGTCTTCTCCTGGGCAGTGTGGCTGCTGGCGGTCTTGTCTGCTGTGCTGATCTTCCCAGACTTGCCGGTTTTACTGTGCCCCTTCCCCACCTTGGATGGTGTCGCAGCTGTCTCCACACTCCCAATTGTACCCCTGGGAGCGGCTTTGGTGGCTGGTTTCTTGCCCCTCTCCCGCCGGGCACTGGCCAACTTTTTATGCTTGACAGGTGGGGGACTGTCCATGCTGTGGCTCCTTGCCACACTGCCTGCCCTGCTGCCTGGTGCACTCCATAATCCGGTGACTACTGGCACCACTGGTCCCGCCGATGTTGTGGCTGAGGTGCTAAGTTGGGACCTGGAGAGTCGGGCCCTAGGATACTGAAGGGGTGGGGAGGTGAGGGAAAGAGGTCAAGGCTGGCCAGGAAAAGTTTCTTAGGAACACTGGGACGGGTAGCTGGAGGGCTTTGGGAGTGGAGGAAGAGGTTGTGGTCGTAGGAGGTGTACGTTTGGTGACTTTGGGTGAAGGTGCATGGGCTGGAGGCTGTCGTGAGGTGGATGGCTGTTGGGTGGGTGTGTGGCTGCGTTTGTATACCTTGGGAGGTGGCCTCACAGACACACTGTGAGAGGACACAGGGGATGTGTGAATGGTAGTGGGGGTCGTGACTGCAGGTGAGCAGGGTGTGGTAGTGTGTGTGCTGGTGATGGACGTGGTGGCTGAGGATTTAGTGCATGCAGGTGTGAGTGGAGACGAGACAGGGAGGGAGGAGGGAGACGAGGAGGAGGGGGACACAGTCGAGGCAGTGAATGTTGGTGTGTCTGCATGTGTGTCATGCTTGCGTGAGTGCCTGTGGGATGTGTGGTGCTTATGTTTGCCAGAGCTTCCCTTGTGTGTTGAGGTGTGTGCATGCTGGTCTGATGGTGTGCTTGGGATAGGCTGAGGTACAGGGGTGTGGGTCTGGGTGGAAGAAGTTGGAGGGGGTGGCTAGAGACAGGGACAATGGGTGCCATCAGTGCTGAGGCCAGAGTCTGAAAAGCTCGCTGAAGGGCTGCCTGACCAGAGTGAAAGCCCTCCAGGTATGCATTGGTTTGTTGCAACTGCCTCTCTACACCCCGGATGGCATTTAAAGTGGTAGACTGCCCAACAGTGAGGGATCTGAGGAGGTCAATGGCCTCCTCACTGAGGGCAGCAGGGGTGACAAGGGCAGGGGCTGAGGTGCCTGGGGCGAAAGTGATGCCCACCCTCCTGGGTGAGCGGGCACACGGCAAAGGCTGAGGGGCTGCTGGGGGGGCGGTGCTGGTAGGGGGGGTGGCAGCTGTACCTGTAGATGCGGGGGGCACAGATGGGGCTGCCACCACAAGGGAGCTCCCATCAGAGGAGGAGTCCGTTTAGCTGGTGTCAGCTCCTGTCCCCGCTGTGGAGCTCCCCTCGCCCCGTCCCACTGGTGAATTCGGAGTCCGTAGTGTCACCCTCCAGGGCAATGTGGGATGCAGCTCCCTCCTGCTCTAGTGCCACTGCTCCTCTGCCTGATGATGCTAACGCACACAAGTACAGGGAGACCACAAAAAGGGTGGGGGAGACAGAAGACAGACATGTTCAGTGCATGCAATACCGCTACCGTTGGCGGACACGACAGACACAGAACCCCTCTGCACTACGCAGCGCACTTGGGGTCCACTATTCAATCCCTGGGACATGGCTTACAAGGCTATGTCCGATTTCTGCACACATGGATGTCACAAGAGCCTGACTAGGTGTAGTTGGCACGGTACAGAGGTGGGGTGGGGTGCAACAGGGCCTGCCTGAAGAAGGGAACTTAACTAGCAAACTCGCCCCGGCCTAGGGGAACCCACAGCCCACCTCCCCCACCCAGACACCTCCAATGCGCGCTGAATCAGCAGAATGAGAGCGTATTCACCCCCTTGTTGCTGCTGTGATGCCCTCAAGCGCCCATCCAACTCCGGGTACGCCACCGCCAGGATCCTGAACATCAGGGGGGTCATGGTGCGACGAGCACCCCTCCCACGTTGGGAGGCCATCCCCAGCTGAACCTCCGCCATCTTCTTGCTCCAGCAGAGAATATCCTCCCATCTTTTACAGCAGTGGGTGCTCCGTCTGTGGTTAACCCCCAGGCTCCGGACTTCCTTGGCGATGGCACACCAGATGTCTTTCTTCTGGTGGGCGCTTACCTGCAAAAATTGTACAGCGGAAAAAAAAGAGAAGTAATTAGCAACTGCACCGTCACAGTCATTGGCCCGCATCCCTACCCTTGCCATGACGCACATGCACTCACTGTCGTTTCATGCACGCCTCATTCCCCCCCCCATCTTTCATCCACCCCACTCCACACAGGCATTGCCCATACATCATGCTCACAGTGTACTTACCTGTTTGTCTGGAGGACCGTAGAGTAGCGTGTACTGGGGGAGGACCCCATCCACGAGTTTCTCCAACTCCTCCGTGCTGAAGGCAGGGGCCCTTTCCCCAGACACACGAGTCATTGTCTCTTCCAGACTGAGGTCACAGCAGCACTTGCAGTGTAGGTCATCTCCTGTCGAAGATCGGGTATCCAGTGATTGAACAGAGAGAAAATGGCAGTCACGTCCGCGGCGGTGCGTACTGTCACCGCCGGCGTACATCGTCATTGGCTCCTAGGACCCATAGGGTCCAATGTTAACCAATGCAGAATTGCGCCGTGGTCTTCGACCGCCTACCGCGACGGTGTACAACGCCAGCTCAGTTACCTCATATCCCCTTGTCCCACTTACAGGTCAGGCAGCTGCCATTTGAGGGGCCCACATGGCTTTATTTTTGACTGCGTTACACATACCTAAGCCTTGCCTAAACACTCATACAGGCAAATTTCGATTTCTGAATATTTTCAGAGTAAACTGTGTTTACGTACCTCAGAGTTGGTTGACTCTGTACTCGCTGTTCTCCTCCATAGGCACCGTCCGCTGGGGCATGTGAGGAGATGGCGGCATCCTCCGGTGTTCAGACCGCTGGTGGACCTATCGACAATGGAGGAAAGACATGTGATCAGCACCTACAGGCTTGATCGTGCCACAATCCAGGAACTGTGTGCCCAGTTCGAGCCAGACCTGATGTCAGCTATCCGCCATCCCACAGGAATCCCCCCTGAAGTGCAGGTCCAGTCAGTACTCCATTTCCTAGCAAGTGGGTCTTTTCAAACAACAGTGGCCATAGCATCAGGGATGTTCCAGCCTATGTTTTCCAACGTGTTGTCCAGAGTGTTGTCTGCTCTGCTGAAACACATGCAGAGCTACATCGTTTTCCCTCAGGTGGAGGATTTGCCTACAGTGAAAGGTGATTTCTATGCCCTGGGACATATCCCCAACATCACAGGTGCCATTGATGGGACACATGTGGCCTTGGTCCCCCCCGCAGGAGTGAACAGGTGTACAGAAACCGGAAGAGTTACCATTCCATGAATGTGCAGATGGTGTGTTTGGCAGACCAGTACATATCCCATGTTAATGCAAAATTCCCTGGCTCAATGCATGACGCTTACATCCTGCGGAATAGCAGCATCCCTTATGTGAAGGGGCAACTACAGAGGCACCGGGTGTGGCTATTAGGTGAGCACCTGGACCCAAATCAGTGGGAATAGTTGTCTGGGTCTGTGGATGTCCCTATGAGTGTTTGTGTCTAACAGTTGTCCCTCGCCATTTGCAGGTGACTCTGGTTACCCCAACCTGTCATGGCTACTGACCCCAGTGAGGAATCCCAGGACAAGGGCAGAGGAACGCTACAATGAGGCCCATGGGCGAACTAGGAGGATTATAGAGCGGACCTTCGGCCTCCTGAAGGCCAGGTTCCGGTGCCTACATGTGACAGGTGGTTCCCTATTCTACTCACCAAAGAAGGTGTGCCAGATCATCGTGGCCTGCTGTATGCTTCACAACTGGTGCCTTTTCTGCAGGACGATGGTCCAGATGGAGGTGTTGTGGCAGCTGTGGAGCCTGTGGACAGTGAAGACGAGGAAGCAGAAGAAGAAGACATCGACAACAGGAACACGGTGATCCTTCAATACTTCCAGTGAGACGCAGGTAAGAAGACAAACCTGCCTGCTACATCTAATTTAAATCTACTACCTCTCACTGTCTGTCATTTTCACCCAGTGTATGGTCACTGAGTTGTCACTTTCCCTTACGATTTCACAGATGTGGGTCCCACTGTGTGACATCTGCTTTGTTTCCTCATGGACTAGAGCTGTGTGACATAGGTATGTTGACATTACATTTGAAAGAGCATTTTGGCACTGTAATTGCTAATACACTGTTTCGAAAACACAGACAGACTCCAGATTGTTTTGTGCTTTAAGGGAGTTTATTTAAGTGCTCAATATTGGAGGGGGTTGTAAAATGGTGAGGGGTGATGGTGGAGGAATGTCTATGGCAGAGTCCAGTCTATTAGTCTCACAGGTGCATTGTCCAAAGGGGCATAGGAAGTGGAGCTGGGGCAGTTTAAGGATGGACAGGGTGACAAGGTGGGACAAATGGATGACAATAAGGGTGGTCTCTTTTCTTGACGGGGGTCTTGGCATCGTTCTCTGTCTTTGTCCTGGATCTCAGGGACCGTTTGCGGGGTGGTTCTCCCTCTGCAGGGAGTGGGGTGCTGGTGTGGTGGTCCTCTGGCGGTGCCTCCTGTCCACTAGCGCCGACAGAGGTGGTGGGCAGTTCATCGTCCAGGCTAGTGTCAGGGGCCCCTTGTTGTGCCACAGTGTCCCTCCTGGTGTTGGCGAGTTCCTTCAGCACCCCTACAATGGTGCCCAGGGTGGAATTGATGGACTTGAGTTCCTCCCTGAAGCCCAAATACTGTTCCTCCTGCAGCCGCTGGGTCTCCTGAAACTTGGCCAGTACCGTTGCCATAGTCTCCTGAGAATTATGGTAGGCTCCCATGATGTTGGAGAGGGCCTCGTGGAGAGTGGGTTCCATGGGCCTGTCCTCCCCCAATCGCACAGCAGCCCTCCCAGTTCCCCTGTGTTCCTGCGCCTCTGTCCCCTGAACCGTGTGCCCACTGCCACTGCCCCCAGGTCCCTGTTGTTGTTGGGGTGGTGGGTTAGCCTGGGTTCCCTGTATTGGTGGACACACTGCTGCTTGACGTGTCCTGGGGACAGAGTTTTGGGCCCGCTGGGTGGGTGCTGTGCTGCTGTTTCCAGAGGGGGGAGGCCCTGTAGTGGCTTGTGCCAGTGTGAGGGGAACCAACTGTCCCGAGGTCCCAGATGGCTGGGCTGGTCATCTAGATCCAGTTGGGCAGAGCTACTGTCATCACTGTGGGTGGAGTGGACATGTCTGGACCCTCCTGTCCGGTGACGTTGGGTAGGCGTCCTGCAGGGGGGGTAAAAGCATGATTATTGCATCTGTGTGTGCCATGGTGTGCAATGGGTGGATGACCGTGTACCCAAGTGCTTGCATTCCTGTATAGGACCTTATTTGATGATGGGTTAGGGGGGTGTATGGGTATGTGCAGTGGCCATGCTTTGGTGATGGGTGTCCATGCTTTGGTGTTGCATGCAGGACTTGGTGTTGGGAGGTGTGGTTTGTGATATTGAGACATGTGTGAGGAGTAGGAGTGATGGGGGTGAGGGCCAGGGTGGGGGTATGTGATGGCATGCAGGTAGGGTGGGGGATATAGTAGTAAAGATTTGACTTGCCAGAGTCCATTCCTCCAGCTACTCCATGCCGCCCTCAGGATGCAGAATAGCCAAGACCTGCTCCTCCCATGTTGTGAGTTGTGGGGGAGGAGGTGGGGGTCCGCCGCCAGTCCTCTGTACCACGATGTGGTGTCCTGAGACCACGGAACGCACCTTCCCCCCGTAGGTTGTTCCACCTCTTCCTGATGTCATCCCTATTTCTTGGGTGCTGTCCCACTGCGTTGACCCTGTCCACGATTCTTCACCATAGCTCCATCTTCCTAGCTATGGAGGTGTGCTGCACCTGTGATCCGAATAGCTGTGGCTCTACCCGGATGATTTCCTCCACCATGACCCTGAGCTCCTCCTCAGAGAACCTGGGGTGTCTTAGCCGTGCCATGGGGTGGTGTGGGTGATGTGTGGGGTGGTGTGTGTTGTGATGTGTGGGGTGATATTTAGTGGTGTGTTGTGTGAGGTGCGTGGATGGTATGTGGGTGATGGTGTTGAGTGCCTGTGGATGCTCGTTTGTAGATGGTGGTGTCTCTCTGTGGCCTTCAGTCGCAATTGTTGTCGTAGGGGTTTATGGGTGATGTGGGTGTGTGTTTTATATTGTATTGGGTGTGTGGGAGTGGTGAGTGTATGTGTATCAGGTGTGTGTATTTCCAATTGTCCAATGTGGATGAGTTTTGTAAGTGTGTGTGTATTTTGAGCGCAGCGGTGTGTACCGCCAATGGAATACTGCGGTTGAAAGACCGCCGAGTGTCTTCGTGGGTCGTGATAGTGTGGGCGTATTCCAGTAGGCGTGACGGTGGAGGATTTCTTATCGTCAGTTTATCACCAACCTTTTGTGTGGCGGACTTGTGTGGGTGTCTGGATTTTGGCGGATTCTGGCCTTTGGGTCATAATGACTGTGGCGGAATTGCACGGCCGCAGCGGTGTGTTGGCGGTCTTCTGCACGGCAGTAAGCGGCTTTTACCGCCAATGTTGTAATGACCCCCAAAGTGACTTCCCGTTGACCTGACTGTGGCAGTGGGCACCTCTAGCCTTGAGGTCGTGGAATAGTGGGAAATGGGGTGTTTGCATCCCCAATCCCTTCTTTTCCTATCAGTCGCCGACATCGACCCCTTCAACCAGGGCCCTCCTTCACATTGGGAACACCACCCCCTAAAACAGATAGGTAAAACCATGTACATATCTGTCATATTTCCTTCCATTGACTAGAATGAACATGTATGGTCCATTCTTCAGCAATGGCACTGGAGCATGTTCAGAATATTTTTCCACATGTTTCATGCATATGTGCTTTTTTTACTCAAAATTTACACACCTGCATCAACACCTATGGGGAAATATATACATTTCCCTGACTTTGTCCTCCATAGGGCCACCGCTGTCATCAACACCTCCGCTGGGCCGGTGAGAACATCGTACTACAGCAAGTGTGGAACTGCCACCACAGCAGTCTTTCTGAGACTGCCATTGCCATGGTCTGGTGGTCCAACCAGCAGACTCGTGATCAGGCCCCTTAGTTCTTGATTTAAGATTAATAGTGTTGCGAGAGTAGAGAATTGAATTATCAAAACTATCCTGAACCACAACAGAGAAAAAGGCTAGCATATTCTTCAAGGCCGAAGAAACCACCAGAAAACACTACTGCAGAATCTAGGAGACAAACACAGCTACAAAAGTATGTAAAACAGGCAATGACAAAACATGAGAATTTAAAGCGTTGTGACACATTCATGTTAGATCCAAGCTTTTTTATATATACGTGGAATAGAAAATGACTTCACCATAAAATGGGCAAACATCATCTTGAATATGGAAACTCTGTCAACACAAAGTGGGAAGACAGCCATCTTGAATAGGAATGAGCATATCAATAACCACACCCACAGGAACAAGGAAATTGTCTTGTACATCAGGTGTAAGAAAATAAATAAACATGCTGTCCGGGGACCCTCCGTACAACATACAACTTCTTCCAAACTGTCAGTCCAACATCCTTCATGACACCCAAAGTAGCCCACCACCACCAGAAAATCTACAAGTGTGGAAGATATAACTAAGGCAGAGGAGTTTGTAAAGTCAGTGCTATGTCTTTTGGAACTGCTTGGTAAAATGTTTAGTTTTACTAAAAACTTCCATAGGATTCTTGTAGACAGAATTACATCTTGTTTTTGTTTATTTTTTATTTATAATCATTCGGTCTAGAAATTTAGACCATTAAAATTCAAAATGACAATCTTACATAATCTAATTTGAGCCCTTAAAATTCATAATAACAATCATGCATAGTGCTAATAAAACCCCGTAGGCAGCAATCAAATAAATATCGTCGTACAATAAAAACTTGAATAATCCATCATGCAGATATGTATAAAATGTCACGACAATTAGGCTAAAGATTTGTCTCTATAAACTTATAGGGTCTTGGCTTCTCATATAAGAAACCGCAAACTCCTAAAAAGGTTCCTAAAGAAACACATGCAAGTTAAATAAAATTCATTTCAGTGCATAACACATCTAAAAATTAAGAGTTAAAAAGCAAGAAAAAAGATATCTTATTAGAACCTCCTTCTATTTACAAGAGAAGTGCCTAGCCGACTCAGGGACACATGGCTAGGATATACCTACGACGGATAGACCAGGCTTCAGATAGATATTTGGTAACTGAACTGACTACCAGTATGGATGTATCATATTTGCATATTCTGAAAGCGCTAGCTCAGTCCTGCAGTAATAAGTTTTTGCAGCGAGGGATAATCCACCTCCCTCTGGGGCTCTTGTATAGGGGGCAGAAAAGCAACATGTGCTCAATTGTTTCCTTACAGTGGTGGCAGAGTATACATCTGTCAGTGAGAGAGTTACTTGATGACCAACGAACCGTGTAGCTATTAATAGGCAAGGTGCCATATCTTAACTGGAGAAATAAGGCACCGGCATATGCAGGCATAGGGAGATCCATGAAGATCTTGGGCCGGGGTTCATGTTTAAGCTGGAGGATTTCAATAGTTAGCCTGCCCGCCCTGTTACGATGCAAAGAATCTTCATTGGTTTTCTCCCAATATCTCCTTTTGACAAGTTGCCTTGGTTGGTAGGGATCAGTTCAGGGTGATTCCAATAGTGAGGAAATCCTAATTTGTCCCAGGCAGATTTCATCTCCTTCAACCAAGGGATTTTTTTCAAACCCTGGGGAGATGCAATAAGTTCTCTTATCGCCACCCTGAATGGTTCAAGTTCGTCAGTTTTCCATAGCTGGATCCAGTAAGAGAGTGGTCTCAGACATGCTGTAGTTTTAATACTATTTAGTCCTAAGTCTAGCCTGAGAGAGGTCATTGGTGTGCCCTTCCCTAACCTGGAAACCTGTCTGAGGAAATGGTTTTCTTTAGTTTGTTGAATGTCAAATTTTCTATGCGTACCCCAAAGTTCCGCTCCATACAGGGCTGCCGCACGGATCTGGACATTGTAAATCTCCGCGATTGTATTCAGGGGGGGACTCAGTGCCTTTCTGGATTTGCGTACTAGGGCCCCACCTCTTTGGCTTATAATAAGTGCCCCTTTATCAATAGCTGCCTCCCAGTTACCTGTGTTTGTTAGCCTGATACCTAGGTAATCAAACTCTTCCACTTTTTCTAACGGGATTGTGTTCATTACTATTCTTGCACGAGATTGTTTTCTTGAGGAGCTGCATATCATAAGTTTTGTTTTCTTGACGTTGACATCCAGCCCATAGTCTTTGCAAAAGACACAAAATTGGTTGACCAGATTTTGAATTCCCATTGGTGATTTGGATAGCAAAAGTGTGTCATCCGCATATAGCAGACACAGGATTTTCTTTCCAGCCAGTTTGGGCGAGTCGTTTATACAATTCTCTAGATAGTGAATACAGTTGTTTATGTAAAGCAGGAAAAGAGTTGGGGCCAGGACACAACCCTGTCTGACTCCTCTTTTGATATCTACAGGGTCTGTCAGTTCACCCTCCTTGCTGCATCTGATTTGTGCATAGGTATTATCATGCAGTCGGGTTATGAGATTCAAGAGGCCGGGTGGGATCCCCATATTAGAAAGTGTTAACCATAGCATTCCTGGGGATCAAGTCAAATGCAGCTCTAAGGTCAATGAAGACCACATACAGGTTTCCCCCCCGCACCCCCCCCCCAGGTCTACATTCTTCCATTTGATTGCCAGGAATCTCAGGGCTTGGTCTACGGCCCGCTTGTAAATCAGATAAGGCTTCGGACTCCGCGATCCATTCATCGAGGTGAAACAAAAGTTGCTTTGCATACATTTTTGGGGAGTTATCAAGTAAACATATTGGTCAATAATTGGCAGGATTATTGGGACTACCTTTTTTGAAGATGGATGGGAACTATCTTGGCCCCTTTCCAAGAAGATGGGGCAGGAGCTCCTGCTGCAACTGCATTGCAGATTAGGTTAAGATAAGGTGCCCATATATCAGGTCTTGCTTGTACAAATCGCCTGGGATCTTATCAGGGCAAGGGATATTTCCCCAATTCAATGAATCGATTGCAGCTCTTGTTTCGGCTAAAGTGAATTTAATCGGGGTGGCCCCATTGATTATGGAATCATCGGGGGTCCTAAAGGATACTTCAGATGGACCTTTGTATAATTGACCAAAATGCTCAGCCCATACTGCAGAGAGAATTGAAGTGCTGGGTAAGGAAGCAGTATCTCTACAGTCATCTGCTATCAGTTTCCAAAACCTGGAAGTATCATTTGTTTTGGCGGTCTCCAAGATAGCTACCCATCTAGCCTCTTCCCAGCTTCTACGCGCCTTAGAGCATTCCTGTTTATAATCCTTCCTTGCTTTTCTTATGAGCTCAGCGTGGCCTTCTTTTAATGATCTCAATAGGTTATGCTGTCTTCCCTGCATGAGTTACTGAACCACTGTGCACAGGACTTTTTCTTGGATTTACAGATAATCTCTTTTGTAAAGAGATACTTCAAAGAGTTAAACAATTCGGTGTGGGCTACTAGAAGCCCTTCACCATCGCCATCCTCATTGTCTAGAATCATACACTCCATTTTATCAGCTAATAAGTTATATATTAATGTGAGGTGTTCAGGGGATGTAATAACAGACTCCCATTTTACATTGTGTCTGTTATTTGATAGGGCAAGCTGTTGTGCATATGCCTTAGAATGGGGTACTTCAAGCGAAGGGAAGAGGCCTCTGGTCGATAGGATCAACGGGTCATGGTCACTCTCATCGAGCTCTTATACCCTCATGTCAAACGTGGCCCCATAGTCTGATGCCAAGGAGTATATAATCAATCTGGCTCCTGCGCACTCCACGCCTAAAGGTGGGGTGCAGGTTAGTGTCTGAACGGGAACGACCGTTGCAAGCTCGGAGACTGTGTGTTAATGTAATATCAGCCACTAGGCGCGCTGTTTTATTCAATCTCGGTCTTTTATTTGAGTTTAACTGAGGGATACCCCAATAGGCATCCTCTTCTTTGTATGGCTCTTGGACCAGATAATTGGGCTCAAATGTAACATTAAGGTCTCCTGCAATCAGGATGAAATGGAATGAGATATTGTTATGAAGAAAGCTATCCAATAAGGACAGGGCGTCAGAGTCGTATTGACTGCCCACACTCCTGTTATAGATGTTAATTATTAGTAAAGATCGCTCCTCAAGAGTTGATACTAGTAAGGCCTGTAAATCAGGGCAGCCCATATCTATGACTTCAACCTTGCACCTAAGAGAACTGCTTAACCATATTAGTAGCCCTCCCGATGATCTCCCAGAGGACGTCTTACGAGCTGCAACCCAATAGCTTTTGAAGCCTAATCTGTATTTGGGTCCCAATGCCCACGTTTCTTGAAATAGACAAATCTGATGTCCATCAAAAAATTTACCCCATCCAGGACTTTGCAATTTACTCTCCAACCCAGCTATATTCCAGCTGAGAACCGTGTCAAGAGCATTTGTGTTAGCATACCCAGCTTCTCTCCGGGATTGCTCCCTGTGAGAGGGGATGCAACCAGTAGCCTTACTTTTCCCCACTAGCATACAATGACCCTTTTCTTTCCTGCCCTGTGAAATGGGTGCCCCACTGCGTACTGCATCAGGCATATTCATATCTGGTAAATTGACAGAGGGGGTAGGTCCAGAGTTGCTGGGTGCGCTTGTCATGGATAAATCCCCCTCCTCGTTGGCTAGGCATATAATGCTCTCGGGAATTCCCAGGTTACCGGGATCTATCCAGGGCAATGGTGTGGAGGGAGTAAAGCCACTAAGGGCAGGATAAACAATGTGCTCAGTTTCATGTCTACTCATGACACCTCCCCGTGATCCGTCGCTTAGTCAATCTATCTCAGTGAGAGAGGCCAAGGAGCATCTAGGGCCTGATTCGGGGTTAGGCTGTGACTGGATGTCAGGGGAGACTCTGTGCACGAATGGCGGCATGCTATTCGCGAGTATCGGAGATGGGGGATAAAACACTTGTAGTCTACACAGGGAAACACCCCCTGCTAAAGGATAGGGTCTATTAGCATTTGAAAAGAGCAACTGAACAAGACCAGGTGAGTTGAAATTGATAACAATGCAATCCCCTGTACCAGGCTTTTCCAATGAGCCCACCCACCCCACCCTTCTCACCATTAGTATCAAGGGTATCATAGAATATGCAAACCCCGCGTTTGCGTGTAACCAATGTATAACCTTATTTTTTAGTTCAGTAAAAGATTCTGGGGTTTTGGTTTTAAGTTCGGGGACATTGGTAATGACAAGGACATATGGGCTTGACTCCGGTGGAAGATGCAGCGCTCTCAGTCCAAGCCTGCCATTAGTCAGGGCCCTCTTCAGGGGGCCTGTTAGAGAATAGTCATAGGTTAGATTGGCTACATCGACATTAGTTGCTGTGCTGTTAGAGAGAGCAATTCCTTCTGGAAGGGTGGCTGGAACCCTAACGGGCTTGTTCTTTGGATTGTTAGCTGCTCTAACGGGTATGTTCCCTTCATAGTTTATGGGAAGAAGAAGACTCATGCCCATTTGAGCAGGAGATCTGCTGGCATTAGCATGAATTTGGTTGAGATGGGACAGGTGAGGGAAAGATTGGGTTTTTGCGGTTAGAAGAGATACTGGCTGCTGGATCTTGGTGAGACCTTTGAGTTTATCCTCAATCATTTTGAGACGGGCTGCTATGGGGAGGAGCAGCTTGGTGAGCTCTTCTCTTATAAGCTCCCTTGTATGATCGATTGCCTGTCGTCCATTGGCATTTTCGGAGAAGGTTGTAGTCGCATCGTTATTAGAAAACTGGCCTGGGTGGGGGGGCTCAAGATCCTGGTTCGTTTATTTTTGATAGTGGGCTCCCTTCGTTTCCTTTTTCCTTTAATATTGGGATCTACGGTAGTTGGGGACCCTTCTTTGGAAGGGCTCCGCATCAGCAAGGTTGGTACGGTGAGGGCATTAGGATTGTTCAGGATTTTGGCCTGGTGCTCCTGGGGGTACTAGAGGGTGTGGAGGGAGGGGTAGTCGACACAGGCTGCGAGCCTGTTGGCAGGGGGGGGCTGTGAGTCATGGCCGACATAAGATGGACTATAGGCTGAAGAAGAGGGGACGGCTAAGCGGCGCTCTACCAGCTCTATCTCTTTGTCAAGTGCCCAGACGGCCTTTTGTAAAAAAACATCTAGGGTTTTGTTAGACCCATGCTTCTCTTCCGCTCCCCCCCTCTCCTTCTGCCCATCTTTCCCTCTTGTTTCCGGGCGCCTTGCTTAATCATTTGGTTGATAGTGCAATTGGCCTACTAGCCCCACCCACTGGTAATCCACTGGAAACCCCTCACCCGGGATAAGACTGTAGGCTCCTCAGACCCTTCTGCTGTCGGCCAGCAAAGGCAGTCTTGGGCACAAAAAGAGAAAAATAAAGAGGTATGGCCCGGCCCGGCCTCCTCCGGTTGCTGCCGGGCGCAGGACGGGCCCGCCCTTGGCCCGGGCTTCGCCCGGGCGCATCCTGCGGCAGCGGGCGCGCATATGTTCTTTAAAGGGGCCGATTCCCCCCCCTTTCAGACCGGACCAATCGGCGAGGGGGCTTGGCTCCTGCCCCTGCCGCTGCTGTCAAAGAAAGCGCGACCCGCGGCAGCGGCACGCGTATGTTCTTTAAAGGGGCCGCTTCCCGCCCCTTTCAGACCGGACCAATCGGCGAGGGGGCTTGGCTCATGCCGCTGCTGCCAATGAAAGCGCGACCCGCGGCAGCGGGCACGCATATGTTCTTTAAAGGGGCCGCTTCCCGCCCCTTTCAGACCAGACCAATCGGCGAGGGGGCTTGGCTCCTGCCCCTGCCGCTGCTGCCAAAGAAAGCGCGACCCATGTTTTTGTTTTATTTTATGTAAATCCATTCAGTAATGTTTAAGAAAATAGCTTTTAAAAAGTGTTTTAGTTTCGTCATAATGTCAGCATATAGACAGAGATACCTGAAATCAGGGGAATTTTCGGGGAATTCAAGGGAGTCAGATTAAAGTATATGGCTTTTCTCTGGAGCCTATATCAATGATAAGGTCAGGCTATAAGTAGACCATGTTGGCCTGCAGTTAATGGCTTAACCCAGTTAAAAACGGCTAATGTTGAATTTTAAAATGAATCTGATGTATAAATCAAAACAGTGGTAGGGGGTTGAAGGCAATTACTGAGGCAGGTCCCACCACTAGAATGGGTAAGAAGTGCATGGAGGAAATGTCCCACACAGGCAAAGCCATTGTGGGTGCCAAGATGATACAGTGAGTTCTCATGGCATGTGCATCTTAAGTGATAAGTGTTGCTTTTTCTGTGGCAACAGAAGCAAATGTTCAAACATTATGTAACTTTGATTCAATTAAGAATGGTTGTAGGAATTTAAGAAAAAAAGAATATCATATACATTTGGCAGTACTAAATGGTTTAGGGCCCCATTTCATTTATCTGCCAGCCTGCCAGATCAGCAGAAGCTCTGACATTTACATCTTGGCATAGGATCTCTTTGCCAGAATTAGAACTCCTTGCATACCGACCGGGAACTCTACACCTTCACTGCATCTACAAATGTGCTAATTACACTAACTGCAAAAAAGGTTGGATAAAAGTGGGTACCATATGCTTTGACCCTGCTCTGTAAACCTTCTTGTTTGATTGGAAAACTCCCAAAGCATTATTTTGTTTCTGTAAAACAAAAAATCAATGGCCCTGACACGGGCAAAGGTTTCTTGAATGCCTTGCTTAGTGGTGCCAGACCATTCCTCCCTAAAAGTGTGAAGTAACCATCATTGGGACCTCACTGCCATGTGATTGATGTGCTACCAATCTATGGGTTTTCATTGAAAGAGCAGCTGAATCTGCACCAGTGGAAACTCAGGGGTGCTTCCTGTGCACATCATGGCTATCCATTTGCAGTTGCATAATTATGATGCTGATGTACATTCTATGACAGTACTGCATAATTTTACCAGCCTTTTCCCTTACTGTTTTGGTACTTCCTTTCTGTGTTTGATCTGCATCTTTAATTACTCCCTTAAGGTGCCTTACCTTTGGTCCAGGGTGTGTGTAAACGCTTTGGAAGCTATTAACAAAGATAAACTCATACATGAGTAAATATTTATGTGTAATTTTACTCTTACACTTTGCAGTAAATGTACTATTTTGGGGTAATCAACTTTTCCTAGTATACATTTACTACAAATTTTAGACTTACATGACTCCTCCCTTGAAATCATGTGGTGGAACCCACTCTGCAAATGTAAAGTTACTCTTGTAACTTTTCACATGAAGGTGGAGACCTTCATAACTGGGACAAAGCTCTCCATATGGTAAAGTATAGGGAAGATAAAAAATGTTTATTACACATTAGACACAATAGTCAAAATATTTTATGTTTAATATTAATGTAAATTAATGCAATACATTTATTTTAAATGTAGAACAAAATGTTTAAAACTGTTACAGCACTATTAACTGAATATGGATTTAAACTTTTAATGAATTTATATATGTGAATTTAAAATAAATTAAAGTTATTTTTGGAGATACATTACAACCCACCTAAAGTAAAATGTTAATATCTATTTATTATGTAGTAGGAATTAATAATCGTTATGAAAAGTAACGTAATAATGTTTTTAAAAAAATATTACCTGCATTTTAGATTTAAAATTGGTATTAAAACATTTTAACATGAAATAGTATTTAATTTTATTTATATTTTTAACATTTAATTACATGCATATATACTTTTAAGAAGTTTAAATTAATTAGTTTATTTTAACATTATTTTCTATGGAGTGTTAGGTCAAATCCCTGTCTCCATTGCTTCATATGGGAGGGAGCTGCAGGTCTACTGATTTACTATTTGTATTGCTGGACTTTTTGTAGGTCTGAGCTGGAGTACATTTACAGCTGTTTTGGGGTCCTTTGTGGCTGTAATAACTTTAGAACTGCAATTTGAAAATAACAATGGGCTTACTGTTTTTTGGGTGGGTGCATGTCTCTACCAAAACTATTCCCAATCACTCCCTTTACACCTCCTAAATCCTCCCTGAAACCATCTAATTTATTCAAAACTACTCCCATTTTCCAGTCATTCCCCAATCTGTCCAACATTATATACTAACATGTATGCATATCTGTGCAGAGATCTCCACAGTTACGGGTGAAGATCTCTGCACAGAACAAGTATGAGAAGTGAAGACTGAGACCTCCTCATGCAGGTTTGTGAATAGCATTTTCTAGTATGTGAGTGATAATATTATAATACTAACAAACATGCTCCAAAATGCAGTTTGTGAATAGTCCACTGAGTCATTGAACGGTGCCATTTAGACCTGGTTCAATGTGCACCGGGAATCCCTCCAGAAAATTGATGAATATTTAATATCATTGTGATGGTTTTAGAATATCCAGTGGAAGAGACTAAAATTTAGAGAACACAAAACAAAAAAAAATGTGCCCACAAACAATACTGTGGGGTCAGGAAGTATCATTTTACATTACTACAGGGTTACAGCTGTTCGTACTTATTGCATAAGTACATTCTCATAACTGCTTTTGATAGTGATTTCTGTGTGGAGGATGGAGTGAGTGGATGGCTTCTCCACTGGTTCTGGAGGGGGCATCGTGCTCTGTGATGCAGATCTTGGGGAGTGCAAGGTCACAGTCTCTCAGCCAGGTGCCAGACCCACAGGATTTGCAGGGGGCAGGCCGCACAACAGACCATGGATGCAAGACTACACACTGTCTGCTGCTTGTGACGGCTGCTCAGTGGTGGCAGTGGTGGTCCTGCTGCAGCCTCGGATGGCTACCCAATGGGGCTGCTGCTGGTGGTGGTGCTGGCAGTGGTGGGGGGAGGCTCTAGCCCATCCCCTGCAGCCTCAGACGGCTGCCTACTGGGGCTGCTGCTGCTGGTGGCGGTGCTGGCAGTGGTGGGGGGAGGCTCCAGCCCATCCCCTGCAGCTTCAGACGGCTGCCCACTAAGGCTGCTGCTGGTGGTGGTGCTGGCAGTGGTGGGGGGAGGCTCCAGCCCATCCCCTGCAGCCTCTGACGGCTGTACCACCATGGTTGGTGGTGGGTGCTCCGACAGAGTCCCAGCACCAAGCCCCTTGTCTCTACAGCTTGCTGTTGCAGGCCCCTTGCCCTTCCTTCCAGCAGCTGGGGCTGCCTCCTTGCCCTTCCTTCCTACAGCTGGGGCTGGCCTCCTGCCCTTCCTTGAAGCACTTGGGGAAGGTATCCTTTCCATCTGGCTGGCTGGTGGCTGGGATTCTTTCCCACCTGGAGTTGCTGGGGACACTGTGCCCATGGACTGGGTGACTGAGGTGCTTGCCTGGGTTCTGACCACCCTAGTCTGACGTGAGGTATGGGGGGGAGGGCTAGGCAAGAGGTCAATGTTGGAGAGAAAAAGCTTCTTAGGGACATTGGGGTGGGAAGAAGGAGATGGTTTGGGAGTGGAGGAAGAGGGAGTGGTGGTAGGAGGTGTAAGTCTGGGTGTTTGGGTGCAGGTGCATAGGCTGGATGCTGTTGTGAGGCGGATGGCTGTTGGGTGTCTGAGTGCTTGTGTTTGTGTACTTTGGGAGGAGGGGGGCACAGACACAGTGGGAGAGGACACAGGGGACGTGTGCATGGATTTCGGGGTGGTGACTGCCAGTGAGGGGTGTGTACTGATAGGGGTGCTGGTGGTAATCGATGAGGATGTAGTGCATGCAGGTGTGAGTGGAGACGCAACTGGAAGGGGGGTGGATGGGGAGGAGGAGGGGGCCACAGTGGAGGCAATGGATGTTGGTATGTCTGCTTCTGGATGGTGTTTGTGTGAGTGCCTGTGGGATGAAGTGTGGTGCTTGTGTTTGCCATGTCCACTCTTGTGTGTTGTCCTGGGTGCCTGCTCATCTGCCTGTGTGCTTGGGATAGTTTGGGGTTGAGGGGAATTGGATTCGGAAGAGGAAGTTGGGGGGGAGGGTGGAAACAGGGATAATGGCTGCCATCAGAGATTAGACCAGAGCCTGGATTGATCTCTGTCGGACTGCCAAGCCAGTGTGAATGCCCTCCAGAAATGCATTGGACTTTTGCATTTGGGCTGCCAGCCCCTGGATGGCATTCACAATGGTTGACTAGCCAACAGAGAGATCACAGGAGGTCAATAGTCTCCTCACTCAGGGCAGCAGGACTAACTGGGGCAGTGCCTGAGGTGCCTGGGGCGAAGGAGATGCCAACCCTCCTAGGTGAGCGGGCACGGGAAACTCGCTGAGGGGCTGCTGGGAGGGCAGTGCTGGTACGGGGGTGGCGGCTGTAGCTGGAGTGGGCACAGAGGTGTCTGCCACCACAAGGAGCTTCCATCGGAGGAGGTATCCGTGTCGGAACTGTCACCTCCAGTCTCTGCCGTGGTGCTCCCCTCGCCCTGTGTCCCACTGGTGCCCTCACCGTCTGAGGATTCAGCCTCCTGGATCCTGTGGGATGCTGCTCCCTTCGTCTCCGGTGCCTCTGCTCCTCCGCCAGATGATGCTGATGCACATAAGGATAGGGTGACAAAACAAAAAGGGGGGAAGAGACAAAGGATACACTTGGACAATGGCGGCACAACACCACTGTTGGCGTACACAACACAGTGACACACAGGGAACAGCCCTACTAATTAGGCAATGCACTACCAGTCACAATGCTAGTCACCAGCCCATGGATAGGGACACCTAATGCAAATTGCAGCATACCTGAGACCCACAGACCCCTGCCCAGTAGTGGATACGTACTAGCTTGGTTGGAGCGCTTTCACATCAGAATCCTGCCCAACCTGAGACCTACTCTGCAACGTTAGGCCTGGCCTAGGGGCACCCACAGGGCCCACACCCCCTACCCGGATACCACCCCACCAGCCGTAAGTAGTAAATTATAGCACTGTACTCACCCCTTGTGGCTTCTGTGATGCCCCCAAATGCCCATCTAGTTCCTGATAGGCCACCACCAGTATGCGTGCCATCAGGGGGGTCTGGGTTCAAAGGGCACCCCTTCCTCGTTGGGAGGCCATCCCCAGCTGGGCCTCTGTCATCTTCCGTGCCCAGCATCTCAGGTCCTCCCACTGTTTCCGACAGTGGGTGCTCCGCCTGCCGTAGACCCCCAGGGTCCGCACGTCCTTGGAGATGGCATGCCATATACCCTTCTTTTGATGGGCACTGACCTGCAGGGAAATAGACACAGGGAAAGGTATTAGTCCAACCATCCTGCCAGTTACACTCATGGCCCACCATGGCCCTTTCCATCCCCATTAGCACAGACATGGCCCAGCATACATGCTGCACGCTGCCCCATCCACCAACCCCCCCACATGAGGCCTTCACTCACAGCACTCCATGCATTCACGCCCCATGCATCGTACTCACGGTATACTCACCTGTGGGTCTGGAGACCCATACAGCAGTTGGTACTGGGGTAGGATCCCATCCACCAGTCGCTCCAACTCTGCCGAGGTGAAGGCAGGGGCCCTTTCCCCAGTAACATGAGCCATGGTCGGTTCCAGACACAGGTCACAGCAGCACTTGCAGTGTAGGTCCTCTCTTGTTGAAAGCCAGGTAGCAAGTGAGTGAACAGATAGAACATGGCGGTCACGTCTGCAGCGGTGCATACCGTCACCACCGGCGTACATCACCATTGGCCACTGTACCCCATAAGGCCCAATGATAACCAATGAGGAGTACACGGCGGTTCTCGGCCACCTCCTGCAACAGGGCACAGCGTCAGCGGAATTAGATCATTTACACCTGTCCCTCAATACAGGACAGGCAGACGCCATTGCAGGGGGGATGCAGGCCATGGATCTTAACTGCATCACAGTACACAAATGCACTATTTGGACATCACCAACAAAATAATGTTACAATCACAATATGCATTGAACTGTAGTGGTTGGAATGTAGAGATAATGACCAGCTGCTCACTCTTTTGCCCCATAGATTGCAACCGCTGCAGATGAATAGGAGATGTAGACATCCCCCGTGTACAGACCCCTGGTGGATTGGCAACACCTATAGACTTGACAGGGCCACAATCATAGAGCTGTGTGCTCAATTGGAGCCTGACCTAATATCTGCTATCAGTCACCCCACCGGGATCCCCCCTCTTGTGCAAGTTCTTTCAGTGCTCCATTTCCTTGCAACTGATTCTTTCCAAGTGACAGTGGGCTTGGCTACAGGAATGTCACAGCCAATGTTCTCAATAGTACTGACAAGAGTGTTGTCTGCCCTGATTAAACACATGTGCAGCTACATCGTTTTCCCCCAGGTGGAGGATGTTGCCACAGTGAAAGCTGACTTCTATGCAATGGGACATATCCCCAACATCATTGAGGCAATCGATGGGACACATATTGCATTTGTCCCGCCCCCCCCCCCGGCGAAATGAACAGGTGTTCAGAAATCAAAAGAGTTTTCACGCCATGAATGTCCAGATGGTGTGCCTGGCTGAGTAGTACATCTCCCACGTCAATGCAACGTATCCTGGGTCTGTGCATGATGCCTTTATCCTGAGGAATAGCAGCTTCCCAAATGTGATGGCCCAACTCCAGAGGCACAGGTTGTGGCTAATAGGCGAGGCCTGGTACCCACCCAGTGGATGTTGGCGTATGGGTATGTTGTGGGCCCTAAGGGTGAGTGTGTGGCTACCAGTTCTCCCTCGATATTTGCAGGTGACTCTGGTTACCCCAACCTCTCATGGCTACTGACCCCTGTGTGGAAATGCCAGGACAAGGGCAGCGGAACGTCACAGTGAGGCACATGGGTGAACAAGAAGGATTATAGAAAGGACCTTTGTCCTCCTGAAGGCCAGGTTTTGTTGCCTCCATCTAACAGGTGGATCTCTGTGCTACATACCCAGGAAGGTCTGCCAGATCTCCGTTGCATGCTTTATGTTGCACAACCTTGCCTTGCGACGCGATGTTCCTTTTCTGCGTGAGGAGGAGGATGGAGATGGCTGTGTGGCAGCAGTGGACCCTGTGGACAGTGAAGATGAGGACAACAGAAGTGCAATTATTCATCAATACTTCCAATGAGACACAGGTAAGACAGTGTTACTACACATATAATTGAGAGTTTGATGTGTGACATTGTCACTGGCAGGCTGGGTATTCCTACTTCTTTGGCCATTCACAGTACCCTTTAAAATCTCTTTTTGCAGATGTAGATGCCCCACTATTGCTCCTGGTGTGCCCAGTGCAGCCAACTACAGGTCTTTCTTATGTAAACATTACTGTACAGTTGAATTGCAATGTTTGGACATGGTTAAACGAATACATTTTGAAAACATTTGACATACACCATAATTGCATTTGCTTAAAGTGTGTTTATTGCAGTGCTCTGAAGAGAAGGGGGTAGTGCAATGGGCTGGGGTGATGGAGGAAAGTCCACATTAGAGTCCAGTCTATTTGTATCACAGGTGCATTGTCCAAGGGGGCATAGGAAGGAGAGCAATGGCAGTTCAAAGTGGTCAAGGTGACAGAGTGGGACACTAGGGTGACATTCAAGAGAGTCTTATTTCCTGGCAGGGGTCTTGGCAATAGTCTCTGGCTTCTGCCTGGACTGCAGGGAACGTTTGCGAGGTGGTTCTCCTTCTGCAGCGGAGGGGTGCTGGTGGCCTATTGGTCCTGTGGCGGGACCTCCTGTCCACTAGCGGCAGCGAAGGTGGAGGGCTGTTCAGTGGTTTGGCCAGTGTAAGGGGCCCGCTGTTGTGCCACTGCCTCTCTCAAACTGTTGGCCATGCCTGCCAGCACCCCTGCAATGGATACCAGGGTGTAGTTGATGTCCTTCAAGTCCTCCCTGATCCCCAGGTACTGT
Source organism: Pleurodeles waltl (assembly GCF_031143425.1). NCBI lineage: Eukaryota > Metazoa > Chordata > Amphibia > Caudata > Salamandridae > Pleurodeles > Pleurodeles waltl. The sequence goes on from NC_090447.1 coordinate 565,654,963, forward strand.
CCCTCCTGCAGTCACATGTTCTCCTGCAACTTGTCCAGGATCTGGCACAGCGTATCATGGGAATGTTGGTATGCTCCCAGGATCGCGGTGAGTGCCTCCTTGAGAGTCGGTTCCCTGGGTCTGTCCTCCCCTTGTTACACAGCAGTCCCCCCAGCCCAGCTTCCCTGTTGTCCTGTGCCTCTGTCCCCTGAACCGTGTGCCCACTAACACTGACCGCAGGTTCCTGATTGTCCTGTGTTTGTAGGAGGGCCTGGGGTCCCTGTAGTGGTGGACACACTGCTAATTGAGGTGTCCTGGGGACAGAGGTATGGGCCCGCTGTGTGGGTGCTGTGGTGGTGTTTCCTTAGTGGGGAGGCTCTGTGGTGGTGTGAGTGTGTGCCTGGGTAACCGACTGTCCAAAGGTCCCTGATGGGCCAGGTTGGTCATCTAGATCCCGGTGACCAGAGCTGCTGTCACCACTGTGGGCCTCTTCTATGGGGGGACTGGATGTTGCTAGCACCTCTTCACCAGTGACGTTGGCTGGGTTACCACGGCGTTGACCCTGTCCACTATTCTCCGCCATAGCTCCATCTTTCTTGTAATAGATATCTGCTGCACCTGTGATCCAAATAGCTGAGGCGCTACCCAGATGATTTCCTCCTCCATGGCCCTTAGCTCCTCCTCATAGAACCTGGGGTTTATTTGTGGTGCCATTAGTGTGGTGTTAGTGGTGTGTGAGGGTGTGTAGGGTGATGTGTTGGGGTGTGTGATATAAGGTGTGTGGGTGGTTTATAGGTGATGGTAGTATGTGGCTCTGGTTGTGTGAGTGCTCTTGCTGTCTCGCTCTGCTGGCAATTATTTCTAGTCTTAAATTGTGGGTACTGTGGGTGTGTGTTTTATAATGGTGTGGGTGTGGTGTGTGTATGGGTGTCAGGTGTGTGTAGTTTGAATTGACCAATGTAATGTTGTTTTGTTAGGTTGTGTGTATTTTGAGTGCGGCGGTGTGTACCGCCACTGTTTTACCACCATTGAATGTCCTCCGCTGTGATTTGTGGGTCATAATGTTGTGGGTGTTGTTCTGTTGGCATAACGGTGTGGGTTTTGATACCGCTAGTTTATCACTCACCTTTGGGCTGTCGGACTTGTGTGTGTGGCTGTATAATGACAGATTGGTATGTGTGTGTCATAATATGGTTGGCGGATATCCGCGGCAGTATGTTGGTGGCAGGCGACATGGCGGTAAGTGGGATTTAACACCAATGTCATAATGAGGGCCTATATGTTTTAGCATTCATGAGTGCATCTGGGAAATGCATTCCATTTAACTTAACAGAGGGGGAAATCTGGGTATGAGGCACTGAATTGCTACATATTTTGCCTTTGGGCGAAGTTTTTTGTTTAAGACAAGACCTAAGAGGGTCCCTGATTGTATAAAGTAGCTCATCCAGGGAAATAATAATTAGAACTGCAAAGAAAAATACATAGAGCTACTACTGAATACCACTAAACAGATATATATAACGTATCTCAGACTCTCAGTATATTCTATGTCCCGTCTGGGTGAAAATAATACAATACTATGATTCTGTCACTTCAAATAACCATATATCATAAGATCAATTGCATATTACATCAGTATTTTATTAAATATTATAAAAAGACATAAAACAAACGAGCCACACTACTATACAAAAATAACTGAAAACAGCATACACAATGTAAATTGATATAACAACCCACATAAAAATAGACAAGCCTCACCACTCAAAACTCAATCATACAGGAACTCACATCCTGAAAAACCTATACATCCTATGTCAAATACATAATTAAACATGAGAATTCAATATAACAATAAATTCACTAATCTAATATAATCAAAAAACATGTAATGTGATAACACAGTATTGGTACAAGTATATACAAAGGACTGTAGGAACCTATAGCCTACATGCGTTTCGGCATTACTCTCATTGGAAGGCACCTTCATCAGGGCGGTTCCAAGCCAAAAGTTCATATGTGGGCACAAAAACAACAGAAGGGACAGGCGCACAGAGCTCTACGCCAATTCTTTAGAATATCACCACATCAATAAGGGGTATCTGATGCAAAAAACACACAAAACAGACATCCTTGAGACAAGGGAGTCCATGTATCCTAAGATACTAAATACTTCACAATATAACACCAGTGAGAATAAAGACTAAAATATATATTTATATACACATATAAATGTAAATACAGATAAATACCCAAAAATGACACATGCACTATGAGAAAAAATATGTAAGAAAAAGAAAAGGAAAGACAAAGAAAGAAAGATGAAAAATTGAATAAAAGGATAGAATGATCATAAGTGCAAAAAATACAGGCAACATTGATAGTCATTAGTGATGCCTGAAGACATGTGCCAGAAACATGCAACACCCAAATAGGTTCCACAATAACATTCCACATAGGGTGAGACTATGGTGCCTATCCCCTTCATGTCCCCTTGTTTTATCACTATAATACCTTTAGCTTCCAAGACATATAGGCAAGCTTCTCAAGGGGAGAGAGACGATTATCAAAGACAGTATATCTAAGTTCCACAGCTTGTTTGGGGAACGCCACAAATTGTAATGCCCAATTATCTATAAAACAAGCATGTGAAATGACACATGTGCATGAGCTGCTATCAAAGTATCTAATTCCCCATTGTATTAAAGTTACCTCTGAATATAATAGCAATTCTAAGCATTTAGCTTCTTCAAATAGCTGGCTCCATTATTTTGTCATTCACAGCCATCATGATGGTAAAGGTGTCCACTACAAAAACAATAGACAAAAGAAAATAGCTCTCTACATTGTGTCCTAAAATATGGACATACAATTATTTATATTCGAATGTTTATTGACCCACTAGACTAAGTGGAAACATTACTTTAAAAATGATGAACTAATCATTACATTCAGCTTGCTACATACTGCCCCTTGTGAGGAAAGCCCTACTCATTTTGCTTACCTGATACAGCTCAAAGCTTCGTATGCTAAATTCCTAACGTTCTTCCCGGGTGAAATTCGCCCGTTTTAAACCTCCGGTCACATGGTATAAGGTTATCTTTGGGTTACGTATAATGTGCCCCAGTAGTATGTAAATTGCAATGGCACGCTCGTACTAGTCGCCATCTTAGAACAGGGCAACACGCCCTGTATTAAATCAACTCACAAAGTTTGTGTGCCGGTAGGAGACAAACACTACTTCAATAAGGGGAGGAAAGAAACACACCTTAGATGTAAAAAAAAAAATCTTTAAAAACTTATGAGTTAAAGAGTCACTATCCTCCTCAAACGAAACTATGTCATTGTGAAATTAGAAAAGGCCCCAGATAGGAGAGTAGACAAGAAGAAAACAATCGCCATCTTGAAAGGGAGCATGGAACCTACTCCCAGTATAATACAAATAGAATAATAGGGGACGGGTTGACTCCAAGTGAGAGAAGGGGGGAAAGGGGACCAATTTCCAATAAAAGAAGATATAAAAGAAACAGCAAGGTCCCCATCATTTGGGCTCAAGAGATACAACTGGGACTACATAAGAACGGAGGCTAAACATAAAGAACCATTACCATAGATTGGAAACATATACAATAAAAATCAGATCTTCGTTCTACAGATGTTACTACAGTCCCATAAGTCCTAGTTGTTGTTTTCATTCAGCCAATCGCATTTTCCCAACTTTTTGCTTAACCCTAATCAAGACCAAAAAAAATTCAAGCTTACGCGTTAAGAATTTTCAATTCTATTAAGGACACGGAGGCGAGGATTATGGTTCTCTTTCTATGCTTTATTTTTCAACAGCAGCCAATAGGAGAAGATATTGTCAAAGAACTACATATCCCATAAATCATAGTATGCACACAATAACCATAGAGAACAGAGTATAAAACACGAAGAGGCTATGAAACTTCCTCTTTATTTGCGAAAGTTCAGTCAGTAAGAGTCAATAATTGTAACTGCATCGAATCGAACAAAACACGATCCAAACATCCAAGAAAACAGGATCTCCGGATAAGAACAGATGCAACCATCCAGATCGATACATCCCTGGAACAAATAATTTCAACTCTGATCCACACCTGTGAAGAAAAGAAACAAAACTAATAATAGTATATGTCATAGAACCATTGTCTACAAATTACATGCACTGATAACATCACAGGGTGGGCGAACAATGAGACATCAACTGAAAAGAGAATACTTAACTCGTAAGCAGAGGTCTTATTGTCCATTCGGGAGGGATAATCCTCGCCTCCGTGTCCTTAATAGAATTGAAAATTCTTAACGCGTAAGCTTGAATTTTTTTTATTCTATGTCAGGACCGGAGGATCAGATTATGCTAGTTCAAAGCTGATCCACCACGATCGATGCAATGTCCACAATGGGCTTATGATAGAAGGTCTTAAAAGTAGATTCCGATGACCAGTCTGCCGCCTTCATAATATCCTCCAACCTCATGCCTAAACTAAAGGACTTTGAAGCCATAGCTCCATGGACTGAATGAGCTCCAAACATGGAGACATTAATCCCTGCTTCAGAGAGAAGCCACCTGATTCATCTGGCTAGAGTAGCTGACGATACTGGCTTAAAAGGCTTATGTAGTGCAATCAACAATTGACCTCTAGGGTCTGTACGGAATTCTTCTGTAGCCGCTCCATAGGCCTTCAAACATTGTACCACGCATAATTTGGGGTTATGAGGGAAAGCAGGGTACGACACTGAGTTGGTACCCGTTTTAGTATGTTTGGAAATCGAGAAAGAGACTCCCGAAGGGGAAAAAATCCTGCCCTGCAGATCAAGGGAGCGCACATCCGATACTCTCTTGCATGAAATGAGGCATAGCAATAAGGTCAATTTGGCTGAGAGTTGCTTACGAGAAAGGTATCTGTTATCTGGCCAGGACGAAATGAACGTAAGCACTATGTTGACGTCCCACAGAGAGGAATACTTGGGACGCGGGGATTCAACAGACGAATACCCCTCATTAATTTGCAGACAATATTGTGTTCTCCCATAGGTTTGCCTAGAACTGGTGAGTGACCTGCGAAAATGGCAGATCTATAATTATTGATCGATCTGAAAGCCAGGCCTGAAGCCGCCAGTGAAGCCAGAAAATTGACCACTAAACTGACATCAGTGTTAAAGGGATCGGCACCCCATTCCTTACACCAATGACTCCATCGCTTCCAAGCAGAGGCATACCGCTTGAGAGTATTGGGGGACCAGGCCTGGAGGATGAATTTAGAAGCTTGTTCTGAAATGCCTGGCAGGAACCAATGACACCTGAGATTCTCCAGGCTACCAGACGAAGCTTGCCCTGAACTATCAAGGGGTGCGGGGACCCCAGAGGGTCCCGGAGAAGGTCGTGAAGAGGAGGGATTAGGAGAGGGAAATCGCACAGAAGGTCTAGTGCTAAGGGAAACCAGGCTTGAGCCCTCCAAAGAGGGGTTATCAACACAATCTCCGTCCTCAGACGTCGGACTTGGGCAATGACCTGAGGAATCATGCTGAACGGAGGAAAGGCATAAGCTCGATGTGGAGACCAGTCTTGGAGAAAGGCATCGGTGGCTACTGCCTCCGGGTCTGGTCTCCAGCTGAAGAATAGAGGCAGCTGTCGATTCAATCTCGAGGCAAAGAGATCTATCGAGAAAGGGCCCCAATTATGGTTGAGAGAGGCAAACACCTTGGGGAGTAGCATCCAGTTGCTGGAATCCCGGAGGAATCTGGAATTCCAATCAGCCACTGTGTTGCGAGTCCCCGGGAGGTACTCCGCAATCACTGAGATGCGATGTTGGAGGCAATATTGCCAGAAATCCTTGGCAATGCGAGCTAAGGTCGGGGATCTCGTGCCTCCCAGCTTGTTCACATACCTGACCGCGGAGATGTTGTCCATCCTCAAGAGAATGCAACAATCCGCCTTCAGAGGAGAGACACTCCGGATTGCAAAGGATCCGGCTAAAAGCTCCAGACAGTTGATGTGGAGGTGGAGTTCCTCCTCCGACCAACGGCCCCTGGTGGTCACATCCCCGCACCGGGCTCCCCAGCCCCATCTGCTGGCATCCGATTCCAGAATGACATCTGTGGCAGTGCCGAAAATCGCTCGCCCATTCCAGGCCTCCATGTGCTCTAACCACCAGGTTATCTCCGAGCGGGCCTCTGGATTCAGAGGAACTAAGGGGGTCATTCTGACCTCGGCGGTAAAAGGCGCTTACCGCCGGTCAGAAGGCCGCCACAACACCGCCGCGGTCGCGGTAAACCGCCACGGTCATTCTGACCCACAAGAGGCAAACCGCCAAAAACCCGACATCAACAAAAGTCCGCCACACCAACGGCCAGCGTTAAACTGGCGAAGACCAAACCTCCACCGTCACGCCAACAGAAAAACGCCCATGCCATTACGACCCACGAATCCACGCGGCGGTCTTTCAACAGCGGTATTCCATTGGCGGTACACACCGCCGCGCTCAAAATACACATACAGCTCCAAAACACAGCCACATTGGACAATTTGAAATACACACACCTGAGACACATACACACAACACTCCCACACACCCAATTAACTATAAAACACACACCCACATCACCCACAAACCCCTACGACCACAAATCAGAGAAGAAGCCCAGAGAGAGACAGCACAGAATAGAGAACACCATCACACAGAGGCACACTACACCATCACCCACACAACAACCACGCACAAAACACCACACACCACTACACTCACCACACTCATCACCGCAAACACCACCCCACACCTCATCCACACCACCCCATGGCACCCCAAAGACACCCCAGGTTCTCAGACGCAGAACTCAGGGTCATGGTGGAGGAAATAGTTTGGGTAGAGCCCCAGCTTTTCGGGACACAGGTGCAGCACACCACCATTGCCAGGAAGATGGAGCTATGGCAAAGAATAGTGGACAGGGTCAATGCTGTGGGACAGCATCCACGAAATCGGGACGACATCAGGAAGCGGTGGAACGACCTACAGGGGAAGGTGCGTTCCATGGTATCCAGGCACAACATCGCGGTGCAGCGGACTGGCGGCGGACCCCCACCTCTACCCCCAGAATTTACAACATGGGAGGAACAGGTCTTGAACATCCTGCATCCTGAGGGCCTCGCAGGAGTAGGCGGAGGAATGGACTCTGGTAAGTCGAATCTCAACTACTTCATCCCCCCCCACCCACCGGCATGCCAAATCATACCCCCACCCTCCCCCCCCACCCCCATCACACATCCTCATTGCTAATGTCTCACCATCACAACCCACCCATCCCAACACCAAACCCTGCATGCCACCCCAAACCATCGACAGCCATCACCTAAGCATGCCCACTGCACATACCCATCTCCCCCACAAACCGCAGTCACAACAGCCACCACAAAGGAATGCCAGCACTGGGGTACACGGGCACCCACCGATTGTACGAAATGGCACACAAAGAAGCAATAACCATACTCTTATACCCCTGCAGGACCCGAACGCCACCACACCACCCAGGAGGGTCCAGAAATGTCCATCCCACCCCCAGAAGAGGCCCCCAGTGATGACAGCAGCTCTGTCTCCCTGGACCCAGATCGGGCACCTCGGGACAGTCGGTTCCCCTCAGACAGCCACAGGCTACAGCAGACCTACCCCCCTCTGGGAACACCAGCAGAGCACCCACCCAGCGGGCCCATGCCTCTGTCTCCAGGACACGTCAATCAGCGGTGTGTCCACCACTACAGGGCACCCAGGTTAACCCACCACCCCAACAACAACAGGGACCTGGGGGCAGTGGTAGTGGGCACACGGTCCAGGGGACAGAGGCCCAGGGAAACAGGGGAACTGGGAGGGATGCTGTGCGACAGGGGGGGACAAGCCCAGGGAACCCACTCTCCACGAGGCCCTCACCTCCATCATGGGAGCATACCACCACTCCCAGGAGACGATGGCGACGGTCCTGGCCAGGTTCCAGGAGATCCAGGTACTGCAGGAGGAACAGTTTATGGGGTTCAGGGAAGAACTGAGAAACATTAGTTCCGCAATGGGCACCATCGTTGTGGCTCTCAACCAGATTGTCACCACATTGCGGGACCATGTGGCACCACAAAGGGCCCCTGTCACTAGCATGGACCAGGAACAGCCTACCACCTCCGCCGGCGCTAGTGGACAGGAGGCCCCGACACAGCAACAATCTGCCACCAGAACCCCACCTCCTGCAGAAGAAGAACCACCCCGCAAGCGGGGCCTGAGATCTAGGAAGAAGACAGAGTAGGATGCCAAGACCCCAGCCAGGAAAGGATACCCCCTGATGTCATCCCACTGTCCCACATTGTCACCCTGTCCAACCTTAATCTGCCCCTGCTCCACCTTCCACAGGCATATGGACAATGCACCTGTGAGACTGAGAATCTGGACTCTGCCATGGACATTCCTCCACCATCACCCATCACCGATTTTCAACCATGTGCCACAATTTTGCACTTTAATAAACACACTTATTGCACACAAATAATCTGGAGTCTGCCTTTTTAAATATGTATTAGACATAAACGTGCAAAAATGACCAGTTACATTGTGATGACAACATACCACTGTCACACAGCTGTAGTCCATGGGCAAACAAAGCAGAGGTCACGCAGTGGGGCCCACATCTCTGAAATTGGAAGGGAAAGTCACAACTCTGTTAGCATCCACTGGGTGAAAAGGACAGACAGTAGAGAGGCAGGAGACTGTAAGTAAATGTAAAATGCTGGTGTTGATTCTTACCTGTGTGTTATTGAAAATACTGCTGTATCACTGTGTCCCTGTTGTCTGTGTCGTCCTCTTCGTCTTCCTCCTCTTCACTCTCCGCAGGCTCCACAGCTGCTTCAACAACACCATCTGGACCATCCTCCTGCAGAAAAGGCACCTGGCGTCGCAATGCCAGGTTGTAAAGCATACAGCAGGCCACGATGATCTGGCACACCTTCTTTGGTGAGTACATTAGGGATCCATCTGTCATATGCAGGCACCTAAACCTGGCCTTCAGGAGGCCGAAGGTTCTTTCTATAATCCTCCTAGTTCGCCCATGGGCCTCATTGTAGTGTTCCTCTGCCCTTGTCCTGGGATTCCTCACTGGGGTCAGTAACCACAACAGGTTGGGGTAACCTGAGTCACCAATTAGCCACACACTGTGTCTCCGTAGTTGTTCCATCACATAAGGGATGCTGCTATTTCGCATGATGTACACGTCATGCACTGACCCAGGGAACTTGGCATTTACATGGGAGATGTACTGGTCAGCCAAACAGACCACCTGGACATTCATGGAATGATAACTTTTTCTGTTCCTGTACACCTGTTTACTTTCACTGGGGGGTACCAAAGCCACATGTGTCCCATCAATGGCACCAATGATGTTGGGAATATGTCCAAGGGCATAGAAATCACCCTTCACTGTAGGCAAATCCCCCACCTCAGGGAAAACGATGTAGCTCCGCATGTGTTTGAGCAGGACAGACAACACTCTGGACAACACCTTGGAAAACATAGGCTGAGACATCCCTGATGAAATGGCCACTGTTGTTTGAAAGGACCCACTTGCTAAGAAATGGAGTACTGACAGCACCTGCACTAGAGGGGGGATCCCTGTGGGTTGGCGGATGGGTGACATCAGGTCTGCCTCCAGCTGGGCACACAGTTCATGTATAGTGGCTCGGTCAAGCCAGTATGTCAGAATGACATGTCGTTCCTCCATTGTCGACAGGTCCACCATCGGTCTGTACACGGGAACATTCCTCCATCTCCTCGCAAGTCCCAGCGGACGGTGCCTAGGAAGGACAACAGCGAGCACAGAGTCAATCAACCAACAGGTAAGTTCCCACAGCTTGCACAGTACACTATTCTCTATGCATTGAATGGCTTGTATGAGTGTCGATGCAAGGCCTAGGCATGTGTGATGCAGTAGAAATTAAGCCATGTGGGCCCTTGAAATGGCGGCTGCCTGACCTGTGAAGTGCGACAATGGGATGTGAGGTCAATGCGCTGGCGTGGCACACCATGGCGGTAGGCGGTCGAAGACCGCGGCGCAAAGCCGCATTGGTTAACATTGAACCCTATGCGTTTCAGGAGCCAATGACGAAGTGCGCCGGCGGTCGCGGGACGCACTGCCGCGGTACGCACCGCCGCGGACGTGACCGCCATTTTCTATCTGCTTAATCACTCGAGACCTGATCATCCACAGGAGAGGACCTATACTGCAAGTGCTGCTGTGACCTCGGTCTGGAAGATACAATGGCTGCTGCGACTGGGGAAAGGGCCCCTGCCTTCACTTCTGAAGAATTGGAGACACTCGTGGATGGGGTCCTCCCCCAGTATGCGCTACTCTACGGTCCTCCAGACCAACAGGTAAGTACACTGGGAGCATGCTTCGGGGGCAATGCCTGTGTTGAGTTGGGTGGATGAAAGATGGTGGGGAGGGGAGCGATTGAGGCATGCATCAAAGGACGGATGAGAGCATATGCCACATGGCAAGGGTGGGGATGGGGGGCCACTCACATCGAGCATGCAGAAAATCATAATAATGTTTTTTCTCCCCCTGTACATGTCAAATAGGTCAGCGCCCATCAGAAAATCGACATTTGGCGTGCCATCGCCAAGGACGTCCGGACCCTGGGGGTCCACAACAGACGGGGCACCCACTGCCGCAAGAGGTGGGAGGACATCCGCCGCGGGAGCAGGAAGACCGCGGAGGCTCTGCTGGGGATGGCCTCCCAACGTAGGAGGGGTGCCACTCGTCAATTGACCCCCCTGATGTCTCGGATCCTGGCGGTGGCCTACCCAGATTTGGATGGGCGCGTGAGGACATCACAGCAGACACAAGGGGGTGAGTACCAGCACATTCTGCTATCTTAGCGCGCAGTGGAGGTGTCTGGGTGGGGAGGGGGGCTGTGGGTATCCCTAGGCCAGGGCGATTTCTGTAGGCTAGGCCCCTCCGTAAGGCATGGCCCTGTGCCCCCGCCCCCCACCTCTGTAGGGTACCAAGTACAGCTATCCATGGCCCTGTGTCACCTATGTGTGCAGTTGTCGTCCATAGGCTTGTAGGCCAAGTCCCAATGATTGAGTAGTGTACCCCAAGTGCGCGGTGTAGTGCAGAGGGCTTCTGTGTCTGTCCTCTCCGCCAACTGTGTTGCCAATGGATGCACTCAACATGTCTTCATTTCCCCCACCCCCCTTTTTTGCTGCTCTTCCTGTTCATGTGTGCATTAGCTTCATCTGGCGGAGGAGAAGTGGCATCGGAGCACGAGGGAGCTGCATCTCACATGGCCCTGGAGGGCCCTGCAACCGACTCTGAGTTCACCAGTGAGACGGAGGGCGAGGGGAGCTCCACAACGGGGACACGTGGAGACATCAGCGACACAGCCACGTCCTCGGAAGGGAGCTCCCTTGTGGTGGCGGCAACATCCGTGCCCACCGCAACAACAGGTACAGCCGCCACACAGGGTACCAGCTCCACCCTCCCAGCAGCCCCTCTGCGATCGCCCCGTGCCCGCTCGCACACGAAGGCGGGCAACTCCTTCGCCCCAGGCACCTCAGGCCCTGCCCCAGTTACCCCTGCTGCCCTCAGTGAGGAGGTCATTGACCTCCTCAGGACGCTCATTGTTGGGCAGTCTACCCTTTTGAATGCCATCCAGGGGGTAGAAAGAGAGGTGCACCGGAGCAATGCATACCTGGAGGGCATTCATTCGGGTCAGGCTGCCCCTCAGCGATCGTTCAACGCTCTGGCCTCAGCACTGACGGCAGCCATTGTCCCTGTCTCCTGCCTCCCTCCTCCAACTTCCTCCACCCAGTCCCACTCCCCTGTTCCTCTGCCTATCCCAGACACACCTACAGACCAGCCTGCACACACCTCAACACCCAAGGCCAGCTCATCCAGACATAAGCACCACAAATCACACAAGCATTCACACAAGCAACAGCCACATGCAGACATACCAACAGCCACTGCCTCCTCTGTGTCCCCCTCCTCCTCGTCTCCCTCCTCCCTCCCTGTGACGTCTCCACTCACACTTGCATGCACAACATCATCAGCCACTACGTCCATCACCAGCACACCTACCAGAACACTCCGCACACGTGCAGTCACCACCCCCACTGCCATTTACACGTCCCCTGTGTCCTCTCCCAGTGTGTCTGTCACCCCCTCTTCCAAACCACACAAACGCAGGCAGCCACCCACCCAACAGCCATCCACCTCACAACAGCCTCCGTCACAAGCACCTGCACCCAAAGACACCACACTTGACGCTCCTACAACCACATCCTCTTCCTCCACTCCCATACCCACTGCACCTACCCTTCCCACTGCTCCTAAAAAGTTTTTCCTGTCCAAAATTTACCTCTTTCCATCACCTGACCCACCCCCTCCATTTCATAAGAGTCCAATCAGCACCTCAGCCACCACAACCCCTGGACCTACAAGGTCCATAGTACAGGGATATTGGAGTCCACCACCTTCAAGGGCAGCAACATCGGCCAGCAGTAAAGGGACAGCCAGCCCACCCCCTGGGAAGAAAACCAAGAAAGCCAAGGCCCGGCGCGAGAGGCCAGAGACGGCAGCCTCCAAAGGCACTACCCTGGCACCGTCAGGATGTGGGGTGCCACCTGACACATCTACAAAGGGAGGCAAGGGCCACAGAGAATCACGGAAGGATGGCAAGGGCAGCACGGCTGACAAGTCCGGCAGCAGGCGAGCTGCCCAGGAGGGCTCCACCAGCCCCATTCCGGGTGTGAAGGAGGAAACCCACGGGCCCGGGACTCCAGCACAAGAGGGCCCCGGACGCGAGAAGTCGGATGGCGAGTGAACTCCATGTATTGGCCGGATATGGTGCCCTGGAGACACATGTCAAGAACCGCTGAACAGGGCCCTTCAAGACAAGCACCGCTGAACAGGGCCCTTCAAGACAAGCACTGCTGAACAGGCCACCGCCGTGTCAAGAACCGCTGAACAGGGCCCTTCAAGACAAGCACCGCTGAACAGGGCCCTTCATCTCAAGCACCGCTCCGCTGGGCCCTTCATCTCAAGCACCGCTCCGCTGGGCACCGCCGTCTCAAGCACCGCTCCGCTGGGCCCTTCATCTCAAGCACCGCTCCACTGGGCACCGCCGTCTCACGCACCGCTCCGCTGGGCCCTTCATCTCAAGCACCGCTCTGCTGGGCACCGCCGTCTTAAGCACCGCTCCACTGGGCCCTTCATCTCAAGCACCGCTCCGCTGGGCCCTTCATCTCAAGCACCGCTCCGCTGGGCACCGCCGTCTCAAGCACCGCTGGCCCATTGGCAGAAGGGGCAGGCCCGGATCTGTGTCGGGCAGGGCTGCACGATGCACTCTGGGCACCATGCCTCCTCCAGTACCAGTGGAGTCTGTAATCCACCCACTGTAGAGACTTGTGAGACTGTGGCTTTGCACTCCCCAGGATGGCACAGTGGGCAATCCACCCACTGTAGAGACTTGTGAGACTGTGGCTTTGCACTCCCCAGGATGGCACAGTGGGCATGGAGGCCCCTCGTGGATCTGGCGTCGTGGACTCATCTGGCTGAGGTGCCTCCCCTTCCCTTCCCCCTGAGGTGCCTGTAGTTTTTCTATCTGATGCCCCTGCAGTGTTCTCTCCAATGGCTTCGGGTCTCCTGTGTGGGATTTGCCCATGTGTTGAGGCCCATCGGCCCACGTACAATGACTGAAACCCAATTTGGACAGGACAATTTACATATGTGTATATAGTTATAGATGTTTGAAAAAAAGTTTTACTTAGCCTTACAATATATTTTGCATTTCATGATCATTTTATTTTGTCTTTGCATTCTTCCGGGGGGTTTGTGGGGTGTCACTCTGAGTTGTTGCTCTGCATTGATGTGTAGGTAGTTGTGGGTGAGGGTGGGTGTGTCGCGTATGTGTGTGCCCGTAATCTTTTCTCCTCCCCCCTCCCCTGTGCGGTAGGTGCAGTACTCACCGTTGTCTCCTGCGGCGGCGTTCATGCTCCTGGTAGAGGAGCAGGTAGACAATAGCTGGTAGGATGTGTAATTCGGGTTCCATGCTGTCCAGATTCCTCCTGGAGTGTGTAGAGGTGAGCGTTTTCCCGTTCGTAGTCTGTTTCCGCCGTGTTTTTATCGGCAAAAGGTGGCGGATTGGTGAGTTGTGATAGGGTGGGCGGTACATTGTCTCCCGCCTGACTGTTGGCGGTGACCACCGCGCTGTTTGTTTGTCCCGCCGTGGCAGTCGGAGTGTTAAAGTGGCGGTCTCTGTTGGCGGTTTCCGCCAGGGTCAGAATTCCATTTTTTGCACCGCCTGCCTGTTGGCGGGTTGGCCGCCGCTTTAACACCGACCGCCAGGGTTGGAAAGACCCCCTAAGTCCGTATAAGACAAGCCCTTCTGTAGGTGAGAAATCTTGAGCCATTGGAGGGCTCTGTAATGTAGGGGACCCGGGAAAATAGCCTGGATCGAGAAGGATAAAAGGCCCACCTTCCTGGCTAAGTTCCTCAATGACACCTTCTGTCTGGATAGAAGTAGGCGCAACTCCTTCTTGATATTGCGCAGCTTCAGAGGAGGGAGGATCAACTGAGCTGTCACCAAGTCTATCCTGAAGCCCAGAAACTCTATCTGTTGGGACGGATGGAGACAAGACTTGGGTTGGTTCATTATGAAACCCAGATCCTGGAGAAGCTGGATGTTCCAAGACAAGTGGACCTGCAGAAGAAGGGGGTCCTGAGCCATAATGATCAGGTCGTCGAGGTAGACTATCAGACGCACACCTCTTGCCTGAAGGGATTCCACCACAGGCCTCATTACCTTGGTGAAGACCAAGGAGCGGAGGAAAGCCCAAAGGGAAGTACCTGAAACTCGAAGCACTGGTCTTGCCAAAGAAACTGAAGGAAACGCCGATGAGGTGGGAAAATAGTGATACTTAGATAAGCGTCCTTTAAGTCTAGACGCACCAACCAATCTGCTTCCTGCAGTATATCCCTGAGAAGATGGATTCCTTCCATCTTGAAATGTCTGTAAACCAGCCATGCGTTGAATTCCTTGAGGTTTAGGACCAAACGCGATCCTCCCCCTTTCTTGTGTACAAGAAAAATGGGGCTTTGGAAACCTCTGGGATGGGGAACAGTTCGTCAAATAGCACCTTTCTTGAGGAGCGCCCGCATCTCGAAGTCTATGATCTCGATATTGTGACGGGAAAAATGGGGAAGAGGAGGGGGGCTTTGCTGAAAAGGGGTCTGGTAAAATTCCAATCTGAACCCTTGAACGGTTTGTAACAGCCAGGGGTCTCTGGATAACTTTTGCCATTCTGTCAAACAAGATTGAACCCTGCCCCCAAGAACTACCTCGGAAGGGTGGATTAGTCTCACCTGAAGTGGTGTGATCCTGGGAGTCTCCTTGCTGAGCACTGAAAGAGTTCTTGCGGTAGCGACCCCTGCCTCCACGGGGACGCGTGGGATAGAAGGTGGAGCTTGCCTGTTGATCCCTGTAGTAACCACGGCCCCTGGAGAGGGCCTCTCGTCGGGGGCCTTGGTAATAGGAGCGGCCAGACGAGCGCCCCCGCAGACGTCCGGCCCTCTGAAAAAGAGTCTCCCTGAAGACCTTTTTGAGCGACAGTTGCGCCTTATCCATGGTGTTGAATGTCGCAGCAAATTTGGCCAAATCCTTGATGAAAGGAGCTCCGAACAGTAGCCCCTGGGCCACCGGGCCCGCTTCTGAGGTGGCGAGCTCGGTAAGCTGAGGATCGATTCGCATCAGGATAGAACGTCTCCTCTCTGTTGATAAAGCCACATTGGCATTGCCCAAGTGGCAAATGGCACATTGAGCCCACCCTACCAAGATGTCGGGATCGATAGGGGACTGAGACTCTTTGGCCACGTAAGCCATCTCTAAGATCTTGGCGAGAGGACCCGAGAGGTCAAGTAGCTTGTTTTGGCAAGCGCGCCAAGCTCGGTCGAGGCCCTTTTTGGGGTCTTTCGCCCATTTCTTTAAAAAGGTGACCATAGTTGGGTCCACATCCGGTGTATCCGTAACCTTACCCTCCAACTCAGGGCGAGGACACTCCGCACGAAGCCGGGCCCTCACGTCCTTATCAAAACCAGCTCTGATATGTTTTTGGAGGTATTCTGCCACCTCGGGTGGAGGAACACAGCTAGAAGAACGGGGGTGGACAATCTCCTCCGGACTGAACGTCAGTACCTTAGGTGCTTTGGTAGGAGGGGCTTTGGTAGACTCCAACTTTTTGCGCTTGCCCGCGCCTGGCCTGGTACCGAGATCCTCCTCAGAATCAGACCCGGAAGATGATTTGGAGGATGACTGGTCCGAATCTGAACCATAAGCGCCTTGAGCTTGGGAGGAGCTATAACCGTGCTCCTTTTGGATGGAAGAGGCCAATTTTCTGAAAATGTCGGAGTGGGCCCAAGATTTGGTCTTAGCCTTACCCTTGTAGGTAGAGGGCTGGTCTGAAAGCGCTTCCTCTGAAGACGCAATGGGAGGCAACCAACCTTTCTGGCGCGCAAAACTCTCGAAATGAAGGGTGAGGGGTCCCAGAGCCTTCTCCAGTGCCTTATTTATAGAGAGCTGCACAGTATTGTCCAGCGCGCCCGCCAGAGTCTCGTCAAAAAAGGGGGGCTCATCCCCAAAGTATTCTTCGTCCTCATAAGAATATGAGTGGGCCATTTTATTTCAATCTCGTGAGAAAACGTGGATTTTGTGAATTTCAGTCACGTATAAAACGTGGATTATGGGTAGTACAAGACTACAGTCAGGGGTAATGCACACCCCGGCAGGCTGAAAGCAGTAGAAAAAACGCCAATACTGCTGAAAATGACTTAGAGTGTGCAGGGAGCCAGCCTGCAGCAGTCTAGGCAGCGCCTAATCCAATTGTACAATCCTGGTCACCACGTGAACCTAGGGCGTTAGGGAGTATGTATGAGGCGGTCCGGCACAACGAGGAAACTGAACTTGTCAAATTGCCTCTCCAGGGGCGAAATCCTACAAGATACGACACTTGCGCCTTTCCGTTCTCAGCGCGTCTAAGCGAGGCGGTTGTCAGGGCAACGAGAAAACGCAGGCGTGTGAGGAACAAGACGTGCAACGAAGCGGGATGCGCGTGAAATTAAAATAATGCCGATCCGCCTCAACGGAAATCTCCGAGTCGGAAGAACCGACACACTCCCGCTCCCACTCCACAAAAACAATTAGCGGCGCGCGCTCGAAGCACAATTAATCACAAGAACAAATAATAAAGGAATGTACTTAGCTGGCTGCGGAAGCAGCAAAGAAAGAGGAAGTTTCATAGCCTCTTCGTGTTTTATACTCTGTTCTCTATGGTTATTGTGTGCATACTATGATTTATGGGATATGTAGTTCTTTGACAATATCGTCTCCTATTGGCTGCTGTTGAAAAATAAAGCATAGAAAGAGAAGCATAATCTGAGCCTCCGGTCCTGACATAGAATTTAAACACCTCCATGCTAACAATCACGTTTTCATGCTTGGTGATTTGAAAAGAAGTTTCAAGGAAAACTGACGTGGGAGATGAAGGACAACTATGTTTGCCACAAGCATGGTGTTGGAGAGTTAAACATCACTTTCTGTTCTCTAGGGGGCAGACAAAGCACTGTTTTTGCACCTTTTCCTACTGCACCTTTGCACTCTTGTATATAGTACATCAGGTTGTTTTTTAAACGTATTGTTTATTGTTTCTTTCACTTTCATGTATTACATTTTATTAAGCATTTTCGCAAATCACCTGAGTTTCAGTCGGTTGGAACAGTGTATGACTGCAGAACACATAATTATTTCTCCTTGTTTTTCCTGCTCTATCAGGACCCCCACCCCATCTTAGAGAAACATTCTTGTCTGCTACTCAATTGTATATCACACCATTTAAGGACGCTTGAGGTGACAAGATTTGGGGATTCTTTCTGATGTTTCTTGAAACTTTCTTGCCACACTGTGTAATTATGTTATTTTGTAATGAACAGGAAGTGCAGATGGATTTTGCTCCTTTGGTCTCAAAATAATTTGATTGCAGAGGTTTGAGGGCAGGTAAAGTGGTATGTGTAGGCAATGGCTTCTATTTTAAACCAACTGGTCTGGAACAGAGTACATTTTGGGAGCATAATGGTTGCCTCCATTTCGGAGTAAATGTTTTAAAGTAGGATTATGACAACAACATTGCTGTTGTTTTGCACTTTAAACAATTAGGTGTGTACCGGCATAGGTATTTTATATATTTAATTACAAACAGAGAGTAGTTACATTTCCGAAGATTGTTGTTACTTTCAGTGTCTTAGTCAAGTTCAGGTTTGATCCACTGATCAGATACCCACATAGACTTGCAATGATAGCAGGGTCTACAAAACAACTTGCTATCATGACTATACTTTTTTGTAGTGTTTGGCTCATATCCTTTTTATCAGGAAAAGAGACAGATTGTCAAACTTAAAAGTTTTTTATTTTACGTACAGTTTTGCTTGAAGTAAAATGATGTATTACTTCCACAATACCTTTGACATACAATCCCACACCCACAAAGGCAATTGAATCTCAGTGTCTAGGTGTGAATTTGGAAATCACATTTGTTTGGAAATTATTTTACTTCTTCTTGCTGACTAGGGGCAGTTGCTGAGCATCTGTGTATGTGTGTTCCTCCCCAAAAAATATGGTGGGGTCATCATGAATACATTGAGCTAGATTCACCAGTATTGAGTTCTGACTGATATTTTAGTGCTTTTGTTTTAAATCTGAAATCCAGCTGTCAGGAATACACTAGTAGGGTACGTGGAATTCAGGAATACCACATGTGTAACACCTGCTCACATCAATTCTTTGTGAATCTGACCCTTTGTCTAAAATGTATCTGACAGTATTTGTATTGACACATATTTATTTGATGGAAAATAAAGTTCATTGCACTCAATTCAACTCTTTGACAATTTTGAAAATGGAATATTAGGATGTCAATGACTTTCAGAAATGCTTCTACTTTTCAAATCATGCACGGTTACTGATCAAGCGTATTAGAAATGTCTTTAAACTTAGGAAAACATGATTAAACCAAAATAAAATGGAGGCCAATTCCCTATTCTATTTTAACAAACATAGGGACATTCAAAAAGTATGGACAAATAGGTGTTAACTATCTACCTTTATCAACTCTGTAAATAAACAATATTTCATTTCTTCTCTCCCTCATGCACAAGACTATTGTCATTAGGGCAATATTTAACATATGTATTAACCATGCTTATACTACCAATGCTGGTCATTGTTAGGTAAATACCTTTTGGCACCCTTCCAGGAGCAATGAAAAAAACACACATTGCACAGCAGTTGTCCTGGAACAAAATGAAATGTATTTTTTGGTACTATAGCATGCTTGCTGGCAAGCAAGGAATAAGAACAAACACAAAAACCATGTGTGTAATACAAACAGGCTTCTTCCCTGAGTGTCTGGTTTTTGGGCCTTATATACAGTAGAGAAATGCAACATAAGCACAACTAAAATGTCACAGTGCCAAACATGGGCAAGAATAGATAGGCAACATAGGCACAGTGCCAAATAAAATACACAATAATGCAGTGTAGGCATAAATGAACAAGCTGATGAGTAAGACTATGGTGGAAGTCAGGAAAAGCAAAGTGACCTGTAAGTGGGCTCAGAACAGCTGTTGAAGCTTGTCCAGGCAAGGTCATATTTGGACGCTTCTGCAGCTCCGGGCAGATATTTACAGTGAGAACTGCACACATATGGACATATATTTTTCCCCAGCACTCCTCTCTTTAGGATATTTTCATCCTACATTAGTGTATGTATAACAAATATATATATATATATATATATATATATATATATATATATATATGTTAGAAACATAGGGCCTGATTACAACTTTAGAGGAGGTGTTAATCCGTCTCAAAAGTGATGGTAAAGTGACGGATATACCACCAGCCGTATTACGAGTCCATTATATCCTATGGAACTCGTATTACGGCTGGTGGTATATCCGTCACATTTGGGACGGATTAACACCTCCTCCAAAGTTGTAATCAGGCCCCTAGTTACTTATGTTTGGATGGCATTTCACATAGATAAACTGATGAGATAATCATTATTGAAACATAGACAAAATGAAATTCTAGTATTCAATACTTACTACTTTCTGTTCCATTATGATATCAGTTGATGGTCATAATACAAGCAGTGTACACATAATTAAGGCCCTCATCATGACATTGGTGGTAAATCCCACTTACCGCCATGCTGACTGCCGCGAAAATACCGCCAGGGCGGATATCTGTTCACCGTATTATGACACTCACACACCAATCTGTCAGTATTCAGCCACAGACACAAGTCCGCCACACCAAAGGTCAGTGATAAACTGGCGGTATCCAAACCCACACCGTTATGCCAACAGAACTACGCCCATCATATTATGACCCACGAATCACCACAGCGGACATTCAACCGCAGTAAACCACTGGTGGTACACACTGCCGCGCTCAAAATACACACACACATACAAAACAACATTACATTTGACAATTTAAATAACACACACCTTACACCCATACACATACCACACCCACACCACTATAAAACACCCACCCACAATACCCACAACCCTTTACGAATACAAATAATTGCCCCCAGAGATAGACAGCAAGCGTACTCACACAACCAGAGCCACAAACCACTCACACCTATACACCACTCACGCACCCCACATCACACATCCCAACACATTACCCTACACACCCTCACCTACACAGCTTACACAACAACCAAGGCACCACAAAGACACCCCGAGTCTCAGAGGAGGAGTTAAGGGTCATGGTGGAGGAAATCCTCCGGGTAGAGCTTCAGCTATTTGGAGCACAGATGCAGCAGATATCTATATCAAGGAAGATGGAGCTGTGGCGGAGAATTGTGGACAGGGTCAACGCTGTGGAACAGCAGCCAAGAAGCAGGGATGACATCAGGAAGAGGTAGAACAACCTACGGGGGAAGGTACTTTTTATTGCAGCAAGACACAAAACTCGCTGTACATAGGACTGGCGGTGGACCCCCACCTCCTCCCCCACAACTAACAACATAGGAGGAGCAAGTCTTGGCAATCATGCATCCTGAGGGCCTGGTTGCAGTAGGAGGAGGACTGGACTCAGGTAAGTCAACTCTTTACTACTATCACCCCCCTACCTGCATGCCAACACATACTCCCCCACCCTCACTCCCATCACTCCACCACCTCCCACACACACCACCATCACATCTCACTCATCCAAATGCCAAGCCCTGCATGCTCTACCAATTCATGGACATCACTCACAGCCCTGCATGGACACCTATCACTAAAGCATGCACACTAAAGAGAATCAGCTAGCACACCATATATCAACTTACACAAGTGAAAGCTGCCAGGGAAAATACAACAACATAGGGCAACCCACTGATGTACAATATGTCACACAAAGAAACAATAACACAGCATTTACATCCCCACAGGTATCCCAGCCAATGTCACCGGAGAAGAGGTACCAGCACTATCCAGTCACCCAACTGAAGAGGATCACAGTGATGACAGCAACTCTGGTCGCCTGGATCTGGATGACCAACCTGGCCCATCAGGGACCTCTGGACAGTTGGTTACCCAGGCACAGTCACACATCAACACACAGCCTCCCCATCTGGAAACACCACCACAGCACCCACCCAATGTACCCACACTTCTGTCCCCAGGACACGCCAATCAGCAGTGTGCCCACCTCTACAGGGACCCCAGGGCACACCTCATACCCAAGACAATAAGGGACCTGGGGTAAGTGGCAGGGAGCACACGGTTCAGGGGACAGAGGCACAGGATAACAGGGAAACTGGGAGAAGTGCTGTGCGCCAGAAGGAGGACAGGCCCAGGGAACAAACTCCCCAGAAGGCACTCACCAAGATAATGGGAGCATATCAACATTCACAGTACACGATGGGCCAGATCCTGGACAACGTGCAGGAGAATAGGCGGCTGCAGGAGGGACAGTACTAGGAGATCAGGGAGGACTTGCAGGCCATCAACACCACTCTGGTCTCCATTGCAGGGGTGCGGGCAGACATGGCCAGCATTATGAGGGAGAAAGTCTCACATAGCGGGCCCCTGCCACTAGCCAGACATCTGAACTGCTTTCCACCTCTGTTGCAGCTAGTGGACAGGAGGCCCCGCTACAGGACTCACAGGCCACCAGCACCCCTCCCCCCGCAGAAGGAGATCCACTGCACAAACGTTCCCTGTGATCAAGTCAGAAGCCAGAGACTATTGCCAAGACTCC
Source organism: Pleurodeles waltl (assembly GCF_031143425.1). Lineage (NCBI taxonomy): Eukaryota > Metazoa > Chordata > Amphibia > Caudata > Salamandridae > Pleurodeles > Pleurodeles waltl. The sequence continues at coordinate 565,677,314 of NC_090447.1, forward strand.
CCCCAGAAAATGAGACTCTCTTGATTGTCACCCTTGTGTCCCACTCTGTCACCCTGTCCACCTTGACCTGAAATTGCTCTCCTTCCTATGTCCCCTTGGAAAATGCGCCTGTGCTACAAATAGACTGGAACAATGCCCTGGACTTTCCTCCATCATCACCCCATCCCATTTTACTTGCCCCTCTTCTTTCTAGTACTTCAATAAACACCCTTGGAAAAAAAAACAAGTATGGAGTATGTTACATTTTTTAAGTATGTATTCGCTTAACCAGGTCCAAACATTGCAATTCAACTGTACAGTAAGTGTGCACAAAGGAAAGACCTATATTTGGCTGCAGTGATCACACCAGGAGTGATAGTGGGGCACCAACATCTGTAAAATGAATTTCCAAAGGGTACAGTAAGTGGGCATAGAAGTGGGAAATAACTGCATGCCATTGCCAAAGATATACAAAATATTGACAATGAAATGTGAAGTAAAACTGTCTTACCTGTGTGTCATTGGAAGTATTGTTTTATCACTGCTGTTCTGTTGTCCTCATCCTCATCCTCTGCCTCCTCATCTTAACCTGTATGTCCAAATTTTAACTGTGATGCAGTTATTATCCAGGGCCTGCCCCCCCCCCAACCCTGAAATGGCATCTGCCTGTCCTGTGTGGAGGGACAGGTGGTAGTGAGGTAATTCCGCTGACATTGTGCGCCGCTATGGGAGGCAGTCAGGACCAGCCATGCAACGCCTCATTGGTTAACATTGGGCCCTATGGGGTACAGTGGCCAATGGTGGTGTACGCTAGCAGTGACAATATGCACCACAGTGGACGTGACTGCCATTTTCTATCTGATCACTCACTTGCTACCTGACATTCAACAGGAGAGGACCTACACTGCATGTGCTGCTGTGACCTGTGCCTGGAACCTACCATGGCCCGTGTGACTGGGGAAAGTGCCCCTGCCTTCACCTTGGCAGAGATGGAGTGACTTGTGGATGGGGTCCTACCCCAGTACGAACTGATGTATGGGCCTCCAGACCAACAGGTGAGTATAATGTGGGCAAGATGCATGTGGCATGAATGCATGAAGTGGTGTATGTGAAGGCCTTGTGTAAGGGGGATGGGTGGATGTCCTCAGGGCAGCGTATTGGTTGTGTGCTGGGCCATGTGTGTGCATCTGGTGATGTGAAGGGGTATGGTGGGCCATGAGTGTAACAGGCAGGACTGTCTGACTTATACTATTTTCCTGAGTGTATTACCTCTGCAGGTCAGCACCCATCAAAAGAAGGGTATATGGCGTGCCATCGCCAAGGAGGTGCGGACCCTTGGGGTCTACGGCAGGTGGAGCACCCACTATTGGAAACAGTGGGATGACCTGAGATGCTGGGCATGGAAGAAGGCAGAGACCCAACTGCGGATGGCCTCCTAATGAGGAAGGGGTGCCCGTCGAACCCTGACCCCCTGATGGCCCTCATTCTTGCAGTGGCCTATCCTGAGCTGGATGGGCGCTTGAGGGCATCACAGCAGCCTGAAGATGGTGAGTACAGTGCACATTATTACAACTTATGCCTGGTAGGGTGGTATCCGGGTGGGGGATGTGTGTCAGTGGGTGCCCAGGGCTAACATTGTAGAGTAGGTCCCCTGTTGGCAAGGGTTCTGAAGGGATAATCCTGCTACCTAGCTCATAGGCATCCACAACTGGTCAGAGCTGCGTGGGTCCCAGGTGTGCTGCTTTTGGCACTGTGAGCCCCTCCACATGCCTTGGTGGCTAGCCAAATAACTGGTAGTGTAATGCATAGTGCGTAGGGCTGTCCCCGTTTGTGAGAGTGGTGTGTACGCCAACGGTGGTGTTGATGCAGCATTGACCAGGTGTATCCTTGGTCTCTCCCCCCCCCCTTTTTGTGTTGTCACCATGTTCTTATGTGCATTAGCATCATATAGCAGAGGAGCAGAGGCACCGGCAACAGTGGGAGCTGCATCCCACAGGACCCAGGAGGCAGAGTCCACCGATGCTGAGGGCACCAGTGGGACGCAGGGCGAGGGGAACACCACAGTGGAGACTGGTGAGGACAGTTCAGACACAGATACATCCTCCGATGGAAGCTCCCTGATGGTGGCAGACACCTCTGTCACCACCCCCACTACAGGTACATCCACCATCCGCGTACCAGCACCACCCTCCCAGCAGCCCCTCAGTGAGTTGCCCATGCCCCAGGCACCTCAGGCCCTGCCCCAGTTAGCCCTGCTGCCCTGAGTGAGGAGGCTATTGTCCTCCTGCGATCCATCTCTGTTGGGCAGTCAACCATTGTGAATGCCATCTGTGGGCTGACATCCCAAATGCAACAAACTAATGCATTTCTGGCTTGGCGGCTCAACAGAGAATGATTCAGGCTCTGGCCTCCTCTCTGATGGCAACTATTGTCCCTGTTTTTATCCTCCCCCCTCCAACTTACTCTTCCCAATCCCATTCCCCTCAACCCCAACCTATCCCAAGCACACAGGCAGACGAGCATGCACACAATACAACATACAAGAGTGGCACAGGCAAACACAAGCACCACACATCATCCCACAGGCACTCACACAAACATCATTCAGATGCAGACATACCAACATCCACAATTTCCACTGTCTCCCCCTCCTCCAACTATCTCCCAGTTCCATCTACACTCACACCTGCATGTACTACATCCTCATCCACTACCAGCATCACCACCACGCCTAGCAGAACACATACCTCACTAGCAGACACCTCCACAACAGCCATGCTCACGTCCCCTGTGTCCTCTCCAATGGTGTCTGTCTCCCCCTCCTAAAGTACACAAACACAAGCACCCAGAGACCCAACAGCCATCCACCTCACAACTGCATCCAGCCCATGCACCTGCACCCAAAATCAGTAGGCAGACACCTCCTACAACCACTCCCTCTTCTTCCACTCCCAAACCACCTTCTCCCTCTTCCCACCCCAATGTCCCTAAGAAGCTTTTTCTCTCCACCATTGACCTCTTCCCTACCCCTCCCCTCCGTCCTTCACATCTGGCCAGGGTGGCAAAAACCTCAGCCACCCAGTCCAGGGGTCCAATAGTCTCCACACCTACTCGTGGTGGGAAAGGATCCAGGGTACTTGTGCAGAGGATGAAGGAGCCTGCACCAGGCAGCCTCAAGAAAGTGTGCCAGCCCCAGCTGCTGCCAGGAAGGGCAAGGAGCGAGCCCCAGCTGCTGCCAGGAAGGGCAAGGAGCCAGCCCCAGCTGATGCCAGGAAGGACAAGGGGCCTGGGGCAGGGACTTACATGGAGCCTCCACCACCAACCATGGTTGTGCAGCCGTCCGAGGCTGCAGGGGATGGGCTGGAGCCTCCCCCCATCAGCAGCAGCAGCACCACCACCACCACTGCGCAGCCGTGCAAGGCTGCGGGGGAATAGGCTTGAGCCTTCCCCCACCAGCAGCACCACCACCTCCAGTGGGCAGCCTTCCAACGCTGCAGGGGATGGGCTGGAGCCTCTCTCCACCAGCGGCTGCAGCAGCACCACTACCACCATTGAGCAGCTGTCACCACCGGCGGACGGTATGTTGTCCTGCCTCCATGGGCTGCTGTGAGGCCTGCCCACCGCAAATGCAGTGGGCTTGACCCCCACCTGAGAGACTGTGACCTTGCACTCCCCAGGATCAAGAGCACAGGGTACGGTGCTCCCTCCAGAACCAGTGGGCAAGCCACCCACTTGAGAGACTGTGGCCTTGCACTCCCCAGGACAGAGCACCGGGCATGTTGCCCCCTCCAGAGCATGTGGGCAAGTCACTCACTTGAGAGACTGTGGCCTTGCACTCCCCAGCAGCAGGTACGAGGCATGTTGCCCCCTCCAGAACCAGTGGTCTTGTTCTATCTGACGGCTGAGGTGCCCCCCTCCCCCTGTCCCCCTGAGGTGCCTGCCTATTTTCCAACTAATGCCCCTGCAGTGTTCTCTCTGTGTTGCTGCACGCTTTGGACTTTGGCCTGTGGCCCTGTGGCCCACGCACACTGAGGACTGGGCAGTGTCCCTTGAACTGTACATTTGTATATGCCAGTACATTGCATATTTCTAATTTCTACTGTGTTGATCTTATTACACTCACTTTAGTAAAATCCTGTTGTCCTTACATTATTCATCCGAGGTACAGGGTATATATATTTTATTACTGCAGCTGATTGTGTGTATGGTGTTGGGGATGGGTGTGTGTGTGTGTTGTGTGTGAGTGTCACTCTCTTTTTCCTCCCCCCTCCCTGGTGTGCTAGGCGTCTGTACTCACCGCTGTCGTCTTCGCTGTCGTTGATGTTCGTGGTGGAGCAGCACGTAGAAGAGCATGGGGAAGACATGCAGCTCGGGCTCCATGGCAGCATGGTTGTTCCCTGTGTCTCCAATGGTGAGTCCTTTCACTTCTGAGCTCAGTTTCTGCCAGGCTTTTGATGTCATTGATACCACCCCAGAAAAGGTGGCGGATTGCAGGGTCTTAATACGGTAGGCGAGAAATTGGTTTCCGCCTGGTTGTAGGCGGCTATCACCATGGTGGCTGTTGTTTCCTCCCTGGCGGTCGGTGTGGTAAAGTGGCTTTCTATCTGAGTTCTCACCGCCATGGTCAAAGTTTTGCCATAATTACCACCAGCCTGTTGGCGGTATTACTACCACTTCATCACCAACCGCCAGGGTTGTAATAAGGGCCTTAAGGGGGTCATTCTGACCTCGGCGGTAAAAGACGCTTACCGCCAGTCAGAAGGCCGCCATAACACCGCCGCGGTCGCGGTAAACCGCCACGGTAATTCTAACCCGCAACTGGCAAACCGCCAAAAACCCGACATCCACAAAAGTCCGCCACACCAAAGGTCAGCGGGAAACTGGCGATGACCAAACCTCCACCGTCACGCCAACAGAAATACGCCCATACCATTCCGACCCACAAATCCCTGCAGCGATCTTTCAACCGCAGTATTCCATTGGCGGTACACACCGCCGCGGTCAAAATACACACACCTTTACAAAACACAACCACATTGGATAATTCAAAATACACACACCTGAGACACATACACACACCACTCCCACACACCCAATTAAATATAAAACACACACCCACATCACCCACAAACCCTTACGACCACAATTGCGAGTGAAGGACAGAGAGAGAGAGCACAGCATAGAGTAGACCATCACACAGAGGCAAATCACAACATCACCCACACAATTTCCACGCACAAAACACCATACACCACCACACTCACCACACTCTACAACACATACACCACCCCTCACCTCATCCACACCACCCCATGGCACACCAAAGACACCCCAGGTTCTCTGACGCAGAACTCAGGGTCATGGTGGAGGAAATAGTTTGTGTAGAGCCCCAGCTCTTCGGGGCACAGGTGCAGCACACCACCATTGCCAGGAAGATGGAGCTATGGCAAAGAATAGTGGACAGGGTCAACGCAGTGGGACAGCATCCACGCAATCGGGACGACATCAGGAAGCGGTGGAACGACCTACGGGGGAAAGGTGCGTTCCATGGTATCAAGGCACAACATTGTGGTGCAGAAGACTGGCGGCGGACCCCCACCTACTCCCCCAGAATTCACACCATGGGAGGAGGAAGTCTTGCACATCCTGCATCCTGAGGGCCTCGCAGGAGTAGGCGGAGGAATGGACTCTGGTAAGTCAAATCTTCACTACTTCATTCCCCCCACCCCACCTGCATGCCAAATCATATCCCCACCCTCACCCCCACCCCCATCACACCAACTCCTTGCAAATGGCTCACCATCACATCCCACCCATCCCAAAACCTAGCCCTGCGTGCGTCCCCAAAGCATGGACACCCATCCCCAAAGCATGCCCACTGCACACACCCATCACCCCCACAAGCCACCGTCACAAAAGCCCCCACAAGGGAATGCCAGCACTGGGGGACACGGCCACCCACCGATTACACGAAATGCCACACACAGAAGCAATAACCATACTCTTATACCCCTGCAGGACCCGAACGCCACCACACCGCCACGGAGGGTCCAGAGATGTCCATCCCACCCCCAGAAGAGGCCCCCAGTGATGACAGCAGCTCTGTCTCCCTGGACCCTGATGACCAGCCCGGCCCATTGGGGACCTCGGGACAGTCGGTTCCCCACAGACAGCCACAGGCTACACCAGACCTAACCCCCTCTGTGAACACCCGCACAGCTCCCACCCAGCGGCCCCATGCCTCTGTCTCCAGGACACGTCAATCAGCGGTGTGTCCACCACTACAGGGCACCCAGTTTGACCCACCACCCCAACAACAACAGGGACCTGGGGGCAGTGGTTGAGGCCCAGGAACACAGGGGAGCTGGGAGGGCTGCTGTGCGACAGGGGGGGGACAGGCCCAGGGAACCGACTCTCCAAGAGGCCCTCTCCTCCATCATGGGAGCATACCACCGCTCCCAGGAGACGATGGCTACGGTACTGGCCAGGTTCCAGGAGATCCAGGTACTGCAGGAGGAACAGTACATGGGGTTCAGAGAGGAACTGAGGAGCATTAGTTCCGCAATGGGGACCATCGTAGTGGCCCTCACCCATAGTCACCACATTGCGGGACCATGTGGCACCACAAAGGGCCCCTGTCACTAGCCTGGACCAGGAACAGCCTACCACCTCCGCCGGCGCTAGTGGACAGGAGGCCCCCACACAACGACAGGCCACCAGAACCCCACCTCCTGCAGAAGAAGAACCACCCCGCAAGCGGAACCTGAGATCTCACAAGAAGACAGAGTAGGATGCCAAGACCCCCGCCAGCAAACGATACCCCCTGATGTCATCCCACTGTCCCACATTGTCACCCTGTCCAACCTTGAACTGCCCCTGCTCCATCCTTCCACAGGCATATGGACAATGCACCTGTGCGACTGAGAACTGGACTCTGCCATGGACATTACTCCACCATCACCCATCCCCGTTTTACAATCATGTTCCTTAAATTTAGCACTTTAATTAAATCACTTCTTGCACTAAAAAAAAACAGGAGTCTGCTTGTATTTTGAAAAAATGTATTAGACATAACGGTGCCAAAATGTTCAGTTACATTGTGATGACAACATACCACTGTCACACAGCTGTAGTCCATGGGCAAACAAAGCAGAGGTCACGCAGTGGGGCCCACAGCTCTGAAAACGGAAGGGAAAGTCACAACTCAGTTAACAGGAACTGGGGGGGGGGACTCAGACAGTAGAGAGGCAGGAGACTTTAAGTAAATGTAAAATAGCGTGGTTGATTCGTACCTGTGTGCTACTGAAAATACTGTTGTATCACTGTGTCCCTGTTGTCTGTGTCGTCCCCGTCGTCCTCCTCCTCTTCACTCTCCACAGGCTCCACAGCTGCTACAACACCACCATCAGGACCATCCTCCTGCAGGAAAGGCACCTGGCGTCGCAAAGCCAGGTTGTGAAGCATACAGCAGGCCACGATGATATGGCACACCTTCTTTGTTGAGTACATTAGGGATCCCCCTGTCATATGCAGGCACCTAAACCTGGCCTTCAGGAGGCCGAAGGTTCTTTCTATAATCCTCCTTGTTCGCCCATGGGCCTCATTGTAGCGTTCCTCTGCCCTTGTCCTGGGATTCCTCACTGGGGTAAGTAGCCACGACAGGTTGGGGTAACCAGAGTCACCTATTAGCCACACACGGTGTCTCTGTAGCTGTTCCATCACATAAGGGATGCTGCTATTTCGCATGATGTACGCGTCATGCACTGACCCAGGGAACTTGGCATTTACATGGGAGATGTACTGGTCAGCCAAAAAGACCACCTGGACATTCATAGAATGATAACTTTTTCTGTTCCTGTACACCTGCTCACTTCCACTGGGGGGAACCAAGGCCACATGGGTCCCATCAATGGCACCAATGATGTTGGGGATATGTCCAAGGGCATAGAAATCACCCTTCACTGTAGCCAAATCGGCCACCTCAGAGAAAACAATGTAGCTCCGCATGTATTTCATCAGGGCAGACAACACTCTGGACAAAACCTTAGAAAACATAGGCTGAGACATCCCTGATGATATGGCCACTGTTGTTTGGAATGATCCACTTGCCAAAAAATGGAGTACTGACAGAACCTGCACCAGAGGGGGAATCCCTGTGGGTTGGCGAATGGGGGACATCAGGTCTGGCTCCAGCTGGGCACACAGTTCCTGTATAGTGGCTCGGTCAAGTCTGTATGTAAGTATGACATGTCTTTCTTCCTTTGTCGACAGGTCCACCAGCGGTCTGTACACAGGAGGATTCCTCCATCTCCCCGCAAGTCCCAGCGGACGGTGCCTAGGAAGGACAACATGGAGCACAGAGTCAAGCAACCCACAGGTACGTAACCACAGCTTGCACAGTACACGATTTGCTATGCATTGAATGAGTTGTATGAGTGGCAATGCAAGGCCTAGGCCTGTGTGACGCAGTAGAAATTCAGCCATGTGGGCCCTTGAAATGGCAGCTGCCTGACCTGTGAAGTGTGACAATGGGATGTGAGGTCAATGCGCTGGCTTGGCACACCGTGGCGGTAGGCGGTCGAAGACCGCGGCGCAAAGCAGCATTGGTTAACATTGAACCCTATGGGTCTCAGGAGCCAATGACGATGTGCCCCGGCGGTCGCGGTACGCACCGCCGCGGTACGCACCGCCGCGGGCGTGTCCGCCATTTTCTAACTGCTTAATCACTCGAGACCTGATCATCCACAGGAGAGGACGTATACTGCAAGTGCTGCTGTGAACTCGGTCTGGAAGAGACAATGGCTGCTGCGACTGGGGAAAGGGCCCCTGCCTTCACATCTGAGGAATTGGATAAACTTGTTGATGGGGTCCTCCCCCAGTATGCGCTACTCTACGGTCCTCCAGACCAACAGGTAAGTACACTGGGAGCACGTAGTATGGGCTATGCCTGTGTTGAGTGAGGTGGATTTAAGATGGTGGGGAGGGGAGCGAATGAGGAGTGCAACGCACGACAGATGAGAGCATGTGCCAAATGGCAAGGTTGGGGAGGGGGGGCCACTCACATCGACCATGCAGAAAAGTGATGATATTTATTTTTCAACCCTGTACATGTCACATAGGTCAGCGCCCATCAGAAGATCGACATTTGGCGTGCCATCGCCAAGGACGTCCGGGCCATGGGGGTCCACAACAGACGGGGCACCCACTGCCGCAAGAGGTGGGAGGACATCCGCCGTGTGAGCAGAAACACCGCCGAGGCTCTGCTGGGGATGGCCTCCCAACGTAGGAGGGGTGCCAGTCGTCAATTGACCCCCCTGATGTTCTGGATCCTGGCTGTGGCCTACCCCGATTTGGATGGGTGCGTGAGGACATCACAGCAGACACAAGGGGGTGAGTATCAGCACATTCCGCTAAATTAGCGCACAGTGGAGGCGTTTGGGTGGGGGAGGAGGGCTGTGGCTATCTCTAGGCCAGGGCGGTTTCTGTAGGCTAGGCCCCTCCGTTAGACATGGCCCTGTGCCCCCGCCCCCCACCTCTGTAGGGTGCTAAGTACAGCTATCCATGGCCCGGGCTCACCTATGTGTGCATTTGTCGTCCATAGACTTGTAGGCCAAGTCACTATAATTGAGTAGTGTACCCGAGTGCGCGGCGTAGTGCAGGGGGCTTCTGTGTCTGTCCTCTCCGCCAACGGTGCTGCCAATGCATGCACTCAACATGTCTTTCTTTCTTCTCCCCCCCTTTTTTTCGGTTTTACTGTTCATGTGTGCATTAGCATCATCAGGCGGAGGAGAAGTGGCATCGGCGCACAAGGGAGCTGCATCTCACATGGCCCCGGAGGGCCCTGCAACCGACTCGGAGTTAACCAGTGAGACCGAGGGCGAGGGGGGCTCCACAACGGGGACCCGTGGAGACGTCAGCGACACCGACACGTTCTCGGAAGGGAGCTCCCTTGTGGTGGCGGCAACATCCGTGCCCACCACAACAACAGGTACAGCCGCCACCCAGCGCACCAGCTCCGCCCTCCCAGCAGCCCCTCAGCTTCCGCCCGTGCCCGCTCGGGCAGGAAGCCGGCCATCTCCTTCGCCCCTGGCACCTCAGGTCCTGCCCCAGTTACCCCTGCTGCCCTCAGTGCGGAGATCATTGACCTCCTCCAGACGCTCATTGTTGGGCAGTCTACCCTTTTGAATGCCATCCAGGGGGTAGAAAGGGAGGTGCATCGGAGCAATGCATACCTGGAGGGCATTCATTCGGGTTAGGCTGCCCATCAGCGATCGTTCAACGCTCTGGCCTCAGCACTGACGGCAGCCATTGTCCCTGTCTCTAGCCTCCCCCCTCCAACTTCCTCAACCCAGTCCCACTCCCCTGTTCCTCGGCCTATCCCAGACACACCTACAGACCAGCCTGCACATACCTCAAAACCCAAGGGCAGCTCATCCAGACATAAGCACCACAGATCACACAAGCATTCACCCAAGCAACATCCACATGCAGACATGCCAACAGCCACTGCCTCCTCTGTGTCCCCCTCCTCCTCGTCTCCCCCCTCCCTCCCTGTGACGTCTCCACTCACACCTGCATGCACACCACCATCAGCCAGTACGTCCATCACCACCACACCCACCAGAACAGTCCGCACACGTGCAGTCACCACCCCCACTGCCATTTACACGTCCCCTGTGTCCTCTCCCAGTGTGTCTGTCACTCCCTCTTCCAAGCCACACAAACGCCGGCAGCCACCCACCCAACAACAGCCATCCACCTCACCACAGCCTCCAGCACAAGCACCTGCACCCAAAGACAGCACACTTGACTCTCCTACAACCACATCCTCTTCCTCCACTCCCATACCCACTGCACCTACCCTTCCCATTGCTCCTAAAAAGTTGTTCCTCTCCAAAATTAACCTCTTTGCATCACCTGACCCACCCCCTCCATCTCATAAGAGTCCAAACAGCACCTCAGCCACCACAAGCCCTGCACCTACTAGGACCATCGTACAGGGCTATTGGAGTCGACCAGCTCCTAGGGCAGGAACATCGGCCAGCAGCAAGGGGACAGCCAGCCCACCCCCTGGGAAGAGAACCAAAAAAGGGAAGGGCCGGCGCGACAGGCCTGAGACGCCTGCCCCCAAGGACACCACCCTTGCATCCTGCTGGGCCCTTCATCTCAAGCACCGCTCCGCTGGGCCCCGCCGTCTCTGCACCGCTCCGCTGGGCCCTTCCTGTCAAGCACCGCTTCGCTGGGCCCTTCATCTCAAGCACCGCTCCGCTGGGCCCTTCCTGTCAAGCACCGCTCCGCTAGGCCCTTCCTGTCAAGCACCGCTCCGCCCCTCCTGTCAAGCACCGCTCCGCTGGGCCCTTCATCTCAAGCACCGCTCCGCTGGGCCCCTCCTGTCAAGCACCGCTCCGCTGGGCCCTTCCTGTCAAGCACCGCTCCGCTGGGCCCTTCATCTCAAGCACCGCTCCGCTGGGCCCCGCCGTCTCTGCACCGCTCCGCTGGGCCCTTCCTGTCAAGCACCGCTCCGCTGGGCCCCTCCTGTCAAGCACCGCTCCGCTGGGCCCTTCATCTCAAGCACCGCTGGCCCATTGGCAGGGCCGGATCTGTGTCGGGCAGGGCTTCACAAAGCACTCTGGGCACCATGCCTCCTCCATAACCAGTGGAGTCTGTAATCCACCTGATGGACTGTGGCTTTGCACTCCCCAGGATGGTACAGTGGGCAATCCACCCACTGTAGAGACTTGAGAGACTGTGGCTTTGCACTCCCCAGGATGGTACAGTGGGCAATCCACCCACTGTAGAGACTTGAGAGACTGTGGCTTTGCACTCCCCAGGATGGTACAGTGGGCATGGAGGCCCCTCGTGGATCTGGCGTCGTGGACTCATGTGGCTGAGGTGCCCCCCTTCCCTTCCCCCTGAGGTGCCTGTGGTTTTATTATCTGATGCCCTAGCAGTGTTCTCTCCAATGGAATCGGGTCTCGTGTGTGGGCTTTGCCCATGTGTTTATGCACATTGTCCCACGAACAATGGCATGTGGCCAATATGTGCCGGGCTTTTGGACTATGTATACATTGTTCATGTTGTAATTTATTTATTTTATAAATTTCATATTTCACTTAAGTTCAAATATGCTTTAATATAATTCTATTTTAATGATCATTTTATTTTGTCTTTGAATTATTCTGGGGGGTTTGGGGGGTGTCACTCTGACTTGTTGCTCTGCATTGGTGTGTGGGGATTTGGGGGGGGGGGTGTCGCGTATGTGTGTGCCCGTAATCTTTTCTCCTCCCCCCTCCCCTGTGTCGTAGGTGCAGTACTCACCGTTGTCTCCTGCGGCGGCGTTCGTGCTCCTGGTAGAGGAGCAGGTAGACAATAGCTGGTAGGATGTTTAATTTGGGTTCCATGCTGTCCAGATTCCTCGTGGAGTGTATAGAGGTGAGCGTTTTCCCGTTTGTGGTCTGTTTCCGCCGTGTTTTTATCGGCGGGGCTCCTGCCCCGGAAAAGGTGGCGGATTGGTGGGTCGTGATAGGGTGGACGGTACATTGTCTCCCGCCTGTCTGTTGGCGGTGACCGACGCGCTGTTTGTTTGCCCCGCCGTGGCGGTCGGAGTGTTAAAGTGGCGGGCCGTGTTGGCGGTTCCCGCCAGGGTCAGAATTCCATTTTTTTAACCGCCTGCCTGTTGGCGGGTTGGCCGCCGCTTTAACACCGACCGCCAGGGTTGGAATGACCCCCTAAGTGTCTAATAGATAGACAGTGTCCCTTAGTCACTGTGTCCCAGGGAACTTTCTGTAAGTTTCAGTAATGTAAAGACACAGGCCCTCATTACGAGTTTTGTGGTCATGAGACAGCCAAACTCGTGGCGCTGGTCTAACCGCTGCGGACCCGGCGGTAAAGACCGCTGCATTACGAGTTGTGCAGTTTGGCCGAAGCCAAACCACCACAACTCTGTCTGTCCCACTGGTCCAGTCTGACCGCCGCTGCTGGCCATGAGTTCCTACGGGTTGGCCTAATGCCATCAACCATATTAGGAGGCAGCGAACTGCCAGGCTTTTCGTGATGGTAACCCCGCCACGAAAACCCTGGCGGGAACACACCCGGCAACAGGAATCCCCATTCATGTCACCAGCACATGCACCCCTACATGCCCACATACATGCAGACACCCCCTCACCCATCCACACACTTCCAAACATCCCCCCCACCCAACAGCACACATCCATACTAACACCCCACCTGCTCTCACAATGACATATACATACCCCCACTCACACATACACACCCCTCTGCAGTCATTCACAGTCTCCTCTTCTGTACACTTCCAAACAACCTCCTCATCCACACACTTGCATACAAACACCCCCACCCAACTGCACGCATCCACACAGAGACCCCCACTCACTCCCACACATCTAGACAGACACCACACTCACTCGCACGCACCCACACAGACACCACCACTCACTTGCAGACTTGTGCACATGCACCCCACATTCATTCATCCCCTACACATACCTACTCACTCGCACTCCAACACCCCCTCCACATACATGCAGACATACACACCCTCTACACACACATTCATGCACACATGCACTCACTCACACCCATGCCGCTACACAATCACATACACTCGCACAACTCACACATGCACACAAACCCCCCCTCCCAACTCTTTCAGTGGGTCCACCTACCTGTCTGGGTGAGTTGGTCATCTGGGAGGGGATGGGTATCGGTTGTTCCACCGTCAGTCCCACAACGCTGTGCATATGCTGTGTAATACGGTGGGCAGAGTCCTTGTGTCCTTGTGTCCATCTGTCAGGCCGACGGTGTTGGATTTACACCTGTGGAAATACTGGGGTGACACCAAATATGGGGTTAACTGTACCACCAGCACTGGCGATATGGTGGGGGCATTATACACGGCGGTCTTGGCAAAAGACTGCAATTGTCATAATGAGGCCACAGTGTCCTGTCATCTGCTCCTCCTCCTGGTCTGCAGTCATCTTGTTCAGGGGTGGTGTCAAGGACCTGCCCTGGGTTGTCTTCAGCCTTTCTTCGATACTTTGTTGCATGCTTTACTCAACCGCATCAGTTGGTGTCACCGACCCTGAGACACTTGATGATGGGCTCTCGGTGGTCAAGTCTGTGTTCCTCTTTTCCGATACACTGCACAGCTCCTTCGGTGGCAGCTGTTCCTCGTTTACTGGAGCTTCCATCTCAGGTGCTGTTGGTGCAGGTATGCATCTTGTCCCAGGAATCCACTCCGATTGTCCTATTTTAACTGCAGCCTACATTGCCAGGAGCACAAGATGGGTTCCTGTCCCTATAGAAGTGAGAGAATCATAATTTTTTTTTTTCCATTACCATGTCTCTAGCTTCAAAAGGATGTGTGGGCTCTAAATATGGATGGGACAAACTTCCTTAACCAGTACAGCATAGTCAGAAATGTTAGTGCTGCTTGGGGCACTGTGAGAAGCAACCTCACCCCACTGACATAGGCAGGCCCATAGGTAACTCATAGGGGAAAAAACAGTTGTTCTGGATGGCATCGCCCTTATGGTTTGCTATGGATAAAGGTATAGTTTTAGACCATTTCAGGCCACTTGCCTCAGTTGTCTTTACTAATCTATTTTTCTTATTTTGTAGTTTATCCTTTCTAGCTAGCCTAAACCTCAGGGTGGTATGGGGCATGCATTTTCCACTCTATTCCCAAGCATTTCAACAACGTTTGCACAAATGAAGCCACAAAATTGCCTCTCTATTGTTTTTTATGCCGTGGGGACCCCAAACCTGTGTATGAAGTCTTTCATCAAGCATTGTGCAACTGTTGCAGCATTAGTCTTCCTTGTTGGTAACACCTCCATCAATTCTGAAAACTGATCCTCCCACACAAGCAAATATTTCAATCTATTCACTGGGGCATATATGCAAAGTCAACCTCCAAGTCTGTAAAGGGATCCTGTGTTTACTGGCAAGTGATCATGTGGTGCAGGGGATGGACCCTTGCAACAATTGCCTGTGAGTGAACTGACTTTTCAGTATAATTTTGCCTATTGAAGGCACCATCAGCACTGGCTGTAACATACTCTCTCTTACTGCTGTTTTTGCCATGGCATAACCTCTGACTACCTTAGTATTAGCTCCTGCATGGGCTTCACATTTTATTACTACTATCCTCAGAGGTAATAGTAATCCTTTTAGCAAGTTCTTTTACTAAAAAGGACTATATTGAATAGTGCGCCCAGCTGCTGTTATGAAACCACAATCCTGCCCCAGCTGGATATAATCATGGATAACTGCAAAGGCATAATATGAGTCAGTGTTAATGTTCATAGTTTCCCCTTAGCTAGGATGCATGCTTCTGTTATAGCATACAGCTCAGCTTGTTGGGCAGACGTGCCTGGTGGCAGAGTTTCACTTTCAGCTAGGGTGTCAACTGTTATAATAGCATACCCTCCTCTGTAATTAGTATCTATCAGTCTGCTAGATAAACCATCAGTATATATATGGTCTTACAATAGCATTATAGGATTGGTCTCAGGGATCCACTGATGGGAGTAGTTCATCATCCCCAGGAAGGGCTTTATTCCTTTCTTGGTGGACAGGGGCTGCACGTCCTAATCATTTCTATTCTGTCAAGGGATATGCTGTGTGTGCCTTTGGATACCACATAACCCTGCTAAGTCAACTCTTTCTTGCAGCACTCTAATTTTGACAATAAGTCTTTTGTGTCATCTCTCCTGGAAGTTATACAGGAGAGCCACAGAGTCTTTTTCACAGGCCTCAAGTGATAGAGATGCCACAAGTAAGTCATCAGTGTACTGCAAGACCACACTACCACCTTTCCAGGTGTTGTTTGTTGAAGTCTCTGATTACTGTCTGCGCACTGGGACTCTCAGTGAAGGAAGCGTACTAGGTATCATTTAGGGTGAAGACAAAAAGGACCTCACTCTGTGGAACGACTCTTAAAGCTAAAAAACCCTGACGAGAGAATACTCTGCCTCATCGGGTATAGAAGATATTGGTGCCAGGCACAACAGGCGTTACACGAACCCTGTGTTTGTTTATCTTGCTTAAATCTTGTACTCCCTGTTTTGCCTTTTGGGCAGTAGTATAAAAGAAGAACACAGTTGGGTATTTTTGTTTTTTTTAGATACCCTGGTGTAAGAGCCTAAATGAACAGTTTTATCCCTTCTCTGCCTGAGGTGACAGTTCCTGACGTGCATACGGCAATACCATCAACCCTCTCTTTTTTTTAGTATCACTGTGTGGGGAGGACATTTTTTTCAAAAATCCGGCCTCATTTTTCCCCAAAAATCTTTCAGTTCACTAGTTGTAGAACCGTGTTTTTAGTCATTTGTAAAGCCATAGTCTCTTCAAGTTTATAAAACTGCAGTCCAACACCACCATTCATCTTCTCTCAACACAGACACAAGTCCCAATGGAAATGCAATAGCTTTAGTTCATTGTTATTCCTGAAGGCGTTTGACTATGGGATCCAAATCTTTTGAGTAAAAATTTGGTGCTTCAGCCATAGACACATGTTGTTCTGAAGCTGGCCTTAAAATAATCTCTCTTCCTTTGGATCTAGTTAAATGCTCACTGTTACAGTTAGCACTCTGTTAGCCAATTCTAACCTGCGTTCAGGTACTTGAAAGTAAATCCTATTTATTGAAGCTTATAGTGTTGTAAACAATTCGCAAAGGAGGTATCTCCTCAGCAAATTGGTGGGGCCCATCCATATTAAAATTAAGAAATCGATCATTTTATCTTCTACCTTAGTTGGAAACATGGTATTTTCCTCAGGTGTGTGTGATACCATCATCTTATATACTGGGCTGGGTGTCCCGTAAATAGGTTGATCATCTCTCACTCTCCATATAATCCTGTACTCATCCTTGTTTCTTCTGGAAAGCATTCCTCATAGCATTGTTTCTCCTGTAAGTCTCTTAGTATGGACAAAAATAACACTGACCGCTAATCTTGTCTCCTCGCTGGTATCCTTGTCCTTTATCTATTCTACGCTGTACCCCTTGGTAATGTTATTCAGTAATGGAAGCCCTAACTTGCCTATCTCCTACAAAGGTATTATTCCATAAGAAACAGCAAAGTTTGCCCTGCCCCTAACCAGTGCTTAACTTGTAAATAACAATGTGCCGGTGCCCAAAGCTCTCTTTTGAAACGGGCGGCTGCTGCATTTAAATGTGCAAGCCATTTTGGGCCTCTTTAATCTTTTTATAGGCACTCCCTGCCCCTTCAGCTCACTCTTGCAGTTTTCTGCTTTCTCCCTTTGTGATACTTTTTAATTTTTCTCTTCCCCTACCTTACCCATATGTGTCTTTTGCTCACAGTAAATACCTGATGGAGACAACTAAGAGCCGGCCTTCAAAAATAAGTGTCACTGTCCCACACCAGACACCACTAGCTACAATTGCGTACTGGACATGACAGAATTTGCAATTCTTCCTTTATCCAGACTTGTTAGCTACGTCCCTGATGCAAGTTACAATCCAGCGACATACCAGCTCCTTCTTTAAGTTATGTTTTATTGACACTGCAAGATGCATCATAAAGTGAGCAATCATTTTTATGCTTGGACCTAGAATGGACCTGTGGTGTCCAATCTACTTCCAGGAGGGCTGAATCAAAGCCAGAATTGCAAACACTGTGTAAATTCTTCTATTTATTAAATGTATTTAAATGAGTAATGACGACATCCTGAAAAAAAAACTATATGTATTCTGCATCAATTTATCCCTCTTTTTAATAAGCACATAAATGCCCTGAGACATTTTCAGAGGCAGCTTTTATTTGATATTTTCACGGCGGAAACAGGACTTGGAACGGAAACCACTCACCTCTTGACACCCAACGAGGAACCAGGACGCCATGGAGCCTGAATTACAGGTCCTGCCCATGTTGGTTTACCTCCTTTTCTACCAGGAGCAGCAAAGATGCCGGCGACCACCACGGTTAGTACTGCACCTAGCACACAGGGGAGGGGAGGGGGGAGCAAAAAGAGAGTGACGCACACACACGCACCACACAACACCCCCACCCTCACCCACAACAACATACACACAAATACATGCAGCAACACTACATTTACACCCCGTCACCCCCTGGAAGAACGCAAGTACAAAATGAAATGATTGTAACGAGTGTAATCATCGAAAAATCAGATAGGCCAAGATAACTTTACATCATTAGTATGTACAAATATGTAGAGCAACTGCACAAGTCAGGCTAGTGTTGCAATCATTATCCGTGGACCAGTGGTCCAAAAATGCATGGGCGAAGCCCACACATGATACCTGACTCAAAACTGAGAGAACACTGCTGGGGCAACAGATCAAAATTAAACAGGCACCTTAGGGGTAGGGGGAGGGAGGTCACCTCAGCTGGACGAACGGACGATGCCACTGCTCCATGAGGGGGCTCCATGCCCACAGTTTGGTCCTGGGGAGTGCAAAGGCACAGTCTCTCAAGTCTCTCAAGTGGGTGGTTTGCCCACTTATTTATCCTGGGGAGTGCAAAGCCACAGTCTCTCTAGTGGGTGGTTTGCCCACTGCTTTATCCTGGGGAGTGCAAAGCCACAGTCTCTTAAGTCTCACAAGTGGGTGGTTTGCCCACTGCTTTATCCTCGGGAGTGCAAAGCCACAGTCTCTCAAGTTGTTGACATGTTCCACTGGTTCTGGAGGGGGCTTGGTGCCCAGAGTGCTTCATCCTCCCAAGGACTGTGTGAGTGGATGTTTTTCTCCACTGGTTCTGGAGGGGGCTTGGTGCCCAGAGTGCTTCATCCTGCCAAGGATTGGGGTAGAGGATGCTTCTCTCCATTGGTTCTGGAGGGTGCTTGGTGCCCAGAGTGCTTCCTCCTGCCAAGGATTGGGGTAGTGGATGCTTCTCTCCACTGGTTCTGGAGGGGGCATGGTGCGCAGAGTGCTTCATCCTGCCAAGGACTGTGTGAGTGGATGTTTTTCTCCACTGGTTCTGAAAGGGGCTTGGTGCCCAGAGTGCTTTATCCTGCCAAGGATTCGCGTTGTGGATGCTTTTCTCCACTGGTTCTGGAGGGGGCATGGTGCCCAGAGTGCTTCATCCTTCCAAGGATTGGGGTAGTGGATGCTTCTCTCTACTGGTTCTGGAGGGGGATTGGTGCCCAGAGTGCTTCACATGCAGTGTGACAGGTCCCATTCCCTCACCTGGGTGTGTGTGCCACGAGATTGCCTGGGAACAGGTAGCATGATACTCCATGGAGGCAGAGACACACTCCACCCTGCTGCGACTTTGCCTGCCACCTACTGGTATTAACAGTGCTGGGTGTCGTGCCTCATGTACTCTGTGCAGGGTCCAGGACGTCTCCTGCAGCCTCGGATGGCTGTCCGCTGGGAATGTTTGCCATATCAGCTGTGGTGGCATTGTCTGAGCACGTCGCGGGGCTGGTGGCGGTGGTTACGGCAGTGTCTGTGGTGGAGATGCTGCCGTTGGTGAATGCGTCTGCACCTTTGGAGGGAGACAGCAGGACGACTCCTGCAACCTCGGATGGCTGCCCACTGGGGATGATGCTGGAGACTGTTGCTGAGGCAGCAGAGGTGCAGGTGGCGGTGCAGGTGGCAATGCAGGTGTCGGTGCAGGTGGCGGTGTAGGTGGCGGTGTTCACCGCCGTACAGGTTGCTGTTCTGGTTGCCAGAAGGGATGACTGTAGTCCCTCAGCCTGAGGCTCTGTGCCCTGTCCTGACTTCCCCTTAGCCTTGTGTCCCTTCCCCACCTTGGATGTTGCTGCTGGTCCCTTGGCACTGTCCCCTTTTAGCTTGGAGGAGGCCTTGCTGGGTGGTTGGTGTGGCTTTTCACTACGGCATGTTGGCACCTTCTTCACTTTGGCAGGTGACGGAATGGGCTGATCCTTGGCCTGCTAGGTGGCACACTGGCAGCCCTGATGGGTGCCTCCCACAATGTGACAGGACTTGCTGAGACCACAGTGCTGGAGGATTTAGTGGCTGAGGTGCTGGGTTGGGACCTGGACATCCTGGCCCTAGGGGAAGGACGGGGGGGTAAGTGTAGGGAAGAGGTCAATATTAGCCAGGAAAAGTTCTTTAGACACACTGGGACGGGACGATGGAGGGGGTTTTGGAGTGGAGGAAGAGGTAGTGGCTGTAGGAGGTGTACGTCTGCTGAATTTGGGTGAAGGTGCATAAGCTGGAGGCTGTTGTGAGGTGGATGGCTGTTTGGTGGGTATGTGCCTGCGTTTGTGTACTTTGGGAGGAGGGCTCACAGACACACTGGGAGAGGACACAGGGGACGTGTGCATGGTAGTGGGGGTAGTGAGTGCACGTGAGCAGTGTGTGGTGATGGGCGTGCTGGTGATGGAGGTAGTGGCTGAGGATGTAGTGAATGCAGGTGTGAGTGGAGACGAGACCGGGAGGGAGAGGGAGGAAGTGGAGGAGGGGGACTCAGTGGAGGCAGTGGATGTTGGTGTGTCTGCATGGGGATGGTGCTTGTGTGAGTGCCTGTGGGATGTGTAGTGCTTATGTTTGCCATGTCCACTCTTGTGTGTTGATGAGTGTGCCTGCTGATCTGATGATGTGCTTGGGATAGGCAGAGGTACAGGGGATTGGGTCTGGGTAGTGGAGGTTAGAAGGGGGCGGCTGGACACAGGGACAATGGCTGCCATCAGTGCTGAGGCCAGAGCCTGAAATGCTCTCTGTTGGGCCGCCACACCAGAATGAATGCCCTCCAGGTATGCATTTGTTTGCTGCAAATGCCTCTCGACACCCTGGATGGCATTCAAAATGGTGGATTGCCCAACACTGAGGGATCTCAGGAGGTCAATAGCCTCCTCACTGAGGGCAGTAGGACTGACTGGGGCAGGGCCTGAGGTGCCTGGGGCGAAGGAGATGCCCACCCTCCTGGGTAAGCGGGCACGGGAAACTCGATGAAGGGCTGCTGGGAGGGCAGTGCTGGTAGGGGGGTGGCGGCTGTACCTGTTGTTGCGGTGGGCACAGAGGTGCCCGCCACCGCAAGGGAGCTCCCATCAGAGGAGGAGTCGCTGTCGCTGGTGTCTGCTCCTGTACCCGTCGTGGAGCTCCCCTCACCCTCTGTCCCACTGGTGCCTTCAAACTCCGTACATTCACCCTTCAGGGCCATGTGGGTTGCAGCTCCCTCCTGCTCCGGTGCCAATGCTCCTCCGCCAGATGATGCTAATGCACACAAGGACAGGGTGACAAAACAAAAAGGG
This sequence comes from Pleurodeles waltl, assembly GCF_031143425.1. Taxonomy (NCBI): domain Eukaryota; kingdom Metazoa; phylum Chordata; class Amphibia; order Caudata; family Salamandridae; genus Pleurodeles; species Pleurodeles waltl. The sequence goes on from NC_090447.1 coordinate 565,698,522, forward strand.
GGAGAAAGGACAGAAGAGACACATGGTCAATGCCCGCAACACCACTACCGTTGGCAGATACAACACACAGGGAGCAGCCCTATGCACTAGTGCATGCACTAACAGTGCAGGGGAAAAGCACATGCCCATGGGGGACTCTGCCTAGACCCATGTGATGCCCAGCTGGAACCCACAGGAGCCTGACTAGGTGTAGAGGGCAACTACCACCTTTGGGGTTGGGGTGGCACTGAGCCTGCAATACAATGAATGTACCTTAGCACGTCTGCCCTGGCCTAGGAGAACCCACAGCCCACTTCCCCCACCCAGATTCCTCATCAAGTGCGCAGAGTCAGCTGAATGAGACTGTACTCACCCCCTTGTGGCTGCTGTGATGCGCTCAAGTGCCCATCCAACTCAGGATATGCCACCGCCAGGATCCGGTCCATCAGGGGGGTCATGGTGCGACGGGTACCTTTTCCATGTTGGGAGGCCATCCCCAGCTGGGCCTCCGCCGTCTTCTTGCTCCAGCGGCGCAGGTCCTCCCATCTTTTCCGGCAGTGGGTGTTCCGTCTATGGTAGACCCCCAGGGTCTGCACTCCCTTGGCGATAGCACACCAAATACCGTTCTTCTGGTGGGCGCTGACCTAGAAAAATAGTGAAGTAAAAATGGATGTTACTCCCCCGTCCGGTTCTTCTCACTCATTGCCCACAAACCTCCCACCCTGGCCCAGATAAACATACATCATCACATGCTGGCCTGTGCCCCCCGTCTCTCCCATCCACGACACTCCATACAATTATGTGCCATCCACCATGCACACAGTTTTCTCACTTGTTTGTCTGGAGGACCGTAGAGTAGCGTGTACTGGGGGAGGACCCCATCCACCAGTTTGTCCAACTCCTCCACAGTAAAGGCAGGGGCCTTTTCCCCAGACACATGAGCCATTGTCGCTTCCAGACGCAGGTCACAGCAACACTTGCAGTGTAGGTCCTCTCCTGTTAAAGGTCTGGTTTCTAGTGAGTGAACAGATAGAAAATGGCAGTCACGTCCGCGGCGGTGCGTACCTTCACCGCTGGCGTACATCGTCATTGGCTCCTGGAACCCATAGGGTCCAATGATAACCAATGCTGAATTGCACAGCGGTCTTCGACCGCCTCCAGAGACGCTGCACAACGCCAGGGCAGTTACCTCATTTCCCCTTGTCCCTCCTTACAGGTCAGGCAGCCGCCATTTCAGGTGGCCACATGGCAGGCCTACTAACTGCGCCACAGCACTTTTGGCCAGGAATACGGACAGACAAAGGCACACAACGATTATATCATAATTGTGCTAAACAGCCTTGTGAAACCTATGTGGTGTATGACCCTCTGCTCACCGTTGTCCTCCATAGGGCACGTCCGCTGGGGCAGGTGATGAGATGGTGGCAATGGAAGATAGACACATCATTATCACCTACAGACTTGATCGTGCCACAATCCAGGAAATGTGTGCCCAGTTGGAGCCAGACCTGATGTCAGCTATCCGCCATCCCACAGGAATCTCCCCTCTAGTGCAGGTCCTGTCAGTGCCCCATTTCCTGGCCAGTGGTTCCTTTCAAACCACAGTGGCCATGGCATCAGAGATGTCACAGCCAATGTTCTCTAACGTGTTGTCCAGAGTGTTATCTGCCCTGCTGAAACACATGACAGCTACATCGTGTTCCCTCAGGTGGAGGATTTGCCCACAGTGAAAGGTGACTTCTATGCTCTGGGACTTATCCCCAACATTATTGGTGCCATTGATGGTACACATGTGGCACTTGTCCCCCCGCAGAAATGAACAGGTGTACAGAAACCGCAAAAGCTACCATTCTATGAATGTGCAGATGGTGTATTTGGCAGACCAGTACATCTCTCACGTGAATGACAAATATCCTGGCTCTGTGCATGACTCTTACATTTTGAGGAATAGCAGCATCCCTTATGTGATGGGGCAACTCTAAAGGCACTGTGTGTGGCTAATAGGTGAGCCCAAGGTCCCCACACAGTTTAAATAGGTGTCTGGGTATGGGAGAGTCACTAAGGACTGGTGGATGTCTAGCAGTTGTCCCTCGATATTTGCAGGTGACTCTGGTTACCCCAACCTGTCATGGCTACTTACCCCAGTGAGGAATCCCAGGACAAGGACAGAGGAACACTACAATGAGGCACATGGGCGAACTAGAAGGATAATAGAGTGCACCTTTGGCCCCCTGAAGGCCAGATTCATGTGCCTCCATCTGACTGGTGGCTCCCTATACCACTCACCGAAGAAGGTGTGCCAGATCATCGTGGCATGCTGTATGTTGCACAACCTGGCTTTGCGACGCCAGGTGCCTTTTCTGCAGGAGGATGGGCCTGATGCTACTCTTGTGGCAGCTGTGGAGCCTGTGGACAGTGAAGAAGAGGAGGCAGAATAAGAAGATATAGACAACCGAAACAACATCATCATGCAATACTTCCAGTGAGAGACAGGTAAGAGGATGGCCCTGGTTCTCACATCTCATACTACTGTAGGACATAGCATAAATCTGCCTTTTTACCTCTGTGTATGGACCCTGACATGTCACTTTGCCTTTCTATTTCACAGATCTGGGTCCAACTTTGTGCCCTCTGCTATGTTTACTGCTGCCCAACAACTGTGTAATGTTGGTATGTGAACATGAACTTTGACATTGCTATATTTCAGAGAGGTTGCAATTACACATTTGTGAATGTACAGACTGACTCCATATTGATTTGTGATTCAAGGGTGTTTATTTCTGTACTAATAAGTGGATAGGGCTGTGCAATGGGCTGGGGTGATGGTGGAGGAATTTCCATGGTAGAGTTCAGTCTCTTGGTCTCACAGGTGCATTGTCCAAGGGGGCATAGGAAGTGAAGTGATGGCAGGTCAAAGTTGTCAGGGTGACAAAGTGGGACAAAAGGGTGACAATCAGGAGAGTCTTAATTCCTGGTGGGGGTCTTGGCAATGTTCTCTGTCTTGTTCCTGGATCTCCGGGACCGTTTGTGGGGTGGTTCTCCTTCTGCAAGGGGTAGGGTGCTGGTGGACTGTTGTTCCTGTGGCGGGGCCTCCTGTCCACTAGCGCCGGCGGAGGTGGAGGGCTGTTCATCGTTCAGGCTATTGTCAGGGGCCCGTTTGTGTGTCACTGTGTCCCTCATGGTGTTGGCCAGGTCTGCCAGCACCCCTGCAATGGTGACCAGGGTGGTGTTGATGGACTTCAAGTCCTCCCTGATCCCCAGGTAGTGTTCCTCCTGCAGCCGCTGGGTCTCCTGAATCTTGGCCAGTACTGTGCCCATGGTCTCCTGGGAATAATGGTATGCTCCCATGATGTTTGAGAGTGCCTCATGGAGAGTGGGTTCCCTGGGCCTGTCCTCCCCCTGTCGCACAGCAGTCCTCCCAGTTACCCTGTTATCCTGTGCCCCTGTCCCCTGAACCGTGTGCCCACAGCCACTAACCCCAGGTACCTGATTGTCTTGGGTTGGTGAGTTTGCCTGGAGTCCCTGTAGTGGTGGACACACTGCTGATTGACGTGTCCTGGAGACAGAGGGATGGGCTCGCTGGGTGGGTGCTGTGGTGGTGTCTCCTGAGGGGGGAGGGTCTGTGGTGGTTTGTGACTGTGGCAGGAGAACCGACTGTCCAGAGGTCCCTGATGGGCCGGGCTGGTCTTCCAGATCCAAGTGTGCAGAGCTGCTGTCGTCACTGTGGGCCTCTTCTGTGGGGGGACCGGATATATCTGGCACCTCCTGTCCGGTGAAGTTGGGTATGGGTCCTGTTGGGGTGTAAATGCCTAGTTATTGTATCTTGTGCCACCTTGTGCATTGGGTGAGTTACCCTCTACTCCTCTGCTTGCATTCTTGTGTTTGCCATTGTATGATTAGTGTTTTGGGGTCTGTGTGGGTATCTGTACTGGACATGCTTTGGTGATGGGTGTCCATGCTTTTTTGTTGCATGCCGGGCTTGGTATTGGGATGGCTGGGTTCTGATAGTGGGGCATATGTGAGGTGTTGGAGTAATGGGGTGAGTGTGGGGGTATGTGATGGCATGCAGGTGGGGTGGGGGATATGGTAATTAAGATATGACTTACCAGAGTCCAGTCCTCCTGCTACTCCTGCGAGGCCCTCAGGATGCAGTATTGCCAAGACTTGCTCCTCCCATGTTGTTAGTTGTGGGGGAGGAGGTGGGGGTCCACCGCCAGTCCTTTGTACAGCAATCTGGTTTCTTGAAACCACAGAACGCACCTTCCCCCATAGGTTGTTCCACCTCTTCCTGATGTCATCCCATGTTCTTGGATGCTGTCCCACTGCGTTGACCCTGTTGATAATTCTCCACCATAGCTCCATCTTCCTAGCAATGGAGGTGTACTGCACTTGTGATCCGAAAACCTGTGGCTGAACCTGGATGATTTCCTCCACCATGACCCTGAGCTCCTCCTCAGAAAACCTGGGGTGTCTTTGAGGTGCCAGGATGTGGTGTGGGTGATATGTGAGGTGATGTTTGTTGTGCTGTGTGAAATGTTGTGTTGGTGTGTGTTGTTTGAGGTGTGTGGATGTTGTATGTGTGATGGTGTGGTGTGCTTGTGGATGCTGGTGTAGTGCTTGCTATTCTCTCTCTGCTTCTTCACAAAAATGTCATTGTAAGGGGTTGTGGGTAATGTGGGTGTGTGTTTTATAGTGGTGTGAGTGTGTGGGTGTGGTGTGTGTATGTGTATCAGGTGTGTGTATTTGGAATTGTCCAATGTGGTTGTGTTTTGTAAATGTGTGTGTATTTTGAGCGCAGCAGTGTGTACCGCCCATTGATTACAGCGATTGAAAGTCCGCCGCATTGATGCGTGGGTCGTGATAGTGTGGGTGTATTCTTTTTGGTGTGACGGTGTGGGTTTTGGTATCACCAGTTTATCACTGACCTTTGGTGTGGCAGACTTGTGTGTGAGTCTGTATTGTGGCCGGTTACGAGATGTGGGTCGTAATACCTGTAGCAGATTTCCACCACGGTATGTTGGCGGCCTTCAGCACGGCGGTAAGCGGAATTTACCGCCAGGGTTGTAATGAGGGCCTTAGTGTGGTAAAGGCTAACACAACACTACACAGTTGGCACGCGTGTGGAAGAGAGAGCTGGCTCAAATGAGGACACAGCTGCAAGCTTCCCTACACAAAGCATCTTTTGCAGACCACAAAAATAGAAGCACAACTGCTTTATTATTATTTCAAGTTGTATACTAAATGTACAAATTGCATTAAAACAATAAAAAATGTACATGTATCTATACATATGTATCTTATATTTAAACTATGGTGATGATCTGCAATCATACTTTCACCTTCTAATGTAGACCCTTCAGCACTAAGGTGGTCATTGTGACATTGGCTGTGAGTGATAAAGTGGCAGAAATACCACCAACAGGCTGGCGGTAATTACCGCCAAATTATAACCATGGTGGTGACAACTCCCATAGCCAATGTACCACACCATCCACCGCGGCGTTAACACCACTCGCCATGGCGGTAGCCATCAACAGCCAGACGGAAGACAAGGTACCGCCCACCATATTATGACACAGCACACCACCACAATTACCGGGGCGATACCGACGCCGTCAAAAGCCTGGCGGAATCACTGCACAGAAGAGCAAAGACTCACCATCAGAGACACTTGGAAGAACAACGCCGACATGGAACCGGAACTGCAAGTCTTCCCGATGCTTTTCTATGCTATGCTTCACCTGAAACACCAACGCCGATGAATACGTCGACGGTGAGTACAGCCGCCTAGCGCACAAGGGAGGGAGGAAAAGGAGTGTGACACACACGCACAACACACACCAGACACACACATACCATACACACAATCAGCTGCAGACGTAAACCAATGGCACATGACACACGGCATAGTAAAACAAGGACTAGATTTTGGAGGTACTGAAAATGTATTAGCAAGGGAAAAGCCACCACATGAACCAGATATGTACAATTGTCTACAAAGGGCCAATGCCCAGTTCAAAGTACTAAGGGGTCACTTGGCCACAGGGCATAGTCCAAGGCCCAACTCTTTTCCTGATGACATCCTCACAGAACTGTGCAGGGGCATCATGATTGAAGTGGGCAGGCACCTCAGGGGGAAGGGGGATCAAGGGGGCTCCGCCAGATGATGCTAATGCACACATTGACAGAAAGACAGGAGAAAAAAGGTGGGGGAGAGAGAGAAAGGGAACACTGGGTTAATTACAGCACCAACACCACAGTTGGAATACCAGCACTGTCATACACAGAGATCAGAATTGAGCACTATGCATTGCACTGCCGTTGATTTGGCTAGATGCCACAGAAAGATGAGGGACAAACACCGTCTACTGCACCTCTCCTGGGACCCACTAAGCCCTGACTTACATGGAATGCAAACAAGCTAGGTTACCTGCATTTGCCATACACCTATTACCCTTGAGCTGGATCACGCTGCAATGTCTGGCCTGGCATTAAGGGCCACCCACTAACTTACACGCAGCACCCAGATCCCATGCCACCTACCAAGTATTGTAGTACTGCCCACTGTACTCACCCCCTTGTGGCTGCTGTGATGCCCTCAAGCGCCCATCCAGCTCTGTGTAGGCCACTGCCAGTATGCGGGCCATCAGAGGGGTTAGGTTCTGACAGTCACCCCTTCCTCGTTGGGAGGCCATCCCAAGTTGGGCCTCCTCGGTCTTCCGTACCCTGCGTCTCAGGTCCTCCTACAGTTTCCTGCAATGGGTGCTCCGCCTGCTGTAGACCTCCAAGGTCCGCACGTTCTTGACGATGGCACGCCACAATTCCATCTTCTGATGGGCGCTGACCTGCAGAGGAAACACAGGCAGGAGGACAATATTAACCATACAATCCAGCTTGTCACACATTTGGCCCACCAACCCCGTTTCCATCACCACTGGCACACACATCGTCCGTCGCCCACCATGTACACTACCACCAGACATCCCACGATGACATGAAGCTTGCACACACATCCTCATGCATCCTTCCCATATGCATTGTGCCCATGGTATACTCACCTGTTGGTCTGGAGGCCCATTCAGTAGTCCATACGGGGACAGGAACCCATCCACCAGTCGCTCCAACTCCTCCGAAGTGAAGGCAGGGGCCCTTTCCCCGGTCACACGGGTAGGTTCCAGACACAGGTCACAGCAGCACACGCAGTGTAGGTGTTGTCCTGTGTAAAGTCAGGAAACAAGTGAGGATTTGGATATAAAATGGTGGTCACGTCCGCAGCGATGTATACCATCACCGCAGATCCCCATTGGCCACTAAACTCCATAGAGCCCCATATGATCCAATGAGGAATTGCACGGTGGTGCAAGACCGCCTTCTGCCACGATGCCTAATGTCAGTGGAATTACCTCACTTCCACCTGTCCCAAGCGACTTGGCAAGAAAGGAAGGAGCTCATTAGAGAATCATTTGTGATAAATGGTGATGGCTATTCTGGCCATCAGAGGAAGAAACCGATGATACCAATTTCTTTATTTACCAAACAAGAACATGTTTAAACAAAAAAATGCAAATGTTTATGCAAAATAACATACGTATAATAAATGTAATTGTTATAGTAGGTAGTCACACTTCAGTCTTCATTGCGAGTCTGGCGGTCCCAGGACTGGCAGACTAGTGGTGGTAGTCGGACCGCTGCACTTCAGGTGGTCTGGTTGCCACATCACGACCCTAGCAGTCGGACCACTGGGGTATCGCCATGCCAGCCAGGAACATGGGTAATGATGGGCTGAAGCCAGTCTGACTTGTGCTGAGTACGAGTCCCCTACCTGGCAGCCCGTTCATGGTGGTTCAACTGCCATAAAAAAAAGGCTGACAAAACGACTGTGCATGAGGCCACGGGTGGTCCCTGCACTGCCCACAACCATGTCATGGGCACTGGAGGGGTCCCCCTTCCCAGCACCCTCAGAATGCGCACTGTCTGCTTCGTAGACAGTGCGCATTCCGAAGGTGCTGGTGTACAACGATATAGGCCTCTGCTCCCTTAAGGGGGCCGAGACCAATACTGTAGCACTGTTCCCACTGGTTAGCCTGGTGGAAATATCGTAATATGTTGGGGGAGGCCGCCGGTATGATGGCTGTTGCCTCCCCGCAGCTTAAGGGGTAGGAGTGTTCCGACTGCCAATGACGTAATGAGGCCCTTAAACTTTATATACAGCTAAAGAAATATTAATGTGCTGACTGAAGTTAGCCTAACACTTGATGCTATATTAACATTGATTCATATATTAGGGGCAAATTTATAAAGGAGTTGCATTGCTTTTGCATCACACAAAGAGGTGCAAAAGTGATGCAACCCTTAAAATGCAATTTCTCAAGCAACGCAAGGCCACTTTGTGTGGCTCTTAGTGGCTTGATAAATCTAGAGTAATGCAATGCAGCACAAATCGCTGTGTTGTGTTACTCTGCCCCAGGGAGTAGTTCTAGGTGTTGAGTGTGGGCGTCTCCACTTAACACCCATGGATTTTGATGCATTCCCAGATTTACCATAAGTGGTAGAACTGGGAATTAGCCAAAAGTGCTATGCCTCCCTATGTGAGGTGTAAAGAGGAGGAATATGCTTATTTCTCCTTATTTTAATATCTTTCTATGTGCACTAAGATACCTCTTTCTGCACAAAAACAATTTTGCTTGGAACACAGACACCCTTGCACCTGTCATGCAACTCAGCAAGGTGACTTGTTGCACTGCACAACATTTCCAATAAATGTGCCCCTTGGTTTGAAAGGCCTGTTTTTCACATTGTATTTTGAACAATATTTTTTTCTTTTTCACTGTAGATGCTGTAATTCTCCAGAAGCCGCCTGTTAGTTAGTGAATAGACATTTGCTATGTATTAGACAACTGTTAGTGAGGTGCTCACCGAGAGGAGAGGACATGAAAGAAAGCATGACTGAAGATCTGTCTAAACCGCAAAATGTGAATGATGTATCTTATCAAGGACTTGGGGCCAGATGTACAAAGTCCTTTTGCATTTCTTAACAGGCTGAATCACAATTTCGGGCCATTAAGAAGTGCAAAACAGCCTTTTTTT